>NW_027150870.1:0-536654 GCF_020186115.1 Histomonas meleagridis
AGGGCATAACGGTCGTTTCCATTGAATTAATGTATATCTGATGTTTCAAATCTATTAATTTTTTTTCGATAAGTGACTCTTTACGCCAAATGAAATTAAATTAATAAAATTGAATACAATAAGTGCCGCTTTGCATCATATAAAATTAAATTAATTAAATTGAGCGCAGTAATTGCCGTTTTGCATCGAGAAAAATCGAATGAAAAAATTGAATTTCAGAAATGTTATATTGCTCAAATTTGTATCTATCTAAAATGAAAGAATTTTATTATTGTTTCAATAATAAACATGTGAACTTTTTCGTGTTATCAAAATTCAATATTAATTTATGAATGCAGCAAAAAATTGTCTATGAATACAGATGAAATAGAATATAATGAAAATAATGTTGAATTCTAATTCGTATCATTAAAAATATGTATGAATCGTATAATAAGTATTATTTTTTTAATTTATTATATATTATTTATGAAATACATAGCATATGTGATATCACATGATCATAAAATGTATCTTATATGAAAAAAAATATTAAGATTAACAATTTCGTTGTCATATAAATAGTAATTTACATAGAAAATAAATATAATATAATTATTCATCGAATGAATTTTTATATATCAATGTATGCATTCATAAATTGCAAGATTAACTATATGTAATTAAATATCGAATATAATATTATCACTTCAATTTTAGTTAACTTATATAGCAAATGAGAAATTTATATAATTATCACATTAGCAAATATCAACATCTACATTTCTGATTTCATTTTAATTTTCGATATCGTCGTGTGAACAACACCAAACTACTATTTATTATCGTGTGAACGATATCAAAAAATAAATAAATAGTAGTGTAAATTATATTTTTTTATCAGTGAATAAAATGAAGTAAATGAATTTTTGATTAGCTTCTGATATGATATATGCTAATATCAGTATCATAATAATATATTAATATTATTATATATAATATATTATTACTATTATATATAATATATTATTACTATTATATATAATATATTATTACTATTATATATATTTATACTATAATATATATTATTACTATTATATTATATAGTATAAATAGTATAAAAAACCAAATTTCAATATCTACATAATAGATGATGTACTATATTTTTGAATTCTTTATTTGATATGTATATTTATTCTTAGTACATTATATTTACCTTATATGTTGTTAAAGTTCATAGTGGTGACAAATATTTATATTTATAAAATTAGAACGTTATTTTAGAATATATTCAAAAGACGTTTATTAATATTAATGAAGAAGAAACCATCCACCCAAACATTAATAATGGATAGGCTCATGGAAGCATTTGTCGAATGCACAGAAATGAACAACAAAATAGTGAGCATTCCATCAGAAGAAACTTCAAATTATAACCATTTTGATTCTTATGCTCTATTAAGCATTTCAGACAAAATAAATCACGAATTAAAAAGTTTAGGACTTACAAATCCATCGCCCAAAAATGACGAATGCTATGAAACACCATCCAATTTCATTAACTATTTAAATAACTTGAAATAAGGAACATCACCGAATTTAATGATTTAAAGACAACAATAAAAGATGAATCAATCAAAAATATTTGCCCATTTTCATGTAGCGATTCGAATCTATATAAGAAAAATGTCAATGTATATTATATGAAATTCGTATGCAGGTTTCATACAAAGAAATTATATAAATGTCCTGCGACTTTTACAAAAAAAATACGAAAAAATATAATTTTTTCGATTAATTATGAAAACCTTTATCATTGTCATAGTCTCGATAATCTTTTCGTAGAAAGCAAGTTTCCCCTTTTAACTTCAAATCAAAAAGAAAAAATAAAGAATAAAGCAAGAATTGGAATGCCAACAAATCTCATTCGCCGTTTTAATGCACCCAATGTATTGCCTGAACAATTGTATAATATTATTAGAAATGATAAAAATAAACAATTTGAGAATGATATTGAAAATCTTACTCAATATACACAAAAATGTAAGGGAGAATATGACATTATCTGGAAAAATTATAATAATAATAAATTTGATAGTCTATTAATGATAAATTTGATAATATAATACTTTTCTTATGCATAAGATATTGTTGTAATAGATGATACTGAATGCACCAATAGATTTCATTATCCCTTTTTACCTTTTTATGTATTCGATGAGAATAGCAAAGTTCAAATGCTTGCTATATCAATCATGACATCGAAAGAAAAAAAAATTTCACTGAAATCATGAAATCTTCGAAATTAGTTATTACATATATTAGAATTCTTATTGTTGATTAATTGATTGCTCAAATAGAGGCAATCAAAAAAGTATATTCGAATTCAATTCTGATTTATTGTCGAATTCATATTTCTAGAAATATTGAACACAAAATGGGTAGGAATTCAATGATAGAAGATTTGTTCTGGAAATTTGTCGATAAAAAAATAACTGAAGATGAATATATAACTAAATTACGAAATTTAATTCAATTTCATCATTCATAACATATCCAAAATTCACTTAATGACCTTCAACATTATGATTCTTATTATATAAAAAAAATAGGTCATTTTACGACTAATGCTGCTGAAGGTAGTATTGGTAATTTGAAAAAGTGGACAAATCATGAGTTGCTTCCACTAAAATAAATTTTATTAATGTTCATAAATGAATCTAAAATTATGATGAAAAATCATTGCAAATTAAAGTATAATCAGTTAGATAAAAAAATTTATAATGGTAAAAAGCTTGGATTATATGCCATCAATAAAATTCAAAAGACAATATATAAATGTGAGAAATCAATAATTAGAGCGTCACACATAGATGCAAGCATTGCACAATCTGAATGTTATAAATTAGAAAAATGTGACTGTAGAAAAGATTTACCATGTATTCACATTATTAATGAACAGTCTCATACAAAAAATGAAAATGATCCATTAATCAGAGAAGAAAAAATTGAAAATATATATTTTTTTCATGAGTGTTCTGAAAATATACCATCATTTAATTCGACAATTACTGTACAATCTATTAAAAAAGAAAATTGGAGCTACAACTTCATCATGACTAAAATGCAATATTAAGCAGATGCAGCACAACGTACGGAAACTGCACGGAATCTAATTAAAAACTTTATCGATGAAGCCGAGAAATCAAAAATATTAATCGACCCAAATGCCATAGATGTTCTCGTTATCCCAGGGGCCCAATTAACTGTTCCATCAGAAGTTGCTGAAAAATATAATAAAAAAAGAAAATAGGTAATACATTGTAGCAATTGTCATGGAATAGGTCATAATTGTGCAACATACCTATTAAATGAAAAACATCTTTGATATCAATTTAGAAAATAATTAATCGATCATGATCTTTGAAATCAATATTGCTGAACATTTGGTTATGTGCCATATTTATAAAAATAATTTATAAAACTTGTATACTCATCTAGTTGATAACCAAATTTTTATTATCTTTTCAATCGTTTATTCGTGTTCAAACGTTATTTCAGCGGCCAAGTAATGGATATATTTTCCAAGTTGATTAATTGATTTAATTTGGAAAAATTTTGAGACTTCCGAGAAGGAATAAAATATCTAAAATTAAGAAGAAATTCGCGTTTATAAAAAAAGTTATATGCAAAAAACAAATTGCTTAATAAAAAAAAATTATGTACAAATATTAATTTTTGATTTGAAATGAAGTACATATATTCACAAATATTGCCACCAAAATTGAAATAATAATTTTAAAAAACCATTGAGTTCCAACTTCCTTTAATATCTGATAATTATGAATTTCTTATTTTTGCCCGAAATATTGGCAATGAAAAGAATTATAGATAAGAAATATTATATAAAATAGATATAAGTGTTGATTTCCATTAGATAGGGGAAACATAATAATTATCGTCATTTCATAGAAAAAAATATTAATAAATTGGAAAGCTTTCAAGGTTAAATCATTCATAATAATAAGGGAAATTGTTTGTTAATTTTTCACATTTGAATGATATCGTAATTTGGAGATATCAGCGAAAGGATGATAATATCGTTGTATAGATACCAAAAGAATGCATCGCGTCATGAAGAGTTCTGATCTCATCAACATTACTATATTCTGCAATAATCGGTGGAATATCATAATTAATTTGTTGGATCTTGTTTTTTGTTTATGATTGAACTATATAAAACATTGTTGTATTGATTTGATAAATGTTGTAAAGTGTTTTATTATTTCTGTTATAGTTAATGGTAAAAATGCCATAAGTGAAATATATCTTATCTTCAAATCTTGAAGTATAATAGCGCGATTACGTACCATTGTAATTTGATGTTATCTGTGTCTGATATAAGAAATTCAAATAATTGTTTTGTGATATCAATTTTAACGAGGATAATATTATTGGCGGGTTTTCCAATTTTCGGTGTAGTTTTACCACGGATCGAATCGTTTATGACGACCGTTATGCCTTGGAAATACGATTTCTCTATAAAAATTATATTCACAAATTTTCAAACTTATTTGCGATAAAATTTATTGGATCAAACGGGTCCTAGGATTTTTTCTAAACTCGATTGGTTAAAAGTGACGCAAAGCACTTGTACGAAAAGTAAGTATCTCTCAATCTGAGAGTACTGTTTTTTGAATGGTTACTTGATCTCTCTAAGAAATAGGTACTTGTACTTGTACATTGACCGTCAAATTGCGGTTAAAAATAGACCATTCAAAAATATGGTGATTAAAATTGAATCATTTCTCGAATGATGCAATTATTGAATTCAAAATTTTTAATTTTTAGATTCAAAGTCATGTGTTTAGATTCAAACTTCGTACTTTGATCAGAATTTATCAGAATTTTGCAAATCGAGATGGTATCACATCATTTCTTCGAATGCGAAATATTGTAAGTATTCCATTTATTGAAGCTAATGAAATTTTTGACATTAATAGACTGAATCAATTACCAAAAATAATTGTACCCAAACCACCAAACAAAATTACTCTTGCTTTTGCACAGAAACATTAAAATTATGATTATATTTATTTGATGATTGGGTGTAAAATTGGCTTTTGTTCTTTGTGTAACAAATATATTTTTTCAGATCCAGGGAATGTTCCAAAACATGTTAAAGCAAAACATTATACTTCACAATTATGGAAGAATAATTTCGATACAATAATTAATTTTTTTGCAGTTAATGCAATTCCACATTCAATAATAGAGTCCAAATCGTTTGCCGAATTATTTCCATATTCATTACCTTCATTAGGAACATTTGAAACTAGATTCCATGAAACTTATTTAATGATTCAATCGAAAATTATAAGTATTCTTGATCAATGTCCATATTATTCTCTTTCTCTTGATGAATGATCTAGGTATAATTATAATTTTATTGGAATTTCGGTAACAATCGAGAGTGGTTATTATTTATTATGTTTAACGGAAAACGATTTTAATAAATTAAATAAGTTATATAATATTGGTAATGAACTAGGATCATTTAGGGTAGAGTAGATAGGGTGTCCTACATTACCGTAGAATCTCAATGAATAAACAATATTAAAATGATTTTTAATCATCATTTTATTCAGCGTGAAAATATCCACCATTGTGCTCAATTATCCACTTGCATCTTATCTCCCATTCTTTAAGAACTTAAAACAAAGTTTCGTGTGAAATTTGAGCTAAAATTTCGGTTACTGATTTAAAAAAATGTCCTGGTGTATCGAACGAATGCCCTTAGAGCTTTTCTTTTACATAGTCGAATGAGAAGAAGTCGGATGGGGCAATATCTGAAGAATAAGGTGAGTGAGGGATTCTTTTATATAAAGATTTGTCGATAAAAGTTTTCGTACGTCATGAATTGTGGAACTTTACAATTATCGAGATGTCGCCATATTTTATGTTTCCCCTCCCTGGCCAGATCGTATTACTTCTATCATTTAATGGCACCATTATATTATCAATGAAATATTGGCTATTATATGAAGTATCATTTGGAGCCATGTTTACGATGTGAAATCAAACACCTCAAATTATTGTGAACATAATTTTTGAAATGTTAATATGAGAACTGTCTCCAATTGAGTTCTCATCTCCTTCTAGAACTTATTCTTCGAAAAATTGCTTCATATAATAACCACGATTGATCCCCTGTCTAAGGTTCAGAAAAAAATTGTGCTTGCATGAATTGATTATGCTTAAAAGTTTCTCGCACTTTTGGATTCTCACATTTTTTTGATAAATATTTAAAAAGTGGGGAAGCCAACGTGTATGCCTATATACTAGCTTAAGATGTACTGTCATGTAGCGATATATTTCTATAAAATAATTGTGTTGTCAAGTAATTCTGTTGAAGTTATTTTTTCATTAATATATTTTTAATAAGTTACAAATATGATAAATCAATTCTGAAAAAAACCATCGTTTATAAAATTTTTATATTTTTGAATTCATATCAAATGGAAGGTCAATGATTAATATGTGTTGTTTGTAATAACTATGAAATATGTAATCAATATCCATATCATATTAGAAGAAAGGATACATAAGAATTAGTAAATGAAACTCTCAATAATACTAATGGTTATTATTATTGTTATCTTAATAATACATTTTATTTAAAACCATGAATTATAGCGACACAATTTATCGGAAATATAGATCCTGAAATATATATCGTTGTTGATCATAAAAATAGAATTAAAACAGATAATAGAATTGAATTTACGATGGACAACTTATAGTGATAATAATAAAAACAAGACATCTCATAAAGGATATGAATATGAATAATTTAATAATATTGATAATGATGGTATTGAGGTTGATTCTTATGGAAAATATCAGTTAAATGATTATTATAATAATGAGAAAACTGATTTGTTTTATTTCTTTACTGGATCTCAATATCGTATATTAAAAAGAAATTTTAGAAAAGATGATAGAGAATTTGTTTACGTAAAAGATATATATGGTGATCAAGTTGTTATTCATTATTATACTCGTAAAAAGAGATATGGTTTGATATGAGTAATTTATTGTTATGATGTAATTCTTTCGTAAAATAAAGGTGGTAAGATCATACCATCTTAATGATTCTTTTGAAAATACTATGAAAAAAAGGTTTGCGCAAAAAAAGAGCAACCAATATATCAGATAAAGAAAGGTTATTCTTATGAGAACTTCTCATTTAAGAATACTATAAAAAAGAAGTCTATGCGAGATCTCATAAACCCATAAATCATCTTAATAAAAGGTTAGTTTTCGACAAACGCCTCGGTTTAAAAATTTTGTCATTATTATTTCTTATACAAAAAAGAAGTGATGAAGTTCAACAACAAACAATTGTATCTAATAACGAAAAGTTTATTTACTATATTTATAATAACACCACTATTTTAGTTAGAGAAAAAGATTGATATATTAATGCAACTAAAATGGTTAACCAAATCAATATTTCACTCAACAATAAAAGGCAGTTAAAAAATTGTTTTAAAGGACTCGATATGAAAGAGTATATCGAAGAATTAATAGCTCAATATGAACTAGGACAAATTTGTCATTTAATGACATAATTAATAATCTCCAAGATCTGTTTTCGGAAGATATGTTCATCCTAAATTAGTCAACTATATATGCTTCTGGGCTTTCCCTAAGAATGCAGTATATGTTGGTATAATAATGTATACTATTAATGATATTGGAAAAGCAAAATTAATTGATGATGAATCTAATATGAAAGAAGTTATTGATATCTTAACTAATGAATTAGAATTATATAAAAATAAATATAAAGAACTTATTACTAAACAAAGAATTAATGAACAAATAATTTATAATGAAAGTGTTAGATGTAATGTTAATGATAGAAAGTTAACTATATTTTACCAAGATAATCTTATTAAAATATCAGCTGATAACAATAGATCTTTCAAAAGATATATTATTCGATATATATTTCCAGCAAGTATGAATATCAGAATGATGTTAGAGAACGAAAAACTTATCAATAAAATGAATAATATTACAGATGACGAATATATTGAAATAAGAGATTATTTGAATTCATTACGATTAAATTCAAGAGTAGAAGGATTAGATTACTTATGAATGAGTTATTTTTGTAATAAATGATTCTGGACAAAACTGTCCTGCTTATTTTTGAAAAACAGCTACAGTGATATTATTTATTATACTTGTTATTTTTCCAATTCACATATTGTTTATTTTCGTTGTTATAACAGTATCATCATCAATAACACTACCATGATATAAATGTATCCAGTGTTGGGTCAGGTGTTAAAAGTCAATGGTTCAATGTTGATCATTCTCTAAATCCATATCCAGGTTACATCACTATTAAATACACTTTTACAAAGCATTTCGTAGACCATGGAGATCAAGAAATTTATGTTTGCAACTGGTAATTTCACAGGAATTGGTGCTGATAATGACCTTCGCACAGACTACGAAAAATTAGTTGCTATTTGGATATGGATTCGTGACAACATTGAATATGGTGGTGTAGGCCAGAACGGAAATTCAGCATATGATGCAATTGTTGACCATAAAGTTGTTTGCCAAGGTTATTCAGCTATATCATCTCTCTTCTTTAATCGTGAAGGGATTGAAGGGATTGCTGTTATTGGAATTACAACAAGTGATCATGCATGGAATTGGGTTTATTTTGGCGAAGATTGGTATGCATATGACAACACAGATTCTTAAGAAGGATTATTCTTAAAGGCAATTAATGGTAATTATTATAGGAAATATTAGAAGAAGCAAGAGCAAAAAATGAGGAATTAAAGTCAAATGCAATTCCAGATGATTCCAATGAAGGTAATACAAACACTACTGCTGTGGCGATAGCTATTCCTATTGCTGTGGTGGTAGTTGCTGTTGCTGTTGTTGTCGTCATTGTTATCGTAAGAAGAAAGAAACAAGCAAACAATAAAATTTATGATAAATCGCCTGAAATTTGAATTTACTCGGATTAATAGCAAAAGCCATATTAATTTGCAAAATAGATTTGTAGATGTATTTAATTTTAATTTATTCATCTATAGAATATGCGTTTTCCATTTCGAACTCCGTGAACATATTTTGTGTTTCAGCACTTATCAACTCCGGATCTTCATAAAATATCATTTAACATTCGCTTGTGAATTCCTTATCGAACTGCGAAGTGTCTGTCACATCGCTTTGTTTTGGCTCCATTGCATTGGTATCTTCAGTAATAAATCATTCCAATCAATGTTTGTAAAGAATGGATGCTTTTTCAGATCTTCAACTTCATTTGGACCAGCTCCAAGTCTCTTCGCTGGATTACGTTCCAAAAGCTTTGATATGAAATCTAGATTCTTCTAGAAAATTGGAACCCTTTTGTATACAATTTGATTAATAACTTCATCTTGATTTAAATATTTGAGGTTAATTATTAGATATAATTTATCTTATTTTAACTTTAATAAATACCGAATGTTAAAAAAAATATATTCGAAAAAACATGAATAAAATTATAAAAGGTGAGAAAGAAAAAAAAAATTAAGATAGACAAATGAAGCCAGTGGCTAAAATCATGGTAAGAACGCCATTTCCCATTATTTGTCTGCTATTACCATCTGTATTGGTAGTTATTTTATCCTAAAATAATATTTATGAAACAAAAATAAGAAATACATTTGTTGTAATTCATCATAAAACTTTTTATTTCCATTGATCAAAAAAAGGAATAGTATCATTTTTATTATAAATCTTAGAATTATGAATTCAATTGATGAAAAAATTTTTTCTTATCTTCAACTTTCTGATTTAATCCAATTTAAAATTAATGATACTCAGGATGATAGAGAAGCATTACAAAACGATTTGAATATTATTGGGATAAAATAGGTAAAATAGTTTTTGAAGTTCCATTAAATGAACCTATATTTCCAAAATATTGCAAAGCTGAAGAACCTTCTGAAAGCCCTTAAACAAATAATTTATTAATTAATACCGTTTTTCATGTGATGGAACTGTGAAAGTGCACTATTTTCATAGTAAAATTTGTGACGGTTATACATGATTTGGGCACGAACGGTTATAAATCCCTTGGATGGAATCTTCAACATCCATTGGTTTAAAAGAAGTTCTTGCATGTACAAAAAACACAGAAACAAATGAAGATGCTATTTCAAACGCAATAGAAAAATTATACAAACTAATATGCGAAAATGATCAAATCTCAAATTCAAATGATGTCATTGGCTTTACATATTCTATTCCAATACCTAATATTACAGATGAGGAAATATGTCAAGTATTTAATATGTGTATATCTTCAGAAAATGTCATGGAAAAAAATATTAATCTTATTGTAAAGATCATTACAAAAATTGCTTCACACGACTTTCCGACATATGTAGATAAATATGCACCATTAATGTTTAATTCAAGTATAGATATTTTACAATTGATTAATTCAAAAATATGCCGGAATATTGTAGATCCTACCACAGGATTTCTCATGCATGCTCCTTTATCTCCAAAAAACAATTCATGGGGAACGGAAGTTCATTATTTTAATTTCTTTTCATTTGAAAGTGAAGATCTTAAGACTCCATTTGGTCTTAGTCTCACTAAATTACGGAAATTATTGCTTCACCGTATCCTTCATGGGTCTGATTATCTCAAAACAGAAATTCCAAATCAAAATGATTATGCGATATATGTTCCATCATTTTCATTAATCCATCAATCATGTGTAGTTCCACCATCTTTTCGTACGAGTGGATTGTCTTGTGGTTTCACTTCACGTTCTGAGATACTTTTAAGTTTTTCAAAATTTCAAGATCAAAATGTTTATCAAAAACAAAATCGTTTTGAGTTTAAACGCTCTGAGGTAGCAGAAGAATGGAGTGCTGCCATTTCTAAGCTTATTAATTTACCACCTATTGGCTGTAAACATGATATTAAATTTGCTGAAATCAAAGAAGTCAACAAAATTAATTATAACTTTATTAAACTTGTCTTGTTTTTAACACCAGAAATCCTTGCGATGGTTCCCAAAGAATATTTAAATGTTCCATTTAAGATCATCATGGGTAAAGATCCAATCAATGCGTCATTCATGTTAATGGTTATTCAAGCTCTTTTATTTGTATTTCCCGATTTATCTTTTTATATTTTCGATAATATTTTTTCATTTTTCGAATCAAACATTCAAATGACACCAGAACAAAAATTTATTTTCTTTCATTTGATATCACGATTAATTGATATATTAAGTTTATTACCTACACGTTATATTGATAATGAACAAATCGATAAATTATCGACAATGGCATTAATTGGAATATGTTCACCTTGTTGGAAGATTAGATATAGTGCATATAAACTTCTTCGAGTATTAAATGATTTCGAATCTGATGGAGAATCAATGAATTTATATGATTTTATTTCGAAGAATGAATCATTTTATAAAAAATATTTACTTTCGACAATAATGAATCATCCACGAGCAATTTTATTAAAAGAGAAAGTTACGTCATTAATGCCATTATCATTTAATGATACGATTTTATGTAATGATTTCATTCTATGGCAATATTATTTATCCGCTTTAGGAACTTCATTTTCGGAGTTTTTTAAAGAGAAATTTATATTTTTTATTAAACAATTCGGATGTTCATATTTACAAAAAAATAATAAATCTACAGCAGATGAACGTATTTATTTATTGACGTTTTTTACTGGTTTTGCAGATTCACCTTTTAATGTATTTAATGGAAATGTTGAATCATTAAAATTAACAAATTATATATTAAAAGAATTAATATCAACAATTAATGAACAAATTGATACGAATAATGAAGCAGTACGAAATATGTTGACAACATTAGATATATCATCATTTTCTGTGTTTTTAGATTTATTAGAACAAAATTTTAATGTTAAAATTGCAATTTTAGCATTACATTCTATGGCATGGAACACTAATTTCCCGGCGATATTTGAACATTATGATTTCTTAACTAAGTTTTCATCATTATTTATGCATGTTTTTGAAATATTTAATACCGAATATTTAAATATTTCATTTGATAACTCATCAGAAATAGACATAAATATTATAAATGAAAACGAAGATTTCCTTTGTGATTTCTTATCATGTTTATTCGAAGTTTTAACAGTACTTTATCAACAACTTTTAAAGCCAATAAATTCACCTTTTCCATGTCATAGTTTTGTGTTTCATGATAATAACAATTTAATATTACAAAAAACAGAAACTTTATTCTCAACAATATATAACTTATCGATCATTAATGCACCTTATCGAGTACATTTTTATGCTTTACGAACATTAGAAATGTGGTTTGGATTTAATCAAATTAAAGATCAAAACTTTTTATTATCCGATAAATTTAATGAATCGATTTCGAAGCTTTCAATTGAATGTCCTTCAATTTTGTTACATTTATTATCTCATCATTTTGATGTTTTATTACCACAATATTTAACTAAAGCTTTATCACCTAATGGTGAACGATATTTCACATCTATTGCAGATTTTTTTAAGGCTCCATCATTATCTATTAATATTAATCTTAATGACATTTTACGAAATCAATGGAAATCTTGTAAAGATATTGATGACAAAACCATATTTTCTAAATATTTACAAGTTTTATATGAAAATTGTGGAAGTTTCATCTTAGCATGTTTAGTAAATCTTCGAATTCCTAATGAAGAAATTAATAATAGAGCATTTATAACATTAGCATCATTAACACCAATATTATCATTATATCAAATGGATGGCCGTAAAGATAATGCCATTGAATTAATTAAAGGATTCACACAAATTAGTAATAAATTTGGAGAAAGTTCTGCATATTTTGATGATCAAGAATGTCGACAAATATCATTACTTGTATGTAATTCATTTCAGTTTTGTTTAGAACAATTATTAAATGATGCGTTTGATTATATACCAAAGTTTTCACCAATATTTATCGAACGAATGTTATCTACATTAATGCCATGGTTTGAATCAGTACAATTTGATATTGATAATCGAGTTATCTCAAATGAATCTGATTTATTATTTATGCGATTTAGTTGTTTTACTTTCACTGAGAAATTAATGATATCATTTAGTGAATTTTCCAATTATATTAATTCTTCAATGTTTAATGTATGGAGAACTTTAGTAGTTACTAATAATTGTATTCCAGGTAATAATTTCATGCCAATTATAGTATCGATATTATTTACAACAGGAAATTATGAAAATCATTCGAACGCATTAATTATTATGCGATATTTATATCGAATAGCACCACAAATTACAATTGATTTCTTATCTTCATATTTATCTTTTTCTTATGCAGCTAAAGATAATTATAAAGATGCATTTAAAGATATAACTAAAGATACATCTGATTTCATAAGTCAAATATCAGATGATGATGATGATTCTTCTATCGAATCAGAAAAAGGATCAAAGACAAGTACAAATCATATTAAATTTGTTTTATATGCATTAAGTGAATTTGCGATAGTATCAGTTCGACCTATATTACCATATTTACCAATAATATTTTCATTTTGTTTAATACATATTGATAAATATTTTTCATATATTAATACTTTACTTAAGAATATTATTGGTGAATTAATACCATTAGTTGAGAATATATCTATACCTTATTTACAAGATGCATTACGAATATTAGCATCGATGAAGAAAAATTATTTAACATTAAAGAAAAATAGTGTCGATGACTTATATAACTCTACAAATATTATTAATCAAATGATATCTAATGATAGTCGAACACAATTATCAAATGTATTAACTAACTTCTTCTTATATTCCGATCAAGATTTAGCAACACAATTCGGATTCGAATTAATTAAATGGGGTTTATGTTGTGGCGATTTAATTCGTGCTTCATTTGCATTAACTTGTTATCAAGGGAATTTAATGATAAATAATTCATTGTTCTTAGGGTTATGTGCACGTACTATTTGGTTATGTATTGATGCTATTAATTATATATATGAAAATTGTGAAAATCATGACATTACATTTTATACATTATATATTGCTAATCATTTTAAAACAATGAAAAGTATTGCTGAAATATATGCACAAAAAGGAATTTTAGGTAATGAACCTTCTTTGTTTTGGATGGCTATTAGTGGAATACAATGTAATATATCTTCATGTTCATTAATATTTCATTCTGCGTTATCTTTACTTGAATATATATTATGTTTTCCACAATTATTTAATTATTTAGTAAATCAAGAAAATTATGAAATGGGCCAATATATGCCAAGTAAATTCACGAAATATCATACTCCATGGGGTGATACATTTAATGGATGTATTAAATATATTTTGGAATGTAAAAGTCAATCACCAGATATAAATTTAATGATTCGTGTTTTGAATTTATTAATCCAAACAAAATATCAATTAATTATATCAGACTCAAGTTGTTATATGTATATAGTATTATTAGCTTTGTTGCCATGGATTTGGTCAATTGAAATAGCGGAAATGAGCCGATTTTTGTATAACTCGCCTTCAATCCAAATGCTTGACGCAACAATTGACGCGTTTAAAGAGTTAATACCAGATAAGTCAATACACGACTTGTTATCTGTGTTCAGTATTGATGAAGAAGTGGATATATTCTCAACTATTGGCCAAATTTGTAATATTATAATCCCTTTAATTGACACTGAAAGTTTAATACAGATTTGTGAATTCTTTACAACTTGTTTAAAGTTCGGTAATAAGTTCTTGAAAATTCCTTTGTATTCAGTAACGACAAATATTTTGACTTACATTAACGATTCTCAAAAAGTCGAAATAGTGAAATCGTTGTCAGAATTTACTTCTTTGATTAAAACGGAAAAAAAGGTGCCCCGAATGGTGTACGTTAACTTATATTTACAAGCGTTGAAGGATACAAAAATAACCGAAACTTTTGAGGAGAATTCAATTAAGCCGGAGGTTTTCCCTCAACTAGACATCTTCGAACGTATCGTTGTCGTTGACGTTCCGCATTTGTATGAAATTCAATCGGTGGATTCAAAGCTTCTATCGTTCAACGATTTGAATTCACTTCCACCGTTATTGCCGATAGACGAACGTTTAGCATCGAATGAAAGATTCCAAAATATGAGTTCACTATTAAAACTTTTTAGATGTGAACCTATAGTATCTTGGAATGAATTACTTGAAAAATGTATAACATATTTGATCGAGTCAGAAGATTTGAATGATATGATGAAAAAGAAAAGTATGAGTACATGCAGAATTGAATCAGGAATTAATGAGATATTAAATATGATAAATGAGCAGCCACAACAAACTGATGATATCAAAGAGGAAGAAGAAGAAATTGTCGAAGAAATGAACGAAAGTGATGAATTAGTAATTTCTTTGGGACAAGATCCATTTAGTTTGATATCATTAAATGCTAAGATGTTCATCCCAACAGTGGATGAGGTTAACTACATAGGAAATGATTTGTTCGAGGAACAAATTGATTGTTTTGATGTGTAAAAATTTGAAATTTAATTTTTTTGTTTTCAATATAACGATAGACATTTTAAATATAAAACGATCGTTTGCTATTGAATTTCCAATCATTTGCTACAACTTCAGAAGTCTGAAGATATAAAATGTTTTAATAAAAGACTTTCACTGACATCAAGGAATTGCTGTATAATGGATTGGATTTGTTACGGGTTTCATGAGATTCGCAATTTTCTGGGAAAATAGTCGGAGTGACCGTTAACTTAGAAATGATCCAAGAAAATAGTCAGCAAAATCCAAATGTAGATGGAGAAGTTGACCAAAAAGAATTTGAAACTAAACGTATTTTAAGAGGTGTTCAAAAAAGAATTGCTGAAGATCGACCGATTTTATTTGATTTATTTTTCATCAATTCAGGCGCATTAGAATCACAGCTTCCCTTGATTTGTGCTAGCTATGTTCTTTTAAACCCTGATGGTGTATCTAAATTTATTGGCTTAAAAACACCTAAACCAATTACTCAAAAAGAAATTCAAGATACTAAAGAATTGGCACAAAGACTTGCCCCTTATACAAAATATTGGGAATACATTGTTGTTATACTTGAACAAAAACTACAAGAACATCCAGATAATTTATTAACAGATATGATGAATGAAATATTAAATTATGATCAACAAAAAGGAGTATCAATTGCCGAAAAAGAAATGCGCTGTAATTTGTTATTAACCAATTTAAAAAATGATCTTGAAGATCATCAAGAATTTTATCAACAACTTTATCATAAATTACGCTTTTACTTAGCAATCTCATGGTTTGACAATTATCATAAAGCACTACTTAAGAAATATCTCGAAATTTTGCCACATCGAGATCTTATTGAAGTACCAGAAGGTGATATCACAATGTATACTAAGGCACAACGACGCTTCCGTGCTCGAGTTCTTCAACAAGAGAACGGAAACAATCTTTTAAACAAAATTGCTAAACAATATTTCGACACCCGACACATGCTCAAAATAGAATCACGAAGCGCCAATCGAACTCAAACTGACGAGATCGAAGGTCTCCAGTATTGGGGTGATGAAGAACGTGAATTTAATGACATTATTGAAATTGATTACCAAAAGCTTATAAATGCAAACAACAAAATGACGTTACCGGAATATGAGGCTATTGTTTATATGGGCCATGATTGGAATGAGCATAATCGAAAAAGATTTAATCTTGATAATTTGCCAGAGGCCACAGTCAGAGGTTATCGGTTCCGAATCTTCTATCCGAGCTTGGTTAACAAGAATAAGGCGCCAAGTTTCAACTTGCAGCCCGATTTAATAAAATATTGCACTACGAAAGCGGACAACAGATACAGATACACTGCGATTGTATTCGACGCAGGGCCTCCGTATCTGCCTATAGCGTTTAGGATTGTCGATAAAAAGTGGGACGTGTATCGAAACGGCGGATTCCAAAGCAGTTTCCATAACGGAGTGTTCGTGTTCCAAATATCGTTCAAGGCTTCTTTGTACTACCAAGGATACCTTCCTATGCAATTATATTAAGTTATGGCGCAATTAATAAAAAATTTAAATGTTTAAATTTGATGTTTTTATAAGGAAAAGCATTTAACAGTTGAAAATAACTAAAGTAAATATAAGGAATATTTATTAATTATTTGATAAACTATTAAATATTCTTTTTGTTTATTGTTATTCTGAAAAACTTATTAATAAAAATGATCACACTTTTTTTTTTTTTTTTTCTCAAAAACATGGATGCTTATATTCAATAGATCACAATTATCTTTAAATTTTTTGAAAACAATCATAAAGAACCGAGTATTATTTATTTACTAGTGATACTATTAGTAAAGCTTTTGTATAACTTGAGGCATATTAATAAATTTTTCTTTTCAAAAAATTATAAATTGGCAAAAAAAGTAATTTTATCACCATAATTTTTTTGTAAATGTTTCAAAATCTAACCTTTTCAAATATTTGACTGTGGACAAAAACAGGAGAACGTTAAGTATGTTATGAATCGAACCAAGCGTTTTTCAACATTAGCTTATAACCAGAAACCCCGTAACCTAGAAATATTTTTACAAGAGCCAGGAGAAAAAATTATGTTTGTTTGTAAACATTGTAAAAATATTTCATTTCTTTCGCCAAATGTTTTAGATCCAAAACCAGATCAAACAAAAAGAAAATCTACAACTCACCAACAAGGTCCAATTAAAGACATTAGCGTAGAACATGAAATCGAACTTGTAATTCAAGATTATACAAATTGGGAGAAAAAGCCAAGTTTCGAAAACTTAGTTGCATTTACTGAGGTTGAAGGATTTAATGAGTTTCCTATTTGTCAAAAGTGTGCATTTTTTTTAAGCAGATTATTAAAATCGAAAGTTTCATTTTTTACAGAAAAAAGCAAAAACTTAAAGAGCAATTCCATTACTCAAGAGTCAGAAGTGTTTCTCAATAAAACAATGAATGAGATCGAATCTCAACTTTCACCACTTCTAGAAGTTAATGCCAGTAATCAAATCAAAATGAAGAAACCTGATGCGTTTAAATTCCCACTGCCACCAATTCCACCACATGCTCAATCTCACATCAATCAAACAGCATCCACTGAAATCAATACAGATTCCAAAAGTGATTGCGATTGGGGTTTTGGCTCAATAATGTTAAGCTCAACATTTTATCTTTCCACTTGTCGCCATTATGCCACCATTAATGGGAATCGTCTTGGTACCAATACACCAGATATTGTATCACCCGATGAATTTGATCGCGGCCTTTATTTACTGATTCAACTTCTTCAAGTCATTGGCAAAGTTGTTTCTTCACCCATTCCCGAGTTTAATTTGACCACAGAAATCCATTACATTAACAACAAAGGAATCAGTGATGTTTTCACATCACAAAAACTTAAAGTAAATAAAACGATTTCGAGCTTCAAAGAAGCGACCAAGCTATTGTTTAAGGCATGCCATCGCTTATTTTGGGACTTATGTAAGATGAATGCGAATTTCTCTGTTCCGAATGACATTGACTTAAAGACGTCGAAAATTTCGGGCGAAAGTTATATTTACGATCGAAAGAGTCCACATACATTTACATATGCAATGAAGAAACTCGTAATGAATCTCAAGACAATACAAACGAAAGCGATGGAATGCGCAGTATATGTAATAAGTCGAAACTTCGAAATAATGTCGAAGACAAAAGAAGAAGAAAACGAAAAAGATACAAATGAAGAACATCAATTAAGACACATCGAGTCTCAGTTCTCAATCACGTCCGCAAGCGCTCTGTTCTCGCAGCCGACGGATAACTTGTCCGCGTTGGCGCTCTCCGAAAACAGTATATTAGCGCCGAGTAGCTATGAGGCATCGACTGCGGAAACGCTTTCGATAATATCGACTGACATCATGGAGAACGAAAACAAATCCGACGACGAAAACATAATAATCGAAAGCATCCACAACGACGAAATGAGCGAAAGTGATTCGACAGATCATATTAATGAAAACAATATCATCGAACGTAGCAAAGAAATAAATGAAAGCGATGAAACAGATAAAAGTAAAGTAACAAATGAAAATGAAGAAGAAAATGACGAAAAAGATGGTGAAGAAAATTAAATGTTTGCGGAATCTAAGAATGTTTCACATCTATAAACATTATTCTGTTTGAAATATAATTTTTTCGTTTATTTAGATAGATAAAAAACATTAAAATTTTACCCATTTTCCATTTCGACACAATTATTGATTGCTTTTTCGAGTTTATTTCTCATGTCTTCGATTGTTTCATATTTTGGTAATTGTATCGTTTGTGCGCATGTTGATGAAGTAGGGAATCGTACCAAGTCCCCATTTGTAAACTCAACTTTTATAGTAAATGTCGGGAAATCATTAAAATTGGGATGCGAAGGCTGTGCGATTGTGAAAATTAAGAAATTTTTCATCTTTTCTTGATCGAATTCTTCCAAAATTTTAATGAAGAAATTTTTGAGTTTTTCAGTTTCGTTTATAAATTCCAAATGTTCGATAATTCCTTTTGTGTCGAGTATATCCGCACAACATAAATATTTAAGTAATCCTCCACTTAATAATGTTGGATCAGTAATCGACTGATTATAATAAAATCCATTTCGAATCAATAAAAGCCATTTCTCAATTGATTTAATTCTCAAATTAATTACAATTCTTTCATATACATCAATGAACTCTTCATCAATTGGTTTATCATTCGGAAATCCATTAATTTTCTTAGTTGAATGATCCCAATCAATATATTCCCAAAAATATTTAAAATGATTTATGTTTTCACGCATGTCATCAATTCGAATCTTTAAACTTACGTCGCTTTCATATACATCATTCATTGTGATAGGTTTTCCTGCTAAAAACTTCCAAACAAAATATGGAAATCGAATATTTTGTGGTAATGATAATCGAATTATTGAACCTAATATTGCGCCAAATGCATAAAACATATTTTCGACATCTTTATCAGAATTCGTAGGATATGGAATTACTTCATATATTGTCGAGTTCATCGAAAAATTAGGAGCAAAAATACATAATCCTGTTTTAATATTTAAAAATGAATCTGCTGCTAACATTATCGTTTGATATGTTACACCTCCTAAATCTAAAGCACTTTCATTTTTAAAGCCAATTCCCCAAATAGTTAATTTATATCGTAATTCATATTGCTTAATCCCTTTCGAAAATTGATATATCATACTATCTTTAATATTATTTGAGTTACCAGTTGAGAAGCTTAATGCTTTATTTGCATCGAAAATTAGTTTATGCATTAAAAACATTCGATATAAAATTTGATTTTTTGGATCTATATCACGTGAAATATTGAAAATAGAAAATCGATTTTTATATTGTAACAAATACGAATTCTCTTTGATTATTTTTAACATTTCTTCATCCAAATCATTTCTATTTTTATTATTATTAAGTTGTGTATACAATGAATTAATAAGATATATACAAGCAGCTTTACATTGCACAGTAATAATTCCAAAATTATTTATTAACTTTTTCATTTCAAGTGTTTTGAATTTAAATGCATTAAAATCTTCTGTAGCAAAATCAAATGTCGAACATTGCATAAGTAATTCATCTGTGTCTTCATTTTTCCAATCAACTGCAAACTTCTGAATACAATTTTGAAATTCATTTGCATCTTCTTCTTCATTATTATTTAGAATTTGATATGCTTTAATATTAATATTTTCTATTTCATTTGAATCCAAAATTATATATTTAATATTATTTGGATTCAAAATATATTCAATAATTTGTTTTTTATTATTTGTTTTAGATGAAACTTGTTCAGCATTTTCGATATTATTTTCATCATCAGTTATTATTGTTTTAATTTCATGTGAACAACTAAATGTTATTATAAATAAAACTGTTTCTTTAGTTGGATTTGTAATTTTAATTTTATTATTATTAACTTCAAAAGGACATTCTTCTTTTTTACATAAGATATATCTTGTACATTTTGTTATTGCTTCATAAATAGCATAAAAATCCCAAAATGTGAAATTATTTGAACTATTATAATGTTTCATCAAATGAATAATATTAAGCAAAACATTTGGTTTCATATTCTCTTTAACTAATTCGATATCTAAAACATCATTTTTATAGAAACATAATTGTGAAAATGTATTCATATTCATCATTTGTTTTTCAGTATTCAAGAATATATTTAATTGCATATTATTTTGATTATTATTTGAGAGCCAAGTTAAATGACTAATATAAGTTTGATTATGATCATAATCATTTGGTAAAAAATCTAATTTCCTTTGCATATATGAAAGGAATTCAGGTAAAAATTTCTTTATCATTGGGGAATCTATAATCCAACAATCAATTAATGCACGTTTTGCATAAAGCCTTTGCTTTGAAGTAGTAGAATATTCAATATAAATCCATAATAAAAGTAAAAATATAAGTGGCGTATCAACAATCCATTTCCCACTATTATCAATTTTAATTTTTCCTTTTGAACCATCAGAAAATGTTATTACATAATCATTTTCCATTGGTTGGAAATTATTTACTTCATTATTTGATATAAATACTAATTCGCTTTTATAAAGAAGGTTATGATATTTATAATCACCAGCCATTTCTACAAGTTCTTTTCCGAGCAAATCCATAAATTCTTCATTTTTAATAAGTTTATTTGCAGCAAGAAATATAAATTGAAAGTTCTTGTTTTGAAGTAAACCACTAGAACAATAATTGAAAAATCCCAAATCAAGTTCATATGGGAATTTATCGTTTCCAATTTTTGTTTTTTCTGATCCTATAAGTGATACGACGGCAGATCTTATAAATGATAATTGTATTGTTTTGTCAATTATATCATTACCATATAAAATAGCTAATGCAATTAAAACACTTTTTAATTGATCGCGCATTTCAATCAAATTATTTCTTTGCATGTAAAAATATGTACTTCTTGATAAAGTTATTTCTTTCATAAAATCAATTTGCATCAAATCTGCATCTTTACAATATAATGAATTTTTGGCTTTTCTATCATTTATTGATATATTCTCATTAATGTTTAATACCCCACCTATAAATTGAACATTACTCGAATATTTTATTGTTTCATTTTGAATAATTTCATAAATATCATCATCATCATATTTATGTTTAATTACCTGAATATCAATATTATCAAAAGAATCAATTATAAATTCCAAAAAAGCATTAGTGATATCAGTATAATATTGGAATCCATTAATATTAATAATATTATTTTGTTTTATATATTCAATAATAATAAAGCCTTCAAAAGAAATTTTTTGATCTGTTCCACATATTCTTCCTGATGGTAACTCTATATAAACATCATTTTTATTTCTAAGGTGAATATAACCTTTGCCTTTCCATTCAATATTTAAGCTATTAACAGATAGAAGCACAAAATTGATTAGAAATAAATGACACCAATCATTTTGTTTAATTTTACATATAAAATCATTATCACTTGGCAATGATTTCCAATGAATAAATTTTTCCTTAACATTATTTTTCCTGAAACAATACATATAATAATCAGTAAATGGTTTTGCTGTCAGAGCAATTTGTTTAAATTTTTCTGTATTTATACAAATCTTTTTTTCTGATATATAACGAATTAATGCTTGGATATATAATTTATTTAAAAATGTTCTATTAGGTTTCATACATTTATCCCAGAATGATAAAATCGCGTCAAGATCAATTGATTTTTCTAATTGAAGTTCTTCCCATTGAATTGTTTCATAAATCTTTTTATCTGCCAAAGGAATAAGTTTACTATGTGGATTTATTGGAACTTTCACACATTTTAAATAAAATTCTTCATTATACTTACAATTTAACCAATTTCCTTCTTCATTTCGGAATACAAATGGATCATCAAGTTCTGTTCCATCAGCAGCAATAATAGCAAAGAGAAGTATTATTTCTTTCTTTGAAGCTTCATTTGTAATTGAATATAAAAATGCTCTTGCCATTTCTGATACTTCAGAATCTTGATTTAATAAATTTCGAAATGAGTAAATAAAAAGTGCATTTGTATAATATCTAAAGTAATTCTCTATCATAGAATCATCAATTTTCATTAAATTCCTTAAATAATATGAACGTTCATCGGGATTTAAATTTTTATTCTTTAAAATATCAAAAACAAGTTTTACTAAAGACATATTTTTTTTCCAATTTTTTATTCCAAAGATTTTATTAAGAATATATTTGGCGTCACATTTAGCAAATACTTTATCATCGTAATTAAAAGCCAAAATTTTAAAAAATTTACATTTACCAGGTTGATAAAGATCTTCGAGTATTGTACCTGTTTCAATTGCTAACCCAATAATTGTAAATCTTATTGCAGAATTTTCTTTTATATGAAGTTTCTTAATTAAAAATTTTAATTTTTCAATTGCAAAATCATGTAAACTTTTACAAGTTCCAAGAATTGTAAACAAAGCTTCTAAACTTGGATAAAATTGATAATTTTTAATCAAATCCTTTAAGAAATTAGAAAACATTTGAAGTATTGAAAGTTCTTCATTATTAAATTCTTTTAAAGATAACAAATAATCAAGTCTTTGATATGATTCATTTTTTACTAGTCCTTCTATTAAAAACCTTGAATATTCACTATAAGTATTTTGATAAATCTTTTTGAATCCATCCATAATGCCATCAATTCTTTTTGGCAACAATTTTATGACTTTAAAAAATAAAATAGGGTCATTTTTACGAATGAAAACTTCAAGATTTTTCAAATATTCATCTTGTTTATTTATATTTGCTGAAAAATCAGGAAAAGATGGATTAAGTTCAATTAATGTAAACATATTCATTAGAAGTTGATTTAAATTTTTAATATCTCCTTTTTGCTTAATTCGAATAATATAATTACATTCTGTTATTACCCATGAAACAATAGAACTCATTTCTTTAGTTATATTATTTTTAGAACTTTCTTGGAGAAAAACATTAAAAAGATTTGTTTGGTTTAATACTACAATTAAAAGTATAATACCAATCCATTTCATTTGTTTAATATTAAATTTTTGAATTTTCTTTTGAAGAAAATTAATTAATTTATCTAAATCATTTTCAATAAATTGTTTAATTTTTTGATTTTTTATTAAATTAATATAATTAATATTTTCATCATATTCTGGTATATTAATTTCAATATTAGATTTTTCGTAATTAGTTTTAATTAACCAAGAATAATCTATTTCGCATTGATAAACACCACCACCACTAATTAAACATGATATAGCAGAGATATAAATCATTAAAAAATAGATGATAAGATAAACATTCTTGGAAAAATCTAAAATTTCACATATTTCTAATATAACTTGAGCTTTATAATTTGCTATAACATTTGCAATTCTAAATGAAGAAAGTAACGGAGGAGCAAGAGCAATAAAATTAATAAATAAATTATATATAATCTTATTAGAATCAACAATATTTTTATCTAAAATAACGAAATCAAATAACCATTTAGAAAATTCTTCATATAACATATTACTGTATGCACATATATCATCAATTATAAATGAATTGTTTATGTTCATTGGATCTTCTTCAACAACTTCTACAGCAGAGTCAATAAAGTTTTCTTGGCAAATAAGAATATAATCAAATAACCAACAATCATCATATACTGATTTATTTTGCCAATATGCACCAAATAAATTTTCGAGAAATTCATCATCTATAATTATCTTAGATGCAAGTGATGAATACCAAAATTGTCGAAGTGCCCAATCTAAAAAAGAAGAATATTTATTTGCTTCTTCATTATTTGCAATGATTTCTGAAAATAAAAATAGAAATTCACTTGTTTGTGTTTCGTAAAACAAGTCAACATTATTCATAATTACTCCAAAAATTATGTTTTTCATTTCTTTATTTGATATATTAAGACGATTAATTAAAAATGGTTTAATAATTTGTGCCGCAATTTCATTATGATATTTCGTTAAATTCAAATCTAAAAGAAGAAGAAGTCCTTTCAAAAGTTTATTTTTTGGTTTAATATCAATGATAAATTTGGTAAATTTAATTAATTCATCATCACTTTTTACAATTAATGATTCAGGAATAGAACGTGAAAAAGATAAATTTAACATATTATAAAAAAGAATTTGATCAAAAGATTCATTTATATCTTTGTTATTGATCCTTTGGAAATAATAGTCATTTAATAAAACATTTGTAGCACCTTTGCAAGAATAAGAAGAAATTATATGTTTCCCATTAACATTTGTTGAAACAAATATAACTTCATGATATGAATTAATTGTTGCTGATTCAATTTCGCCATTTATTTCTTTAAATGAACATTTCGTAGTTGAATTTGTTCCATCTAATAAAGATGTAATAACAGAACTTCCATTTTTATTCATAACAGATATTATCATTCCATTTGTTAAATAAATTAAATTTTTATTTTCTTTTTCAAAAGCATTTTTAAATGGAAATTTGATATTTTTTTGAAATTTTTCACTGGAATATGTAATTGAATTGTCTTCATTAAACAATAAATATGTTGACCCATCTGAACATGCAGCTATAATATTTTTAAATTCGTCTTCTTTTGCTTCGGTTGGTTGTAAATTTTTATCTAGTACATAAAAATCACATAATTTAAATTGATATACTTTAGTTTTAGTTTTAATATATAAATGTAAAAGAGAACAAAACATAATTGTTTTATCATCAATATCTAAATTATTTAATTTGATTTTTTCTGGTTTATAAATGATTCCATTATAAATTTTATGAACTAATAAATTTTTTTTATTATTTAAAACAAATAAATGTGTATTACTACTGCACACACAATGTGTGTAAATAGGATATTTTGTTTTAATTGAAGAAATTGGTCGTGTAAAATCATATGAAATAGGAATGCTATTACATGATTTCCGAAATGGTTCTAAATGTTCAGAAATAAGAAGATTTTTGACTTTATGATATCTATCATGAATTTCAATAGCTGAATTTTCGCATATTTTATCAATCACAGATTTCAATTGAGCAAGGGTGCTGCGTCCTTTTGTTTTTTTTCTTAAAAAATTTATGATTTTATCTATTGAAAATTCGATTTTAGAACTATCAAATTGGAGAGTTGGCATAATCAAAAAATGAAGAGGCTTGACATAGCGCCGATGTTTGCTTCGAGAAATTGCAATATTTTGGCAAAAACTGATGTTTTTGCAAGTAGCAATAATTTTCCCATTTTTACCACCTTGATTCAGTGTTTCATTGTAACTTGCTAAGCGAATAGCAGCACGTAGCATGTCATGAGGTGATTCACAGAATTGTGGTGCTAAAGTTGCAATCAAAAGTTGCGAAAATTCTATTTCCTTCTTTACATAGACTCCTTTTAGGTAATATGCTTGTTCTCTGTACTTCGAGTGATGGAATAAAAATTCTTTGTTTTCCATTTTTTTTTCATAATAAAACCAGATATAAATTCAAATTTTGTGACAATTGTCAAAAAAACTTTTTTGTGAATTCGTTAAAATGAAGTCGATCAATTTCTATTCAATATATACTATGTGAAGTGATGAAGATTGACAAACTTGTTGTTCATTCATAAGATTGAAATATGTTGCCAGTAGAATTAGCAGAAAAAAAAGAACATAAAGAAAAAAGTAGTGCAGAAGAAATATATGTTTATGAGAAAAAAGTTTATCAGGAAAATTTAACGCCAAAAAGTGATGATAAAGAAAACAAAAACCCTGTTTTTGCTCAAATTATTACAAAAATTAAAGATAATGCAAACATACCAACTAAACTTGATTTAAATGAAGAAAAACTTTTGAACCAAAATTTCGTTTTAACTGAAAGTGCTAAAGAAAGATTATCAAAACTTTATGATTATCTATTAGTTGGAGTTCCTGTTTTAATTGAAGGTCCAACAGGAACATCTAAAACACTTAGTGCTGAGATTATTTGTAACATAACAAAAAAATCTTTAATACATTTTCATTTAAATTCAGAAACAAAAATTAGTGATTTAATAGAAAAATTTGAAAATGATCCTAATTCATGGGAAGGTAATGTGATAAAACCAGGTCCATTTCTACAGGCATTTTCTGAAGGAAAATGTTTACTATTGGAAGATATTAATTTAGCATCACCTTCAATATTACGATATATTAAAGAAGCAATTGAAAGTGGTGTAATTAAGGTTAAAGCGCTTGGAATGCCATTAAAAGAAGTATATATGCATCCAGATTTCAGACTTATCACAACAAGTAATTCCAGTAAAGGATTTCAAAATCAAACTCAAGATATAAATATTAAATTTTGCTCTCTTTTTCAAAAAATTAATTTTATGCCATATACTAAAGAAGAACTTTTAAAAATTAGTCAAGGATTAGCAATGAAATTTAAATGTAATAGCAACACATTAAATATCATTGAACAACTTGTTAAATTTCATACAGAATGGTCAGGGAAACCAGAAGTTAAAAAAGATAATTATTCTTTTACAATTAGAGAAATGATTGCATCAATTCATGCACTTGTTAATGGGGCAAATCCAAATGAAACAATTTCAACAATTTATGGAGCAAGATATCAAAAAAACTTTCGAAAAACATTAAAAAAATATACTTAATAAATATGTTTTACTAAGTCAAAAGAAAGATGATTTTAAATATCCAAAAGATTTTCCAGAATGTTTTCATAATAAATCACTTACAAGATCATTAAAATCAATTTTATTTTCCCTTAATAATGGCCGTCATATAATTATTGCTGGTGCAAAAGGTTGTGGTAAAACACAGTTAGCAAAATGGGCTTCAAAATGGTATAATAAAAGAAATAAAAAAGCAAATGAAACAGAAGTCAAAGAATTATTTTGTATATGTACCCAGGAAACAAGATGTTCTGATTTATTTGGAAAACAAAAACTAATTAAGAATGCTGATGATGGACAGAAATCATTAAAATGGGTGCCAGGTTTTCATACAGAATCCATTCAAAATGGAAAATGTTCTGTACTTGACTTTGTCGATGAAGCTCCTGCAATTGTTATAGAAAGTTTATATAGTCTTCTTGATCAAAAATATTTTGAATCAAAAAAGATGTTTAATATTCCTGGAAGTCTTCAGCAAGCTCAAATTTTAATTGACCCAAACTTTAGGCTTATATGTACATGTGATATCGAAAAAATCAATTTAATTTCACCTTCATTTTTAAATAGATTTAATGTAATTGTACTTGAAAATCAATTAGATTCAATAGAAGAAAAATCTAAAAAAGAACTTATTCAATTTTTAATGAACCGATTTAATAAAGCTAATCACGAAAATGATACAAGCTTTATCGAAGAAAATGAAAAAGAATTTGAATGTTCATCGATTCAAAATAGTAAGCAAACCCAATTTGAAATAACATCAGAATTAATAGATCTTGTATATGATAATATATTTAACTCAAAAATTACAATGTATAATCTTTCATTTTTATGTAAAGCTATTGTAAAATATTCTAATTTATTAATTAAGAATAATATTTTACCAAAATATATTGTTGAATTTTCCGTTAATATGTTGAATTCAAATGAGTATTTTAAACCAAACTTAAAAATTCAAAACTATTTACTATCATTATTAAAACAAACATCTTCAACAGATGATAATTATTTCTTTTTTCAAGATTCACCATCACTTCGTGAATTTATTACAAAAATATTTGCTGCATCATTAATTGGCTACCTGTATGTATTTCAGGACCAGCAGGTGTAGGAAAAACATCTACTATTAGAGCATTTGCTTCAATCCGCCCAATTAAAACTAGGAATAATACACATTTCCAAATACATTCATTTCATGCAGCAACACAACCAAGTCATTTTTATGGGGCAACCACAATTAAAAATGGAAAAGTTATTTTTTGTAATGAGGTCCCATTAACAAATTCTATGAATAATGGTTTAACATTTATTGCCGATAATATGAATTTATCAACAGCAAAATGTATGAAAGCTTTAGCACCAGCATTAGAACCCAATTTAGGTGAACAAATATTTATTCCAGGCGTTGATGAATTAGTTTTTGTTAATTCTCAATTCTTTTTCATTGCATATCAAAATGAGCTTAGTTCAATAGGAACTAACGCAATACCAGATTCGATTTCATCAAGATTTAGATATTTTAATTATCCGAAACAAACTGAAAGTGATATTTTAAATATTTGTTGGTACATGGCAAAAAAATGTTATAGAAATGGAGAACAAATGCGAATTATGAATGAAGCAGATTCAAGACTAATTGGTAAATATATGATTGAATTAAATAATTTAAGAAATACAATAATACCACAATGGTCATTTCGTGACATTGCTAAATTATTTAAACGTATTCATCATCAAGACACTTATATATGTAATTTTTATAATTTAACATTTTATCATAATGTACTATTTTATACATTATCAGCTGTTAATAGCGATAATAATTATGTTTTAGATGATGTAATCGATTTAATTGTAAAAATATTTTTGTTAAATGATGATAAAAGAAATGAATTAAGAAAATGTTATTTAGCAAAACCAGTAATTTTGAAAAAAAATTGTTCAGGCATATTTGTTATGAAAGACTCTATTGGAATTTCACTCGAGTTGTACCCATTGAAATTAGCAAGTTTAATTAATTTAAATTCTTTATCAAATAGTGCATTTCAGTTATTATTAGCAGATCCATCAGAGCCAATTTTATTAATGGGTAATTCAGGATTTAAGACATTTTTGGCAAAACAATTTTTACACGATGCAAAAATAATCAATTTAAATCAAGAATTAACAGTATCACATTTGTTAGGTTTTTCATATTTATTTACAAATACTGAAGCCAGATTATTTTATCTAGAAAATATTTGTAAAATCTGTAACTTATATGATGAATATATTGAATTACGAAAAAAATTATTAAATAAAACTTTAATGAAAGAAGAAATTAAAGAACTTATAAATGGTAAAATACAAATAATTCCAATTTCATTTCATTATGCAATTAAACATTTAACAGAGAAACTTTTTAAAAAAGAAAAAAGGAATAATGTTATAATATCAAATAGTATTTTTGAATTCAAGCCAGGATTATTGTTATCTACTATATTTGAAAGAAAATCATTAATATTAAAGAATGTATCAAATTTTTCAACAAATGTACTTGTAAGATTTAATGAATTATTTTCAAAACATATTTTAACATTAGAAGAAGATATTCATAATACATTTACATCTCGTTACAATAAAGAATTCATAAACTTTAATCAAAATTTCAGAGTCATGGCAACATCTCCACTTTATTCACCATTTAGATTATCAAATGGAGTTTTATCAAATTTCACTATTGTATTTATTCCAAAATATAAATTAGAAGAGCAAGTAAATGTTATTCAAAGTTATATGCAAATTAATCAAATAAATTATAAAAACGCAGAAATTGAATTATTACAAACGTTTTCACAAGAGTTTAATGAACAGTTCGGGAAACATTTTGAATTTCAACAAATGCTTAAGTCCATTGAAATGCATAGTATATTATCTCCTGAAACTTTAATATATAATTCACAAACAAAATTTAAACTTGGATTAATAATATATAGATTGTGTTCAGGTTTGTTAGAAAATCAAAAAGAAAGAAAAAAACTGATAGAATTGTTCAAAAAATTAAATATTAATTTGCCAACTACATTACAAAACTTTAATGAAGAACCACTTGAAAAATGTGAACAAAACAATTGTCAAGGATATAAATCGAAAATCACAGGATTCTTTATAGAGAATACACATGAATATCATGAAGATTCAAAAATCGCATTTACAGGAAAATTTACAGAAATGGTTGATATTCTCCATTTAGGGTTAATTACACATACACCAATAATATTTGAAGGTAAACCTGGGCAAGGCAAACAAACTGCAATTAATTATATTGCAAATCTTTTAGGATATGAAGTAATAAATATAAATATTTCACGATCAACGAATGTTGATGATCTTTTTGGTAAATTATCATTAAAAAGAGATAAAAATAATGAACTTCATGTTGAAGTAAATGAATCAAAACTTGTTAAAGCAATCAAATCGAAACAAAATAATATTATCATTGTATTTCATAATATAAATAATGCTTCTGTTGTTGTGTTGGAAGTAATTACGAGTATTTTTGACACTAAACAAAAACAAGTTTTATTACCAAATGGATCAGTATTAGAAAAAGGTAATTTAAATCTAGTTGCAATATTTGATCCACAAAATTGTTTTTCTGGTAGAGATCGTTTGCCTTCTTCATTAATGTATTCATCAATTTATTATATTGTTTTAAATCCAAAGAAAGATGATATTTTCAATATAATAAATAAGCAATTTGAAGGATTACCATATGATAATGAAGCACATTTATTTTATCGCCAATTTATGATAACAAATAACATTTGTAAAGAATTAAATGCAACTCAAAATATTATATTAAATGATATATCAAAATATATTTTATTTAGAAATATAACTTATGATTCATTTGATAAATCTATAGTATTACAAATATTATTTGTATATCGATTTATTTAAGAAGAATTTATTTAACGCGTTTTATCAAAACTTGGAATGATTGATATAAAATTTGATCCTGTTTTCATATATAATTTACCCAAAAAAGAATTAAAGATTTGTTTATCTCAAGATAGTAAAAATGGAATTGTTTTACCAATCATACCAGAAAATATAAATCAAAAAGAAATTCAATCAATTATAGGGCGTTTAACTCTTCCACAAAAACATTGTTTATTATTTTTAGCATGTTCTTATATTGCAAATCGTGCATGTGTTATACAAGGAAATACAGCATCAGGAAAATCACATACAATTCGTTTATTTGCTAAAATGTTAGGAAGAAAACTTAATATTTGCCAAATAAACGAAGAGACTGGAATATCAATTTTGACAGGATATTCATTAGTTGACAATAAGTTATCTGACAAAACCTTAAACATATTAAAGAGCTCATTTTCAAAACTTTGTGTATTTAAAGAACTTTATAAATATGCTAATAACGTTATAAGTAAAAATCCAAAAAATTGGAAACCTAATGATATTAATAACATACTTAAAGAAATAAAACGATTTAGGTCGAGTTCAAAAAATCTTGATGTTATCAAAAAAAGACGTCTTAAAGAAGTAGAAAATGCTATAAGAGAAGCAATTCTACCAATTAATAGAATGTACCATATGCCTTCAACTATTACAAGCTCAATTAATAATGGTGAAATGCTTTTAATTGAAGGAATAGAATTAGCATCTCCTGAAATTGTAGAAAAAGTTTCTTCACTTTTTGGTAATGAACCAAAATTTAATTTAGATGAATTTGGACAAGAAGAGTTAGTTCATAAAGATTTTCGTTTAATTATTACATATAATCCGGTTTCAACAAATAGATCATATGTTGATCAATCATTCTTAAATAAATGTATTTCATTTACATTACCTCCAATTAATTCAAGTGAAGAATACTCAAACAAAATTTTATTTGGCTCATTAATTAATAATTTAGATCCAAATGAACTTTCCGTTCAAAAAGGTGCAGGAATATCTCTTGTGCATGAATTCGCCAAAAATGTTTTTAAATAGATTTTGTGAGTAAAAAGTGTTTTTATTGATTGTAAATTGGATTTAAATCAACATGCTCATAATCAATTATCGAAATATTTTTGTGATTAATAAAATAACACCTTTCGTAAAGTGATGACATAATAAATTGATTATAATTAAAATTATTTTGTGATGATATTTCTTGAAGTTTTTCTATTTCATCATTTCGAATTATTTTTGCAAGTTCATTTGGACTATGTCCTTCTTCAATTAATTGTTTATGAAGCTCCAAATCATTCTTCGATAGTTCTTCATAATTTTTCATTTGATAGCTATCAGAGTACATGATTAATCATTGTCAACTTGTTTTTGACGATGCATAAAATATTTATTTTTAGAAAAATTTATCATGTTCTCATCAACCATTTTTGTATCAATTTCTCAATTAAATAATATGATACTTGAGACTTGGTATCACGAATATATTTAAGGAAAATTGTAACAATTTTCGAATTTTCTTCTTCTTTGATTTAAAGAGCTTCTAAATAATTTAAATTAAAATTAAATGATAAATTTAATATAAAATATTGGCTTTTTTTTTTAAATAAAACGCATTAATAAACTAAAATGCAAATAGTTAAATTATATATATATGAAAAGTTGATATCAAACAATTTCATTGTTTGTTCAGTTGTTATTTTAAGATTATCTTGAGTTAAATTAAAAATAATTTGTTCAAGTTTAGTGAGTAACTCCATAGAAGCATGTTCATTGTTATTTATCGTTTTGTGATTAAATTTATCTGCATTTTGCATAAAGTATACACAAAAAAATTATTTCAAGCCACATCCAAATTATCATTCAGTTTGATATCAATTATCAATATAAAACGATCAAAAACCGTGGCATAGTACTCAAAAATAAGCTTATTGTGACGGCGGTTGTTCTGTAAAGCACAGAACCTAGAAAAATGTTATTGAAACCAAATATCAAAGCAGTTTTAAAGGAACAAAAAAAGCAATCAAAGCAAGAACTTAGGTATAGACTTCGTAAGGTTTTAAATTCTAAGCAGTACAAAACTTTTGCATATATTTTAATTATTTTAAATACCATAACAATCATTTTTGAAATCGAATATAAGATAGAAACAAAAGGAGGCCAAATTAGTCTTATTAATTACCTCAATATTTTCTTTTGTTCATATTTTTTTACTGAATTAATTTTCAAATTTATAGCTTTTCGACTCAAATTCTTCAAAAGTCTTTTTAATAGAATAGATGCTATTGTTTCTGTTATCTCTGTTATTTCCTCTTTTTTTCCTATTATCGTTTACAATCAAAAATTTTCATTTCTCAAAGCATTTCCTTGCTTTCGGATTGTGCGGTTCTTTAAAATCAATACCACTCTTAAGCATCTATTTTATTCTGTCATTGGAACAGTTAAAACAGCCTTTTCACCTTTAGTCATTTATATCATATTTATCTTAATTTTCGGATTTATTGGATTTTACCTATTTTCCTCACAAGACAAGATCTATTTTGCTGATTTAATCAAGTCAATATTCCATGTTTTTGTATTTTCCACAAAAGATTCATGGCTCACTGCCCAACATCAAATTGAAGATAACACAACGTTACATACGCGTTGGTACATGATACTTCTCATAGCACTTCTTGGCACCATACTTGTCAACTTCATTGTTGCATCAGTAACTGACACTGTTGCGGAAGCAGCAAATAAATCAACTAAAAAAGAAATCAAATCACGGATTAAATCTGTTGAGAAAACGCGCGTTTTATTGAAGAATAGACAGTTCATTAAAAAGGCGCAATTAATGAAACAAATAATTAAAGATAATAACATAAAGTTCGAAGATTACGATATGGAAAAGATTCGAAACTTGCCACAAATTGATAAGAAGAAAAATGTCTTCTGTAATCCATGGTGGATCAAATCAGTGCAAGTCTGCTTGACAAATATTATTGAAGATATGGAAAGACAAGCAGAGCTACAAGCTGCATTGCTACTGAGATTAGAAGAAATAGAATCGAATGAATAATTTGTTTGTATAATAAAAACTTTTAGACAAAGCCTTTATAAATTTTTGATTTTTATTTATTACATCAGCTTTAACATGATGTGTTTTCACATTTTGTTGCATTTAATGCATTAAATTATTCATATCACATTTCACATCGTACGTTTGTGAAATGAGTTAAATGGAACAACCTTCTGATCAGCCAATAGAGTTCAGTACTAAATTTATTGAAGAGCACCTGAAAGAACTTGAGCAATCACTTGTTGATGATGAAGAATTCCTTATTGATGAAGTATCACCTAAATTAAATGTGAAGTACAAAACTAAAATATGCAAAAATTTAACACCAATTGAAGTAATGCCACCAAAGCCAAGACCACAGATTAAAAGAAAACCACCTGAAAATACACAAAAATTTGAACCTGAAAAAGGATGTGAATTTGAATTAAATTTTATTCCCTCAAGACTTGAAGCGCCACCAATGGAAATACCTCAAGACTATGGGTATGAATATATGACAGATCAATTAGTTGATCTTGTATATCAACTTACACGATTATCAGTTCCATCTTTTTCTGACGACAAATAATAGTTTTTATGTATTGTAATGATTTTATTATTAAAAATATTTTCATTTTATTTATTTATTATTCATTGATCAATCGTCATCATCTAATGGTGGCAGTTGATCCTCAGATGTATAATAATCAGGCAACAAATCGCTATTTTCCACCAAAAATTGCATTAATTCTGTTCTAATTTGATTTTGTACTTCAGGACTTGTTACGTCTCCACTTTTCATAAGCTTTTCGTGTAAAGCATTGAAAAACTTCCTAAAACGATCATGTAAAATTGCAGAACACCATTTTTCATTAAAGAACTCCTTAAAGTCAGAGATCATTTTCTTGTCATATCTTTCAACCATATTATTTAACAGTACTGCAGGATAACCTATTAATTTTATCCAGTTATAAATACATCCATCAGCTTCACCTAAATATTCAAAAGCTTGAATAAAACCAGCTCCATCGATGAAGAATCTAATTGCTTGACCTTGTTTAGAAGTTTCTAAACATCTTAACTTAGCTGACGGATAACCATTTCGATAAAATATTCTATTATTTGGTAGTTGATATAATTCTGCTCTTTTTTTCGAGAACTTTGGAACAGAATTTGGTCCTTTAATTTTCACCAAATTTTTGATATCATCAGAACCTACAATTAAAGGCGGCTCTTCGAATTTGATTAATGGGTCAACAAATTTCAAGATTACATTACCTATTTCATTACCATATTCTGTTTGAGATATTATAGTGTCATCATTTTTCACTCGATAAAGTCTAGAAAACATAGTGATTGGACCTGTAGCGAAAATCTTCGGATCGTTTGTTCTAAATAATTCATCAATTACTATTCCTCCATCATAAACTAAAGAAGATCTTTCCAAAATGCCAAGTAACACAGGCGGAACTTCTTTAAAGTCACAGAAAGCTACAGTACTATTTGGGATTTTTGTTGCAAGAGTACCTTCGAGTTTAAATCGAGGATTATGGACAATATGTGCGCAACCAGGATAATGAGAAAGGATATAATACGCTACGAGTGAATCACCTACAACAGATACTGGTGGCGGAGTACTTTCAACAAAGTTTTTAGCCATCCACATATCAGCGATTTCACCTTCTTTAGCAGTTAATAAAATTAGATAGTCATAACATACTATTGTTCCATCATTTAATATAATTTGACTTTCATCACGTTCTATTTCGGCTAAATCCGCTTCTAAGAATTCAACTGCATTTAATAAATGTAAATGTTGTAGCCAATCTGGTTGATATTCAGCAGATGAAGCAGTATTAACCCAAACTCTTTCATTACCACCAGTACAAACAACTTTAATAGATGAGAAATATAAATATGGAACTGATATTAACTTATAAATAAATGATGAAACTCCTTCAGTTGACCCTACAATTACGATTGATGTATGAATATTATATTTATGTTGCATCGAATATTTTAATGGGAATAAATGCATTGACTCTTTTTGTTCATAATGTTTATCAAATTTAGATGAAGTTGGTCCTTGTCGTCGTTCGATTGATAAAAATAACATTCCTAATATATCGTCCAAATGTCCTTTTTGATGTAATATATATATTGCTTCAATCCCAATAAGTTCCATACATCGAACTAGAAAATAATCAAAATACTTTTGGAAAATTGGTGATATCGAATAGTATCTTAATTGACAATGTTTGGAACAATATTTGGTGTCAACATATTCTTCAATATCCCAATGTTGATGATCAATTGGTTTAGGTTCATCAAATACACAAAACCCAACAATGATTTCATGTACAAATAATTCATAAACAAGTTCAGGCTTATCGTTACATTTTTCGAGAATTTCATTTTTTTCTTTTAATTTTCCTAAGAAATCTTCAAGTAATCGATAATCATTACTTACAAATTGACGTACTGTTAATGGTATATCTACAACAGAATCCCGATGACATAAATATAATATAAATCGATCTTTGATGGGATCTGTTGATGGAACTTGTATAAAATATGGCGCTAACGCAAATGGTGGGCTATTAGTTGGTATAAATACTAAACAATAATCAGATTCGCGCATAAGACTAAAAATTGGCCGCATAAAATCTCGTGCATGAATTTGATATTCATCAGCTATGAAGAAAATTCGAATACGAAATGCAATGCCTGGTTCAGTAAACAACTCTTGAAATGGCGATAAATCATATGTAGAACGATGATCAGATGCATCAAAATTTGGTTCAAGTGCAACAAAACCTACTGCAAGGCCATCTTTGCCTTCGGCTACAAGACATTTAACATCAATGGACTTGATTAAATTAACAACAAAGAACTTTCCATATTGTTGGATAAGATCTGGAGCTTCAGATTCAAAAAGTGGCATAAGATCATCAAAATCTTCTACACGTGCAGAACGGATAACAAGAGATGGTACAACTTTCTCTCGACTACATATAAAATATTCTTTATCTTCTGTGAAAAATGGGATTAATGCAGATTCAAGAAGAGTAGTTGGTGAATGTTTTGTTAATATTGTGTCAATTCGTGGTTGTGATTCAAAAGCAGTTCGTAATATTAAACGAGCTGCTTCATTAGTATGTTGTGTTTCAGAAGCATAAAAAATTAACATTAGTTTTCGATATGAATGTTGAACATTTTGTGGAGGATATGAAAAGTTTGCAATGGCTACAGGAATATCGTTATAAAGGACTGTTAATGATAATACTGAGCTTTCAAGAATTTGAGGTAAATCTTTTCTTCCATATCGAGACATTAAAATTTCACCAACCCTATCTATGAGGCCACTAAGTACCTTAGCATCTGATGTTAATGAACGTCTAACTGAAAGTCCAGACATCTGTCGAATTACATAACGTACATAACCGTATGAAGTAAACGTCTTAAGTCTGCTTTAGGGATTTGATCAAAATGAAACATCGAAAAGTGTTTAAAATTATAATAAAAACGTTTTGCAAGTAATAAAAAATGACATTGCTATAGGAATCGAAATTATTGAATTTTACTTAAAAATTATTTTTATCGGAAAACATTAAACAACAATTATGAATCCTAAATTTTTATTACACCATCATGACGACATATATTAAAAACTAATCGGCTTTATTGGCTATGTTTCATTTTAATTTATCATCATTAATAATTTTTATTTGTTTTTTGTTTGGCCAAGAAAACATTAGCAATGTAAAATAGTCAAAAAGCTGACAAGCCTCTTTTTTTTACGATAATTGATCAGGAAAGTGACACGGATCGAATAATTGAATTTCAGAGCGCACAGTCGGGTTTCATTTTGTGAGGTGATTTGATAACAATTGAAAAAGTTGTTTGAGAAAGAAGATGAACAGAATTAACAGAAACTTCTATTTGACATTTGAATTAATCGTAAGAGCGTCAATTTCGAATGAGCAAAATCCTTGAAGTTAAGATAATTGGAGCCAAATCAATTCGCTCCATGAACTTAGATATCGAAGCTCCATCTACATATGCATGTGTTAGACTTGGAAGTCAAGATTTATCTGAAGCAAAAACTACAAAACTCATTAAAAATAATGCTGACCCGCAATGGAACGAGCAATTCACTTTTGAAATCACTGACCCAGATGAGAATTTATTAATTGATCTATATGAAAAAGAAGATGATGATCAAAGGCCAATCATGAAACAAATTGTTTATCCTATTAATCAACTCAAAACTGATGGCACTCAAGCAAGTTGCAAGAATCAAATTGGTTATCAAATAGATGACCAACAATTCACAGCTGAATTCCACTTTACATTATGTCTTCGTCCAATTTCTTCAACCCCACCACCATCCACCAAAAAGTCATCCAAGAAATCCAAGCCAGGGTATAAGTATCATATGAGAATCATATCAGCTAAAGGTATTTTACCGTTTGCTCATAAGAAAAGGCCAAACCCTTATGTCACTGTTCAAGTCCGTGGTACGGCAGAGTCATATACCACCAAAACCAAGAAGAAGACATTACATCCAGTATGGAACGAGCGCTTTTCGCTCAATGGTTTCTACATTGGCAGTGACACTCTCCGCTTTTACATCTACAGTAAATCGAAAGATTCCGACAAGGACAAATGCATTGCATATGGCCGCGTCAATCTTAACTCTTTAACATACGGAGTCAAGAACACAATTTTAGTGAAACTCAACAAAACCATTGATTACCAGCCAAAGCGCGACATGAAGTCCAACAAAGGCGATGCCGGTGTCCTTAAAGTCCGTATCCACATTGCCAAAGCGCGTGATAAACCATTTGTCGACAAGCCATTTAGTTACCAGCCATATGAAGCGTGGATACAATTCATAACAATTGAGTCAGCTCCAACAAATCTTCAATATTACTTAGTCTCCAAACTCGAGAACACAAATAACCACCAGAAACAAAAGACACATACAGCACGGCCAACGACAATGGGAAGTTTACGACTTCGCGAGCAGAAATGTTTTAATATTGATAATGTTAAAACGCAAGGACTCCAAGTGTACTTAGTAGATAACAACGGAAAGAAATCGGACAAAAGTTTAATTAACTTTAATAGTATACCCGATGGAGCACAGAAAGGATCGATTCCAATTCAGTTATCCACTGGCGAAACGTGTAAATTATTGTTCCGTATTCATATTGTGAAGAAAGGCGATAAACCATTCCATGGAATCTCAAGACAAAGTTCAGTTATCATGGATTATGTCGAAGAGCGAAGTGCGTCTGATATCGAATTTGTTAATGATGATGGCAGTCATTGTAATTCGTTTTCGTTGGGCTCATATGGGACAAGTTATTCTAATGGGTTTTCTACTATTAGTAGTTCATCAGTATCATATAAACTCTCCGGAATTAACTCCGCAGAAGAGAAATATCATCACTTACATAAGAACTTGATATATCCGAAAGTCGATCGAATAGTTTTATCGGGTGAAATTATCGAAGCGAAAAATATTCCAACGAAGAATTCATTCGTAATAATGAAACTGGTCGAAGATAATATAAATATCGACGACGTGAAAACAGATATCATTGGAAACTCAAACAATCCGAAGTTTAACCAGGCGTTCAGATTTAAGAAGGCAGCAAACAAAAAGGATCAGCTCCACTTCCATATGTACAATGTCGGAAAGAATAATAAAAACATCGAAATCGGTTACGCGTCATTGAGCTTGAAGAAAATCGATTTCGATGAAGAGAAACCAATAAAAGTCGACTTGAAGAAGCCGAAGAAAGAAAATGAAGAGAAAAAAGAACAAAAATTGGGTTCGATATATGTGAAAATACAAAAAGAAGATTTCATTAAACAATAAATTTATGTCAAATTGTTTAAAAAATACTTTGAGAAGATAATAATTGTCGAATAGCATTAAATTCGTTAAAAGATGTAATGAAAATTTTATGTGGTAAATGTTATGTTATTTGGTTAAATAAAATCTCAATTTTAATGGAATGGATTATTATTCCAAAATTGATGGAATTAATGTGTTTGTCCCATAGAAAATAAACAGGGTTTGGTAGGTTTGCGTTGTTTCAATTTTTCTGCTTAGCGACCGTTAAAACGTAAAATTTTACCTGTAAAATAACTATATATAGGGTTGAATAACCTCAGAAATAAGAATAAACTATTGTATTCGAAAAGGCAAAAAATCAACGGTTTAATAGAAAAAATTGACTGGATGACGTTTTTTTCTATACTGAAATTTTGGAAAACGTTTTCCTCAAATCAAAAGTTTTGGATGTCATGTTGTCAACCATACCTGAAATCGCTGTAATGTCTGATGCTTTGGTCCAACAAAGTGAGGAGAATTTACAAGCATATGAAGCACTCAAAAGTTTTTTTGTACTTGAACAATCTATTTGTCATTTAAAAACTAACGTTCCTATGGAAGCTGTTGCAAAATACCTTGACCAAAACCTATCATGTTTATGGCCAAAAATGACACCAGATGTAAAAGAAGGAATCAAATCTTTTTTAATAAATACAATAACAAGTCAATATAAAACACCAACGTTTCCACATATGTGTAATTGTATATCGCATATTGCAATTTATGATTGGCCTCAATGGCATGATTTCACCCAAATTATCTTCCCTCATGATATAAATCAACCGTTATTACCTATAGAAGTTTCATTTGCAGTATTTTGCACATTCGTTAAAGTCATTGATAGTTCACCCAATATATCTCATATTTATAGGCAACAACTCAAAAATTATGTCCTGATGTGTAAAGATATTATACTTAATCAAATCAAAGTGTTTCCTGAAATAACAATTCCACTTCTTTTCCGAAGTCTTTCTTTCTTTAAGTGGTGTAATTCATTTATTGTTGAAAATTTTTTAGATGCTTTATGGGATAGTATTTTTAACTTTGCGATACCAAATGATATTCTTAAATTTGTTTATATTGTATTTATTAAAAGGAAAGAGAGAAAGTTCTATGTGAATTATGGCAATAGATTAATTTATATTTTATCTCAGAAATCTTGTTCTTTATTACCTGAACGAGATAATTTATTATCGAAAATTACAATGAAATATTTCAAGATGATAATAAATGAAAACATTCAAACATTACATCCATCAAATAATGGAAGCACCATGAATACATTAATTCAAATGCTATTAAACATTCCTTTAACTAAAACATTTTGGATGTTTTGGACAAAAATAGCAAAATTCATTCTAAATCGAATCGAAAATAAAGTGTATCATGAACAAGACATTGCATTCTTAAATACATTTAAATATCAAATATATGATGCCTTCAATAATAAATTCTGGAATGAGTTTGGTTTCCTACTTCAAGATGCTCGACAATGTATAATGTATTGGCAAAGGCTTTTTGAATATTCAAACATATATATATATATACAGGAAACTGAAATTCGATTCATAAGTCTTTTTTGCCCATTGATTATTGGTATTCAACAAATTTTTGACAATGCAATAAATTATGTTTTTGAGCCAAATGCTTCAGAACAAAATATTGCATACATTTTGCATTTGGTTATCTTTGATATTTCTATTGTAAATAATAAGCCAATTGAATTTATGTTCCAAATATATTTTCAAAGGCAACAAATATTACCATGTTATTTCACTTTCTTAAGTCAATTACGTGATAATTTTCCACAATGCGAACAATATTGGGATCAAATATTTAAATATTTAATTGTTCCGGCATTAAGAATGAATATTCCAATATTAAGTAGTGAAGCAATTTTACTTTCATCACATTTTAATATTTCATTGGGATACATTGATTTCTTAATGGATAAATGTGTTTCATTTCTTCATAATTATGATGCATTCGAAAACATTAATATCATTAAAGCTATTGAAAGATTTATAAATCAAACGAATGGTGAAATTTTGAAGAAATATGGTTTAGATATTATTTATATATTAATTGGAAGTATCAAAATACGAAATTACATACCGAAAGTTATCATGAAATATAACTGGAAATTACTTATGCAAATATTTCATTATAACGAATTGATTCAACCAATTCCATTCCCAGTTTGGATGAGAATATTCGATACACAAAATGAATATCAAATCGGTGCATATTTCCACAAATTCATGAAACGGGTGAATGAAACACTTCAATCCCAACAAAAAGAAGAATTCAAAAATGCAATTAAAGACATAATTGCAGTCATTTGTTATGATTTCATACCTGAAAATTATCTCTTTGGGTTTGACGATGATGATTAACGTTTTAAAACGCTTTCATTTCAATATGCATTGTTTTAAATCATGGATCGTCCAAAGGCGTTTTGTGGAAACTTTTGGCTTTCCTGATTCTTACGCTTTCAATCTCATCGCTCATCTTTGAGGCTCATGTTCCTTTGATGGTGATGAGTCGAATTGAAGACTATTTTGTAGCTGATCAATTTGGTAATTATCACTTAAGGTGTAGCATCAAAGTGCAAGAACCTAAGGAGGCTGCCCTTGCAATAGAAAAATTCCAAATTGATTCAGAAGGAAAAATTGAAGGTTCCTTTTATCAGGATCTGATGCATATTTTTCCCATCAAATTAGAAGAGATCTGCAATAGCATACGAAAAGCTTGAAACAAGCTTTCACCTTTTTAAATAAAGGTATTCTTGTTTTTATTTATTTTTTATCCGATAATTTGCATTCAATTTTGAATTCAAAATAATCACCTGTTTCAAAAGTGCTTATTTTCATGGAAACGCACCGCCAACTTGTTCCAGACGAAGTCATTAAAGTCGAGAAGTTGATTATCGAATTAAATGAGAACAACCTCAAACTAATATCTCAAGAAGTTTCAAAGTTACTCGAAATACAACCAAGTTGTCCTTTGCTTTATGAATTTTATATTGTACAGTTTATTTATATGTCTTATTTTACACAAAATAAAAATGTAAGCTTATATGTATCATTTTTAAATTTATTAACAAATATAAAAAATTTAAATTTTCCGAAATTACTTGAAGTATTAACAATGTATCTTTATCAAATGAATACATATGAATCCAAACATTTTCTTATAGAAATGAACAAACATGAAATGATACCTAAAAAACTTTCATATTATATTAAAAACATTATAAATAAACCAAACGAAGAAAAACAAGATCATATAATCGAAATTCTTCGAAAAGATGATTTAGAAGAATTACAAGAAATATCAACACAAAATAGTTTTAATTTTAATCAAATAATTGATAAATCATCTTATGAAAAATACACATTTATCACGAATCAAAATGAAAATGTATCATTACTTGATTTTTGCGCATTTTTTGGGTCGGTCAAATGTTTTAAATTTTTGCTTATTAATGGATCAAAAGTTCAAAACACATTAAAATATGGAATTGTTGGAGGAAATATAGAAATTATTCATTTATGTGAACAAAACAATTCAACATTTTACTCAATACTCAAAACAGCAATTGAATTCCATCGAAATGATATCTTTCATTATTTGTATGATAAAAAAATTCACAAAATTGATTTTAATTTTTTAGGTATACAATGTTTAAAATATGGTAATTATGAAGTTTTATCATTTTCGGAGAAAAAATGTTTATCAAAATCAAATTTTTTAAATTCACTTCAATTTGAATCAATAAGTTTAAATAATCTTCCATTTATACATAGATTTTATGAAGGAAAAGATATTAACAATAATCTTTTTTCAAATCTTCTTGAAAATGGAAATCCTATAGTAGTAAAATGGGTCTTTAAACAAAAAGGAATTAACAAAGTAAATAAAAATTATATTAATATTTCATTGAGTTTTTTAATAAAACATTTATATGGGCATCAACACATAATCATAAACAATTGATTAAATTTCTTCTAAAACAAGGAATCAATATTAATATTAAAGATATTTAAATGTTTTAATTTCTATTTCAAAATAATATTTGGAAATTATTTAAATTGATTCATACAGCACTTATGATTACATCATTAAAAGGTCATATAAAAATAGTTAAATTACTTCTTAAACAAAAAGGAATTGATGTTAATGATAAAGATATTTAATCGCTTTGTTTGATATTTGTTTTAATAATTTGATATTTCAAAATAATATTTGGAAAATAATGTAAATATTTGAAACAGCACTTATGCATGCATCTTTAAGAGATAATATAGAATTAGTTCAAGTGCTTCTTGAACATAAAGGAATTGATATAAATGTAAAAGATATTCATATATTTTATATAATATTTTTTATAATAATTTAATATTTTGAGGTAATATTTGGGAATTGTTTAAATTATTTGAAACAGCACTTATGTTTGCATTAAGATTCAGTAAAATAGAAATCGCTAAATTACTTCTTTAGCAAAAAGGAATTGATATTAATGCTAAAGATATATATTTGTTTTATTTAGAATTTAATTTAATAATTTGATATTTCAAAATAATATTTGGAAATAATTTAATTTATTTAATACAGCACTTACTTATGCATCAAGAAATGGTTATACAAAAATTGTCAAATTACTTCTTGAACATAAAGGAATTGATATTAATGTTAAAGATATTTTTTTGTTTTATTTAATATCCATTTTAATCATTTAATGTTTCAAAATAATATTTGGGGGATTATTTAATTTATTTAATACAGCACTTATAATGGCATCTTATTATGGTCATAAAAAGACAGTTCAATTACTTCTTGAACAAGAGGGAATTGATGTTAATGCTAAAAATATTTATTTGTTTTATTTGATATTAGATTTTATATCATGAAATTTCAAAATAAAATTTGGAAATTATTTAAATTATTTCATACAACACTTATTTATGCATGTTTAAAAGGTTATATAGAAATAGTTAAATTACTTCTTGAACAAGAAGGAATTGATGTTAATGACAAAGATATTTATTTGTTTTATTTAATATTTGTTTTTATGATTTGATATTTCAAAATAATATTTGGAAATTATGCAAATCATTTAAAACAGCATTAATTTGGGCATCTCTAAATGAACATATAGAAATAGTTGAATTACTTCTTTAGCAAAAAGGAATTGATATTAATGCTAAAGATATATATTTGTTTTATTTAGAATTTAATTTAATAATTTGATATTTCAAAATAATATTTGGAAATAATTTAATTTATTTAATACAGCACTTACTTATGCATCAAGAAATGGTTATACAAAAATTGTCAAATTACTTCTTGAACATAAAGGAATTGATATTAATGTTAAAGATATTTTTTTGTTTTATTTAATATCCATTTTAATCATTTAATGTTTCAAAATAATATTTGGAAATTATTTGATTTGTTCAATACAGCACTTATAATGGCATCTTTAAAAGGTAATATAGAAATAGTTAAACTATTTCTTGAACAAGAAGATTTTGATATTAATGTCAAAAATATTTATTTACTTTAATTTATATTCATATTAATAATTTTTTATTTCAAAATAATATTTGGAAATTTTTCAAATTATTTGAAACAGCACTTATAAGTGCTTCTTTAATAGGTCAATTAGAAATAGTTAAACTATTTCTTGAACAAGAAAATATTGATATTAATGCAAAAACTATTTGTTTGTTTTATTTAATATTTATTTTAAAAATTTTATATTTTTTCACAATTTTTGGTAATTATTTATATTATTTGATACAGCACTTATGGTTGCATCTGAAAATGATCAAACCGAAATAGTTAAATTGCTTCTCGAACAAAAAGGAATTGATATTAATAATAAAAATATTCATTTTTTTAATATAATATTGGTTTTATTATTTTAATGTTTAAAAATAATATTTGGAAATTCTTCATATTATTTGATACAGCACTTATAAACGCATCTCAAAATGGAAACCTAGAAATAGTCAAATTACTTCTCGAACAGAAAGAAATTGATATTAATGACCAAAACATTTATTTGTTTTATTTAATATTTGTATTTTTAATTTGATATTTTAGTATAATATTTGGTAATTATTCTCATTATTTAATACAGCACTGACTTATGCATCTATAAATGGTTACACAGAAATAGTTAATCTGATTATTAAACACTTTGATTTTCTGTAAAAAGCACATTAAATTAAAAAAAAATTGTTTTGAAAAATGTTTATTTTCTAATTCGATGAATGCATATAAAAATGAAGAGTTAAATATATAATGTAAAATAGAATCGATGATCAATTTAATTGTATTCTCCCAAAAAAAAAAAAATGATAAAAACATAAGGCGCTTATAACAAACAACATGGAATCCCAAAGAATGTCCCATTTTTCTTTTTACACCTTGGATTATTCATGAGATGTTATTGATTACGTTTTTTCAGGAATAAGTTGTAGTAATTCAGGGATACTTTGTCCTGTATGAGCATCAGTTACATATGTAACCTTTATTCGTTCAGCATAGGATTTTTACTAGCTTTCATATAAAACTGTTTTATCTGCAAAATAAAAATTCATTATTAATAAAATAAAAAATCAAAATTGTGGGTATTTATAAGTCTTTTATTTTATCTTTCAAATTACAGTTAATGAACAGAAAAGAATCGTTAAAATTGATTTTTAGTAAATATCATTTTATCCGGTATTAGAGGTGATGAAAAAATTAGTCACGGCGATTTGTTTGGTTCGTACTGTTAAATTATACACTTTGGAACTTATAACATTGAAATAAGAAGACAAATGTTCGTTATTCATATTTAGATAGTAGTGAATACTTTGACTCAAAAAGATTTTAGTTCTGCCTGTTAAAGAAGAAAATCAAGTTAAAGTTTTACCAAAAGTTCTATCGTACACAGACATGTGAAATGAACTTCAGTTTTGACAACGATACAACCAAACTTTGATGCTTGAGCCAATCAGGATCCACAATAAGTCAGCAGCACAAATTCAGATTACTGCGGACCAGCTCCTTATCGAGTCCGTGTCGCGTATGAAAGACAGGCCACGTCTACCAGAGATTCCGAATCAGACTCAAGCCGAAATCGAAGATCAAAGGTTTAAAAGGCGTCAAAATTGGGAACTCAATGTCCGACGTAACCTTTGTTCTTATCATACATATATTCGCTATGCGCGATGGGAAGAAGATTTGAATGAACTCGATAAAGCTCGAAGCGTTTACGAGCGAGGAATCGAGTTCACTAACTTCAAAGAGCCAAACATATGGAAGTGTTACATTAATATGGAACTTCGACATAAGCAAATCAATTATGCTCGAAATTTGTTAGAAAGAGTCGTTACTATTCTTCCACGCCATGACCAATTTTGGCTAGAGTATGCACGACTTGAAGAAGAACTCGGAAATATTGAAGGCGCCCGAAATATATTCCGACGGTGGATTGCATGGGAGCCACCATCCCAAGCGTATTTATCATTTATTCAATTCGAAGTACGTGTCAAAGAGTATCGTAATGCTCGTGCTGTCTTTGAGCGTATGTTAATTGCACATCCTTTTTCTGATAGTTATCTTCGATATGCCGACTTCGAAATCAAACTTCGACAATTCAGTAGAGCGCGCCGAGTCTTTGAGCGAGGCTTAGAGTCGATGGGCGAAGATAATCTCAATGAACAGTTAATAATTAAATTTGCGGAGTTCGAAGAAGGCCAAGGCGAAATTGAACGAGCGCGAGCATTGTATAAATATGCGCTTAGCAAACTTCCTGAAGCAAGTGCACGAGAGTTATATCCGGCATATCTGCTATTTGAGAAACGGTTTGGCGGGCAGCACCAAATCGAAGACGCCGTAATTGAAAAGAAACGCGCGCATTATCAGGAATTACTTAAGGCGAATCCACTCGACTACGATGCATGGTTTGAACTGTGTCAATTACTTCAAGACTTAGCCGACATTGAAACTACACGTGAGAATTATCAGACAGCAGTTTCACACCCTCCGCCACTTAAAAAGGAGAAACAACAATGGAGCAAATACGTACTTCTATGTATTAACTTTGCAATTTTCGAAGAGAAAATTGCGAAAAATCCGGAAAACGCTAGAAATGTATATCATAATATTATCTCTTTGGTACCACATAAGAAATTTACATTCTCGAGATTGTGGATTCTTTACGCTTATTTCGAAATTCGACAAAAGAATATACAAACTGCTCGTCTTGCTTTGGGTCATGCGATTGGTACTTGTCCAAGGCCTGCTATCTTTGATGCTTATATCGAAATCGAAATTATGATGGGAGAAAAGGAAAATGTTCGAAAACTTTTTAAGCAATATATTGCAACTATACCATCAGATATTAGAGCTTGGGTAAAATACGCTTCGTTCGAAAATAATAATCATAATGTAGAAGAAGCTAGAAAAATATTCGAAGACGCTATCGAAAGTAGAGCTGTTGATGCTGTCGAAATGCTTTGGTCTTATTATATAGAATTCGAATCAAATGTAGGAAGTTTAGATAATGTTAGACAATTATATCAAAGAAGTCTTGAGGCTAGTAATAAATTGTCATTATGGAAAGGTTGGATTATGTTAGAAGCAGAAGTGGCTGATGATTTAGATAGAGCTAGAGAATTATTTGATGAAGCTGAAAAAACTTTAGCAGATAGAAGAGAAGATAGAAGAAAATTAAGAGATTTTAGAGTTGCATTCGAAGAACAATTCGGTAATGATGAGACTATTGAAAGAGCTAGAGCTATGGTACCCAAAGAAGAAGAAGATGGAACATATGTATTCCCAGAAGAAAATATGGATTCACTTGCTAGGCTTATGGAAGCAGCTGAACAATGGTCAATTGATAATCACTAATGTAATTATTAAATATACAATGAATCGTTTTTAATAATAATGAAATGAAATTTATTTACACATCAAACTTGATGCGACGATCAATACGCATTCAATTAAAACGGTTTCAAATTTACAACCAAAGATTTTGGTTGATTTACTAGTAGTCAATTTTCATAAGTTTACTTGGATATTGCTTCGACAAAATTTTTTCAATGCTCCTTGTGGAAATTTATAGGAAATTCAATTTTGTGTAATTGTGCATATGTAAAGTATTCGAAATTTTATCGAATGACGTTGAAATTTCTGTTCGCAATAACGGAACAACTAACTTCAATAATCTAAAAGCAAGATAGATATGAAGACTTTCGAAAATCAAAAGTTTGACGAAGAACGTGCACTTTATGGATCAAAAGATATCATCGTCAAGAATTGTTCCTTTGATGGTCCTGCAGATGGAGAAAGTGCAATGAAAGAAAGTAGTAATGTACAAGTTCAAAACTCATTCTTTAACTTACGTTACCCTTTCTGGCATGTTCATGGATTAAAAATCAATGATTCGAAGATGACTGAACTTTGTAGAGCAGCAATATGGTATTCAGACAATATTGAAATCACTAACACAGAGATGCATGGAATTAAAGCATTGAGAGAATGCAGTGATGTTGTCATGGATAATTGTGATATAATTTCTCCAGAATTTGGATGGTTTGTCAAAAATATCGAGATGAAAAATTGCACTGCACAAAGTGAATACTTTATGATGCGTTGCCAAAACCTAAAGTTTACAAATTTGAAAATGCAAGGAAAATATTCATTCCAATATTCAGAAAATGCTGAATTTGAAAACTGTCAATTTGATACAAAAGATGCATTTTGGCATACAAAGAATGTCACTGTAAGAGATAGTTATGTTAAAGGCGAATATCTTGCATGGTATTCAGAAAATCTTACATTGATCAACTGCACAATCACTGGTACGCAGCCGTTCTGTTATTGCAAAAACTTAAAAGTTATCAACTGTAAAATGTTAAATGCTGACTTATGCTTTGAACGATCTGATGTCGAAGCAACAATCACTACACCAGTCATCAGCATCAAGAACCCATACTCCGGACGCATAGAAGTTCCATCTGTTGGAGAAATCATCAAAGATATCGATGGTGTCAATGCTGATATCGTAATTAAAAACGAACAACAAAGTTCGTAATTAAAAGAAACTTATAATTAAACAATAAAAAACATAAAATAAATTTATTTTGTTGGAAAATCACTTAGAAAAATATTTTAACGATAGATAATTCTGAGAATTTCGTATCAAAATGCATTCAAAAAAAAGTTAAATGAATCTTCACATTACTAATCACTTTATACATCAATTGTTACATAAAAATTTATTCTCTATAAAAAATATTTTTATACGTACAAAAAATTTATTCATATATGTTCTAGAAGTTGTAAAATTGTAAAAAATGATGAGATAATTTCATGTCATATGTCATGTGCACTTTTTTATACTCGACCAAGAATTTGGAGTAAATCTGGTCGACCAAAAGGATGAGTGACGAAGAAATATCAATTAATGATCTTGTTACAGTATTAGATGATACAAATGAATATGGTGATTTAAAGCGTATGGCCGAACAAACAGTCAAACCTCTCCAAGAAACTTCAGAGGCTGCATCTAAAAGAGCGGCATTATCTGCAAACTATGAAATTGCAAAAGAAAATGTTTCCGCTTGGGCGCCTGTTGTAAATGAAGTTCAAAGTAATAGAACAATCAGCTTTGAAAATGATGACGACAAACTTCAATTTAATAGTTTTACTCCTATTAAAACAGAATTAGGATCCGAAATAGACGCAATCCTTGAAAAAGAAAAGCTTACACGTGAATCACAACAAACTCTTGAAGATGAAGCAATGGCACATTTATCAGAAGAAGAAATGAGAATGAGAGTCGAACAATTGGCTAAACTCCGAAGCCTTCAATTTTACAACGAACAGAAGGCCAAAAGGTGGAAGAAGATCAAATCAAAAACATTCAAAAGACTTCATAAAAAAGATATGGCCGACATATCTCTCGAAGAACTTGCTGAAGTTGATCCAGAAGCATTCCAAGCCAGGCTCAAAAAGATAGAAGCAGAAAGAGCTAAAGAGAGAGCCACTCTCCGACATAAAAACACATCTCAATGGGTAAGAAGAGTTCTTGCACGTGGTCTAAAATCCGCCAGCGAAGATGTAAGGAAGCAATATGAAGAACAGCTTCGTCTTGGTGAAGAACTTACAAAGAAAATCCAAGGATTTGGTCAATCTGATGATGACGAAGAAGAAAAGCCACTTCCAGAAAACCCAGTTCAGACCGACAAAAAGCTTAGTAAGCTTTTCAACATGAAGTTTATGCGTGAAGCAGAAGAACGTAAACAAAAAGAATTTGAAGAATTAGAAAAAGCATTCAATGCAACAGGTGAAGCTGAGCAAGTTCCTTCAACTGGTATTGTCAACATCAAGCCAATCCTCGAAAATAATGTTCAACAAGAAAAAGTTGATACACAAAAACAAGAATCATCTGATAAACCAAAAGCGCCTGAAACTCCTGAGCCTACCCCACAAGCGGATGACAAACAAGAAGCGCAGGAAACAACAGAGAAAGAGGAAACAAATCCATGGCTCCAGAAAAAACGGCCAAAGCGCCGGTTTGTAACCGCCACGTCATTCCATCAGCCCACCCCAGACGAGCTCAGAGCTGCGGAAGACCGTCTTAATCTTTCTAAGAAGGAAGAGCAAAGGGAAATCATGGCGGATGCATTTGGCCTAACTGAGGAATTCCAAAAAGAGAAAGAAGCGCAAGCAGCAAAAGAAGCAGAGAAAGATCTTCCAGAAATGGACTCACTCTTCATCGAAGGATGGGGTTCATGGGTTGGACCAGATGGAGTAGAATCAGAAGGAGCGAAAAGAAGGCGACAAGCTCTTGAATCCAAACGAAATAAGATAATTGAAGAAGCTTTACGAGAAAGAAAGGACGCAAAAATGCCACATGTAATGATCCACGAAGGCCAAGATATAGCAGTTTCCAAATATTCCGTTCCAGATGTCCCAAGATTCTATGCAAACGCAAAGCAACTCGAGGCACAGATGAAATACCCAATCGGCCCCGAATTCAACTCAGTAAGCGGGTACGAGACTCTCATACAGCCAAATATGAGGGCAAGCTTCGGACACGTTATCGATCCTATATTCTTCACGAAGATGCAGAAACTAAAGGAAAAGAGACAAAAGAGAAACGCCGCGAGAAAAGCACTCGAAGCTTCAAAGCTGTCCAAATAAAATATGTTTTCATTATTACTTTTAATTGGGGTTTTGACTTATACATTTCTTCATTTATAAATGCGTTCTTGATCGAAATTGTTAGTAAAGTGATGATTCGATATTTTTGAAGTTTTCCAATTTCGTTTGGATTAAATCCTTCGTTTTAATGTTATGAATATCTATTAGGCTGTTATTATTGATGTTAAGCTACAATGATTTTTAAGTTGAGTAAAAATGTTGATATCTTACAAATCAACATTATGAATACTTTGTCCATGTGATGATCATCCGTTAATAATATTTTCATTATTTTTCATTCCTACTTTTTGTAAAGATAAAAATATTTCATGAATATAATAGAAAATACAATTAATTCCGAATTCTTCTAAAATACTATTTTATTCTAACTTGTTTTAAAAATATAATTAATTAAGATATAATAATTTCGATGAAACTTAAATGTTGCTTCATAGGTGTATAAATCTTCAAAAATTGAGTAATTTTGTTACACAAATGAATGATTTCTTCATTTCTACTTGTATTTGCATAACTACCTGTGTTTTCTATATTAGATCCATTTAATAACAATTATTTAAAACATTTAACTGTAGAAAAAAATGCTGCGTTAATTAATGCGATACGATTTTTATTAATAAATTTGCATTTTTAGTGATGTTTAAAGAATCAAAGACTTTGGTAATCAAAATTATTTTGTGTTGGTAATTCTTGAAGTTTTCCTATTTCATTGTTTAGATTTATTTTCACATGATCATTTGGATTGACTCTTTCCTTAAAAAATATCCTTCATTACGCCTATCATGTTTCTTGATTAAATATCATCTTTTTGAATTTCATAACATATTATTCACTTTCCAGTTTGAAACTATCCAGGAATTTTTTTACCAATTTATTTTTAACATTTCTTTTTATTTTATTGCTTTTTAATGAAACACATTTTTAAAAATGATTTCTCCTAACTCAACTTTATTGGCCATTATTTTTGTTTTATATATTCCTTCTTTTATAGGATATAATTACACCATATAAAAATAATAATTAATTAACAAATTTTTTATGATAAATTGCATTTACATAATTGCGATAAATTATTTTAACCAAACTTTAATTTAATCTTTGCATTATTGTAGAATGCCTATTTTCTAAATATAAAGCTTGAAAAACTTGATGAAACTTACAAAAACTATGGTTTGTGTGATTCAGAATTTGTAAGTGGATTATTTATCGTTTTTGTGAATTCAATTCACACAAATTGATTAAAAACATATTTTTCCAGATATTAATAAACATTACAAATTAATAACACTCTAATTTTATCAAAATTTTTACATAGTAAAAATTTTACAATTTATATAAAGTTTAAAGAATTTTATTCAACGATATTCATATTTCAAAACAATGTCTCTAATTGGTCAAATATTTGAAAATTGAAATAAAACGATGACCAGTTCACTTCACTTTTATAACATGTCTGTGCCTTGCCGCCATGTCCTCAAAATCACATCTTTAACAGCTGAAGAAGTTGAAAAGATCCTTAAACTCGCCATCGAAATGAAGGCCCATCCAGAAAATTATTCCCATGCACTTGAACAAAAGACTTTATTAATGCTCTTCGAAAAACCATCCCTTCGTACCCGTGTTTCTTTCGAAACAGGTATGACAAAGATGGGTGGTCATGCTATCATGTATAGCGTTGCTGATTCACCACTTGGCAAGAAAGAAACAATTGCTGATACAGCACACGTTCTTGAACGTATGGTCGATGTTGTCATGGCTCGTTTGAACAAACGTGCTGATGTTCGTGAATTAGCTGCTAATTCAAAGATTCCAGTTATCAATGGTCTTGATGACTTTGCTCACCCAACACAAATGGTTGCTGACTTCCAAACAATCCTTGAAAAGCGTGGATCATTGAAGGGAACAGTTCTTGCCTATTTCGGTGATGTTGCAAACAATGTTACATATGATCTTATGAGAACATGCGCTTTATTAGGCCTTGAATGCCATGTTTGTGGACCAGAAGGTGAAGAATATGCTATTGAACAAGAAGTCATTGACGAATGCAACCAACTTAATGCAAAGACTGGTGGTAAACTTCTTTGCACACACAACATTGATGAAGCTATCAAGGGCGCTAATGTTGTTTACACTGATACAATTCTTTCATACCACATTCCAAAAGAACAATTAGAAACACGTCGTAAGGTCTTCAAACCATATCAAGTTAACGCTGAATTAATGGCAAAGGCTGAAAAGGATTGCTTATTCCTTCACTGCCTTCCAGCTGTTCGTGGTGATGAAGTCACCGCAGAAGTTATTGATGGTCCACAAAGCGTCATCTTCGATGAAGCAGAAAACAGGATGTGGGCTGAAATGGCTCTCTTGTACTACCTCATCAAAGGATTCTAAAAGTTCAACAATTTGATTATGTTTTATTTGAACAAAGTAAGTGAATTTTTCTGAAATATTTGTGTTGCAACACGTTCAAACACTTTTTTTGGGAAATTTGATCGTTTGTATTGAAAATTCTATGCGCTTAAATATCAGCTTCATTCAAAAAGTTGGTGATTGATGTTGTTTTTTGTATTTCTTCCATCAGGACTTGTATCTATCTGACCGAATGCATTTGCAGGTTGTACAGGTTTAAATGGAATTTTAGATTTTACTAATAGTACCAAACTGACCATAATTTCATCATATGTATTTCTTGGTTGTAGTTCATTAAGTGGTTCATTTGTTTTGCCTAATTCTCTTATCGAAATTGGCGCATATGCATTTTCTAATTGTGGATTTGCTGGACCTTTAGTTATTCCTGATAAAGTAATAACTATAAATGAACATGCGTTTGCTTTATGTCCTTCACTGGTTCTTTAGTGGTCGGCTCAAGTGTTGAATACATTGGCGCTTATGCATTCTCTGAATGTACTGGCTTTAATGGACAACTTGAAATCCAATCCAAAAATCTTAAAGAAATTGGGAACAATGCATTTTTCTCATGTTCTTCTTTAAAAGGTATTCTTAGTCTTCCTGATACTGTTACATACATAGGTTCATTTGCATTCTTTAGTTGCAATGGATTTAAAAACAAATTAATATTACCAAACTTATATTGGTGATTCTTCTTTCGCTTATTGCACTGGTTTCACACAAGATCTTGAACTCCCAAAGAACATTTCATATATTGGAAGAAATGCGTTTTTGCTATGCGGAGGTTTCGATGAAATTCGATTTGATACGGAAACTTCTAAAAACGAAATAATCTAAATCGGTGACAAAGCATTCGATAGTCTTAAAATCAAATTTTTATCGAATGTACATAAAACATGTCGAGGTAACGTAACGTTAAATCGATTGTATGATTCGACTAATTTTAATGCTATTCAGCAATGATATTCCTGAAAGTTGTACATTGAATACAGCTGTATATCGAAGTCACAATATCAATTGCAACAATAATCGTCTGCTCTGGAGCATTAGGTATTGCTCGAGCATTTATTAAGGATTGGTTCGATAATATTTATACCGTTTCAAAGAGGATTTCATTGATATTTAGAACACTTATCGAAGGTGCAAAGAAAGAATTCGAAAAGGAAAAGAATATAGATGACGTGAAACAAAAGACAATCGATGAAATTAAGAAATACACAAAAATAGAAACTGAAAATCCAAATTTTAACTTCGATGAAAAAAGCCTTGTGAAAATGCTTCAAGAGGCGTTCGATGCTGTTTGGCTATCAGCGCCGTATAACCTGAGAACAAATGTGGTGCAAAATTGTTTCGGTGGAATCGAATTCGATGAAATTATACTGCACCATAAAGCAGAAAAAACGATTAAAAGAAAAGAAAAGTGCGCAAAATTGAAAAGAATATTTTCTTAAGAAGAAATGATCAAAAAGAACAACGAACTGAAGAAAGCGAAATTAAAATGTCTCTTATATAATAATAAATATTAGAAATATAAATGAGGTTTAATTAATTTTATATGGAGAGAGTAAATATTAAATATCATAAATTTGGTATAATTTAATTATGAAAATAAGGCATAACTTTTACTGTATTATAAACAAATTAATTTAATTCTTTATTAAAAAAAATAGATCAATCTGGTGAAAGATTTAGGTAATTCATGGGGTTATTTAAAGAAACAAGTGTTTAAAAAAACTGTTTAAAAGTACGAGAACAAAAGTTTGCTTATAAAAATTTGCATTCCTTCATCGATATTATCAAAACATTTTTCTTATCCATTCCTTTTATTTCATCACTGAATTAAACTTTCAAAATCTGATACAATCTGCAAATAATAACAAAACGAACCTTATTGAACTAAGAAAAATCGAAGAGAAATGGCAAAGGAAAAAAGAAATTGCTTATGTTTCTGTTTTTTATTATTAACAATCAGAAAGATTCAAAGACATCGAGCACAATATTATGTAGAACGATTTGCGAAGCTTCTTCCGCTTAAATCCGAAGATTCCGATTTTTACTGCACAATAATTCAATCGGATTAGAGTTGCATTAATTAAAAATTTATGTACGAAATCTGTATATAAATCTTATTTATTAATCACCAATTGACATACGTAACTTACAAAAATACAAAAATACGTAAAAACAACTAAAAAATACTTTCGAAAGTAGAACGATTTCGAGGCAATATCGTTCTGCAAGATATGACATGAAAATTTTGGTCATCCACTCACAATTCTTCTTTTCCTGCTTCTGTTAACATATTACTTTGTGATTTTTTTTGGTGGTAAGTTAGAAGTAATTAAGAAGGTAAAAGAAATTTATTTCGCTTCACTACTTATATCTTTCGTAAGGTAAAACATTATGGGAAGAAAACATATTTAACGTGTTGTTTATGCATTACCCAAATGACTTTATGGGATTACACGTAGAAGGAAGCTGTTATTTGATAAAGGTTAAATCTATAGATGTAACTTAAAAATTCGATCAGTGATATAGATGACCCATTTACATTAAAAAGAAATGATTCAATTCATTGATTATAAATAATTTTGCATGTAGAGATAGTAAACAAAAATTTTTTTACATCTTATTGAATTGGAAAAAAAATTTTTTCAGAAAATATCTTTTTTTGAACGTTTAAGTCATTTTCAGTGTGGTCACAAATTTTTTGAATAATATACTTAACTTAACAGAAACAACACACAAAGCAACGTATCCACAAACGAAATTGAAACATCCTAAAAGGCTTCACCAGGAAATGATCAAATTTTCTAACCCATCCCTTCTTTTTTTGATTATGTTTTATTTTATGTATCAATTTTTTTCAATTGATTTTAGCAGGGATAATATTTTGTCATTCTTGTACACCAATAAAAACAGTTTTTTTAATATAAGCAAAATTGGAGAGAACAAAGGTAAAAAGAAAAACATTGCTTATGTTTCATCTTTTTATTATTTTCCTGAATCAAAACTTCAAAGGCATTCAATAGAATATTATATTGAACGCTTCATCAAACTTCTAAAAGTGATATCAGAAGAAGCTGATTTTTATCTTTATACTAATGAATTAGGATTAGAAATACTTCAACTAAACACAAGCATACGATCTCTTTACATTAACCTTACGTATAAATCACCTTATGACATTTGCAATATACAAAAATACAAAAAGCAATATGTTGAAATTGCACAAAAATACAATTCAAAAAAAATTATTATAAGTGAAAACCTTGGCGCCATCTGGAATTCCAAAATATGTTTACTTGAAGACGTAAGTAATTTTCCGTCTGATTATAAATACATATTTTGGATTGATGTCGGGATAAATAAAAAGACGAATTTCACAGGCCTTCAAATACCATATCAAAAGCGCGTTGAGAAAATATTCAAAACACATCCACAATTTTTAATTGAGCTTAATGAGGTACAATATCTTTCCGGCAAAGATTATGAGCCACTAAAAGAACTTGATCCGAATTTTGCTAACGTTGTAATTGGCGGATTTTTTGGTGGTCGAAGAGAATCAATTAAAATAACAAAAGAAATGTTCTTTAAAGTTCACGACTTATACCTTTCACAAGGTAAAAACGTTGTCAGAGAAGAAAATGTTTTTAATGCTTTGTTTATGTATTATCCAGATTACTTTATGGGATTGTACATAAACTCTAAATGCTATAAGTGGGACGGAGGAATTTCGTTCGTTTCGAATATAAACAGATGCAAATTAAATAATCAATTAATTTTCTCTAGAGTTGAAAACAATAAATTCGTATTAAAGAAAGAGAATTTGGGAAGATGGCTATAAATAAAGATAGAGAGAGGTAGTAAACATGGCGTTACTTTTTGGTGCTTTTTGTAATTTTAAAATATTTCCATTTCCTAATTACTGTGTATTAATTTGTGAGAATGTTTTTTACAAAAATCATGATATAAATTGGAAAATTTGAAGTTTTAGATTAAGATATTCACAGTCAAATTTGTATGGTATTTTAATAATATTTAAAAAAAAATTAATTGTTTTATATATTAATAACATTGTTTTTATACTAAATTGAAGCCATTGTGTGAAAATGTCAATATAAAGGAAAATTATATACCTAATAATTTTTTTTAGGATAGGATCTAAGGATTCCATTAAATGGTTTAATTTGTTTTTAGCAATTCCTATATTTTTTTAACTTCTAGGTACGAGGAAAATCCTTTCTCACTTTTGAGTACTCTATAGAGTTAATGTCATCTTATTTTTTTATTCAAATTATAAATATATGTTTAGCAAAAGATAAAAATGGCGTTTGGACAAAAAATCATAAGCATTGTTTACATGAAGATAATTTTGCTGAATTCGACTCTAACATCTGCGTTGAGCTTGCAACAGAAAGATCAATGCATCCATCAAGATCCTAAAAAAATTTATTGCCTTTATTACCTCTTGATGGCTATTATTACGTAATTTGCTTACGTTTACATTTAATTTGCCTTTTTGCTTAATTTATGATGTAAATTTTCGACATCCATAACTTGAAAATTAGTTTATTAAAAAAGAACCAAATTAATTTATATATGAAAATACTTTTAAAAGATATTTTGAAATGTTTATTTACAAATTCCGAATACAAAAGGATATTCATTTTCTATAATTCCAACCAAATTTATAATGTTTTTATTATCATTTATTTCGCAAATTCCATCAATAATGTCTTCGCTTATGTAATTGCTTATTGTATTGACAAAATCTTCAACGATTGATAACTCTTGAACCATTTTTCCAATATTAATTAAACCTTCTAAAGCAACTTCAACAAAATTAATATTTTCAAAACTTAATGACTCATAAACGATTTGTAAAAAACAAGAGTTTAATATCATTTGTAATTCATTTTGTGTAGAAAATTTTAAAATTGTCGCAATGAAAATTGCTATTTCCTTTTTTAATTCATAAGAAACATCGAAATAAATATTAAAAAATTCAAGACAATTAGATTCAAATATGTCAACAATATATTTTGTATCATTTTCAACATATAATGAATAAGTCCAAAATGAACTTCGAAATACTTTTTGAGTTTTATACTCAGTACACACATTACATAACAACACAATATTAAATTCGGATATTTTATAGCCATATTTTAAATACAAATAGCCTATCGTTGCGACTGATGCACTTATTAAACGATGATCATCACTTTGATAAAACTCAATTAATTTATGTGGAAATGAAAGTTCTTCAAATTGTTGTAAATTAATTTCATTGTTTTGAATCAAATGGGAAAGAATCCAACAAACTTTCGCAAGAAAAGAACTTTCATGTCGAAATTTATTTGAAAGATTTGAAAAAAGATTGAGTAATTCTTGGACTGCTTCTGGTGGATGATGTTTTTTGGAAATCTCATCAAGACAATCAAGCCAAAACTTGCATGGACCACTTGTATCAATTCTATTACCCAATGATATTATAAATTGTGGTGCAAAAAAGTTTAAAATATTTTCATCTTCGAGATGAATTAATGTATACAAAAGCTGAATATATGATCCAAGTGATACTTGCGTAGTGAGAAATGGATAGCAATTCATTAAGATAGGAAGAAAATCATGTTGAAGAAGAATATCGACTGTATTTAAATTAGAAATTATGATGCGATTAAATATAATGAGAAGTTGATTTGTAATTGTTATACTTTCAGGATTCGGAAACTGAGTTTTAAATAGTTCAAGAAGAAAAAAAATGATTTCTGAGGGAACTGAAAGTGAATCTTCATTTAATGGCTGTATTAAATCTGGTAATTCGAGAAGTGCGTTTCTAATCTCAATTCGATCAAATTCTTCATTTGTATAATGAACTAATTTCAAAAAAGCATTAATTAAATCTTTGTATCTTTCTGAATATTTCAAATTTCTTTTAAGTTCTTTTTCATAATATTCTGTGTTGAGCTTGGAAAATTTGCTTAAACTATTATTTGTGCTTATTTTGTATCCAGGCTCCATAGGTTATTAGCAAATCCCAGGAGCCGAGAAATGTTATGTGAAATTTTTTTAATACGAAAAGCGAGAAAATATGTTTCTAAGGAGAAATTTCTATTTTGAAGATCCAGAGACAAACCTCGTGTCAAAACAAGAATTAACATCCTACGATCGACTTGTTTCTCGCGTTGCCTTTAATTCTTGTTCTGATATGGTCAAAATTTTAAAGGTCAATCAAAAGTTAGCAAAGGATTGTATGTTTCGACTAAGGTATGTTTAATTTTTAAATCCCAGAGATCCATTCACACAAAGTTTACAGAATAATGTTCCATCGATTCAACTTGGATTAATCCATATTGCCGCATTTTTTGATTCTTTAGAATGTTTAATTGTACTTCATGAAGAATACGGAATTGATGTTAATTCGTTAACGCCTAGTTTATTAAATTTTTTCATGATTATACCCCACTTCATTATGCATGTTTAAATGGTAGTACCGAATGCGGTCAATACCTTATACAACATGGAGCCGATTGTAACAGATCACCCCCTAATTCGGATCACACTCCGTTATTTTTAGTATCCATTTCAGGTAACATTTCACTAATGGAGTCACTTTTTGATCATGGCGCCACGTTAGGTCAAGATCAAGCTAAATCACAAGCCGTTGTTAAGATGGCACTTAAAAAGAAGAACATCGGATGCCTTGAAGTTCTTTTACGTCGAGGACTTAAACCTACTTCAGGCATTCAAAAAGAATTATCTCCATTAATGCAATGTATAGCAATTGGTTTGTTTGATGCAGTTGGCCCATTGATAGATATAGGTGCTGATGTTAATTATGTTGATGCCAATGGTTCATGTGCATTACAATTAGCAATCAAGCAAGGTGACATGGATTTAGTACGACTATTACTTAACAAAGGAGCAGACATACATTTTAGAGGTTCTAATATTCATTTATTAATTTTTGGTGTTTAATTTTTTAATTTCTAAATGCCGTCCATACAGCCGCACAAACCGGAAATCTTGAAATGTTAAAGTTCTTAGTCCAAAGAGGTGCTGATTATAAAGAAGTTGATGACAAAGGGCGAATTGCCACTTTTTCATCATTTGTTGCAAATCAAGAATCGATGATCGAAATCATTGATTATTTGGTTAATCCTAAAGAATGCGGTCTTGACATTAATGCTGTTGGTAGAGATGGCCACACTTCGATTTTACTTGAAACAGCCATCGATTCTAAAAGATTGACGCCAGAGTTCATTGAGTTCTTACTGAGCCACGGAGCAGACTTAAATCAGAAGGCTTTGAACGGGAAAACAGCGTACGAAATCATTATGGAATGCTGCTCAAATGCAGAGGTAAAAAGAATTGTGAATAATTACTGGAATTTAAAGAAAAATAAGGGAAAAGCGAAATAATAAATTATCATTTTATGAAAAGTGTAATGAATTAATTTTTGTGTGTTGTGATCGAAAAAATATATTGTAAACAATTGTTAATTGTGAATTGTTGAAGATTGAATTGAATATTGGAGCCATTTGACGTAAATTACCTATTATTTTTATGATTTTTTTTTTTCCTCTATCAAATTTATCGCCACATGATTTAACTATAATATATCAATAATCAAAGTGTATTAACAATAATTATTAAAACAATTTAAATTGTTTGTATAAAATTTCTATTAAATCCATTAATCATCTTCAATCAGCTCTCACTTATTTCCTAGAAACTTTTGCATTCTTTTTTGTTTATTGTTTTTAATAAACCAAATTACAATTCCAATAATTATTAGCACAAATAATCCCGAAACAAGAATAAACTCAAAAATTCTCCAATTTTAGAAACGCCAACATTACACACTTGCTCATTCATAAAAATAACTCAACTAAAATAAAACTATATATAACATTTACTAACATATTAAGATATATTATCAATTACATCTTAATAACATTATCTTTTAGGCGGCGGGGGCGGGGGCGGCACATCCTGATTTAACGCTTTCACTTGTTCGGCCTCTATTTCGTGGAGTGTGTTATTCTGCACCCACAACGGGCATTTATCTGGGGGGCAAACACCGACTTCTCCTCTCCAGAAGTGATTATATCCGACGCTTTTCGGTATAACCTTACGACACCAATAGCATATCCATGTATGGCATCTCGGGCATTCCATTTTATTGCATCCTTCGTCCTTAACAAATTGCGTTTTACATTTCGGACATATTCGGACGACCGCTTCGTTCATTTTTTCTTCCAATTGTCGGTCTTTATCAATATCTCGGAACTGTTCGCATGTCATTCCTTGATGATATTGACATTGACACTTAGTACATGTCTCACTTTTACATTCGGGACAAATCATTTTTTCTTCGTCGTCATCAACTATCGCCATGTAACCACATTTATAGCATTTGACAACGCCACTAATGTTAGCGGAGATAATCGCATTCATAGTTTCGGCTTGCGATAATCGCGCTAATACAGACTCAGGCATAGAACGCTCTAACTCACTCATTGGTACCATTTGATCACATCCTCCACAATGTAAACATGGCACATCTGTTCGACCCTCAGAAATCGATGTTTCGATTTGTTTACGAACACACTCAAAACAAAAAAGATGACCTTCTGGACACTGCACTAAGCGTTCCATAGGACACTCACAAAAACAACATTCACATTCATATAATGAGCCGTCAGCTGCGGCTTCAAGCATTAAACGTTCTTCTTCTTCCTTCTTTCGTTCGATTTCTTGTTCCTTTTCATCAGCGGACCAGATGGCTTCGAGTTGAGCTGAAACTATGATGTCTGTGAACTTTAAATTGGTATTTGCTTGCCGCGGTTTGCGGATTTTTGGGATTTTTGGGTTGTTATTGATTGAGGTAATTGTCTCAGAAATGTTATGATGACATTTAGAAAGCTCAGATTTGAGGTTTTGGATGGAAATGCTTGGATAAAGATTCTGGATGAACAATAAACACTCATTATTAAAATTGGATGATGGCGTACTAAGTTCTACAGATGCTAATATAACTCTGTCAATAATGTTGTCTGGCGGAGGTCCATTCATTTCATTTACCATCTTGAAAAAAGTTGAGGCTCTGGCTAGATTTAAATCAGGCCGAACTTGTTGTGCTTCTTTGAGTTTGGATAAAACATTATAATTCACTTTTAGAATCGAACATTTAATTCCGCGAATGATTTTGTTGACGTAAACTTCTTTTGTTTTTTTAGGTTTATTTGGAGGATGCATTGCTGGTGCTCGTGGCATACGAAAAATTCGCCTTCCACGAACTCTTTGAGGCATTGGAGGTAATTCTTGATTAAATCTAAAATTAAATGGTGGAATCAATCCTACAACAGCATTAAATCCATTGCGAGCATGGTTGTGTATCCTTTTGTTTTGCTTATTAACGTAATTATTAATTTCATCTTCGGAATCAGAACCAGAACTTATGTAAATTTCCTCCATTCCTTTAATAAACGTTCTTATGGGTGAGTAAAGTTTTGAAAAAATAGGACACCCCATTATAGGAAACAAACGATTTGTACCTTTCAATGACTTTTAATCGTATTGGTGTACAAATGATAATTTTCGCTTTATTGCAGACTTGTTCTGCAATAAATGAAATTCTAATTACAAACGAGCTTGTGTTTCAACGGTATTCACTTATGCAAGGCCAAAGTTTTGAGATTAAAAGTAATTATCCAAGATTATTATTAATTTTCAGAACGTTTAAAAACATCGAAGCTTCAGTTAAATATCTTGATGGGTCTCATAATGTTATCGAAGCTAGTGAAAAATTAAGTGGTAAAAATTTAACATACTTTTATCTTCCAAATTATGGAACAATCACAATAGAAGCTATTGATTCTGGATATGTAGCATTTACCTCTGTTGCCCTTCCAAAAGAGTGCGCTGGGAGATTATGGATTTCAAATATTCCAGGGGATTCTCTTAAATTATCAGGCGGATTAAAATGGCCTTACACACTTACAAAGGAAGCAGTTTGTGCTGTTTTTGCTTATGCGCCTGAAATTACATATTCTTATTATACACATCTTGATGATAATGATAAAGTAAACTTCAATGATGTCGCTATTTATGGAGAGGCTTCTTCATCCACTACACAAAGGAACTGCATTGTCAAAATTAGGACATACTCATATGCATCAAGAAAAAGTGTTTACATTTCGACATCATCAAATCGGATCATTGAACCTACAAATCGCTTTCGCGGGTTCGTTTTAGTTGGGAACAAATTCTACTCTTCATTTTGGTATAAAGCCAAATATTTTCCATACTTTTGTTTGATAATACTAATTATCGGCATCATTTATGTTTTGTATAAAAGCAGTAAACGAAGAGGCCAAAAGTCCGATCCGGTCGCCGACGGCTACTCAGTGCTTCGTAATGCCTAAGAAAACGAAATATTTCTTTCAAATTGACATGTTTTTATATAAATACATTTTTTAACTAACTGAAATTATTAATTCTGTTTTTTGCATATAATGTATCTAAATATCCTTTCGTGAAAAGATTATGTCTAAATAGATAGCAATGAACAAACTCAAAAACAATGCAAACATCGATGTTGTTTAACAACAAAATCATAAAAAAGTTTATCTTGATAGACTTTTCCGAAAAGATTATAACCTACGAATTCACTACATGTTCGTGAAAAACTCTTAATGTTTTTTTAGTGTTATAAAACGATTCTGTTCATACAAACAATAGTTTTATATGAATCAGGGTTTGTATATGATTTCCTGGGGGTTCATTTTATGATAAAACATCATATGATGAAAACTTATATAAATATTATTTCATTCTAACTTTAATATTCAATATAACAATATATTTTAATGTGTTGAAATTAAAATAATTATGATAAAATAAAAATATATGCGTTGAGAATAATTATGGTATCTTTTGAATGATGATTAAGGTTCACCTTTTGAATGTTTTGGTTACGATGCAAAACGCCCTCCGTTTTGCAGTTTTGAACAATAGGGAATTTGAAAACAGAAAAAAATGGCAATAAAAATATCCGACTTTTGATGAGGAGATCAAAATCATTTCAAAAAGTGAATAATGACAAAATATTATATCGGTAGGGTCTGATACACTTCGAACCCCATTTTTCTAATAAAAATATTATATGATTTAGTTTATTAAAAAATTTCACCAATTATCACTATCCAGCATTTTTCGAATGTATTTCCAATATTTCTTCGAATGCACCATTCATGAAAATATGATTTGAGCTCATTTCTATTTCTAAACTCATTTCTTATGCGGAATTCTTAAATGAGATTCCATGTATTTTTTATTTTTCGAGTATTTGCCTCAGTAATTGGATCTACGAAATTTTCTGAGTGATTTACTGTTCTGTGTACATAACCTAAATCATTGAGAGTATTATATGCCTTCCATTCATCAGACCAAATTTATGAATTAGGTCTAACTGTTGAACAAATAATTTAAATGAGAACTTTTCTCGATTCATTTTCGCAAATCTCTGCGACAACTCTCATTGCTTTACTGTCTATTTCGTCAAAAACCCAAATTTCTTATTTTTCCAATGCACTTGCTTTGTTGTATTTAGCACCTAAAAAATGACTTTCATCAATTTCGACCTTCCCCTCACCAAGTAAATTTTGAGCTATATCTTTACGATATTCTTTTTCTGCAATAGATCGAAAAGTTTAAAATCATGTTATTACTGATCGTTCACATACACCTGTAATTTTAAATGTAGTTCTTATATCATAACCTTCTACCCAACATGCTAAAATGTGAACAAATCCCCTTAATGAGAGTTTTGATTGTGATACCCATGAATCTAATCTGATTGATTCTGAATTTCTGCATTTACTTGAGCAGCGTCTATATGCATGATTCCCTGCTCAGAGGCCCATTTGATGAAGCTTTTGTCATTGAATTTTAACAATTGCTTAATGGTTTCGAATTGCAATTGCATCATAATGATCGACTTTTTGACTACTTTACAAACAAAAAATGTAATAATTTTAATCGATAACCGTTATAATAGATCGAATATTTTGTATTTTATTACTCAAAGATCATCATTATGTCAAATATTTTGTCGATCAAAATATATATCAATTTGAATCAAATGTGAGCACCTAAGGTGCGAGCGGTTTCGATCGTTATCTATTGAAAAACTTTGTTTTTCAATAGATAACGATCGAAACCGGCCGACGGAATGTTAAATGGGGTGTCCTAATGTGGCATTTCTATTTTTCCTCAAATATCCTATCGTTAAAAAACCGCAAAATGGAGGGCTTTTCACATCAGAGCCAAGGTTTTTTCCGTTTTCATCTTTGTTATTCTTTGATTTTTTTGTTAAAAATTTATCCAATATTCAATTTTCATCTTGATTTACGATACGACAATTTTGTCAAAATTATTTGACACTTTTAATAAGAATAGGGTTCAATGAGTGCAAGGGGTTTTGAGCCACCCACAATTCCCCAAAATTTTCCCAGAAGTTATACTCCTGGATCTTTTTTACTTAACAGACAGATTCCACAAATAGATGTTCCTGATATGTATCAAGTTCATCTCATTCAATGTGATTTATGGGAAGCTATAACCGGTGAACATCTTACGCCATCAAGTATATGTTCACTATGTAGTCCTTTTGTTCCATATTCTACACAGAATCAAACCCTTATATCTGCTCAATATTATCATATGGCTAAAGATAGACAAGGCTGTCGTTATCTTCAACAAAAGATCGACACGTGCGATCCCACAGAACGTAATGTTATACTTAACAGTCTTATTCCACATTTAGATGACCTTGTTTTTGATCCAAGTTCAAATTATGTCATACAAAAATTATGTGAATATCTTACCGAAGATGCACAGAAAAAGTTTTTACAATTTTTTCTATCAGATCTCCAACACGTAATTGATCAACAATCAAGTTGTAGAGTATTACAAAAATTTATGGAACATACAAGTAGTGAAAACGTCGACTCTATCTACAAAGCTTCGATGCGCTCCATAGTTTCCATGTGTTCCTCACCAAATGGCAATCACATAGTCCAACGGTTTATTGAAATCTTACCAAATCGCATAAATGAGATTGTAACCATTCTCCAACCACATGTTGTCAACCTTGTAATTGATAATTCGGGTTGTCGAGTCATTCAGAAGCTATTTGACAAATATCCATTATCGAATATTCGACCATTAGTTGACGAAGTTCTATCATGTGCGGATCATTTAGCCACCAATCAGTACGGGAACTATGTTGTACAAAGTATTTTGGAATTTGGAACCGATACTGATTTTGACATATTGCTAGAAAAGTTTGCCGGCGCATTTTACCAATTTTCGATACACAAATTCGCATCCAATGTCATTGAGAAGTGTATCCGACGCGCTAACTCCCAACAAAGAAATGAGATATTTAATGAGATAATCGGACACGAAGATGAATATGAAGAAGAAAGAATCGCGAAAATGGTCGGCGACCAATTTGGTAACTATGTGATACAAAGAATCATTGAGTTCGGCTCTGAGAGTCAACAATCTGCAATTTATAATGTTGTGTATGAAAATTATGATGAGCTTGTGAAGAGGTCCTATTCGAAGCATGTGATCATAAGGCTGTCTAACTTGGGCTATGAGTTCTAAGCAATGTTTGAAAGTAAACTGAATTGAAAATGTTTGTGATAAATGATAATAATTGTTTTTGTTGTTTTACAATTTGAATTTTTTTGTTACAATGAATCCTCAGTACGTAATTTACATTGTGATCGAATAAAACGTTTTGTTTTACCAAAGAATTTTCTTCGTTTAAACATTGGTATAATTTAATATATATAATTATAATGATAATCCAGATTGACTAATCACTAATCACAGATTTTAAAGTTTCATTGAAAATTTACAAAATCAAGTTCTCATGTTTGTGATAAATGATAATAATTGTTTTTGTTGTTTTACAATTTGAATTTTTTTGTTACAATGAATCCTCAGTACGTAATTTACATTGTGATCGAATAAAACGTTTTGATGTTTTACCAAAGATTTTTCTTCGTTTAAACATTGGTATAATTTAATATATATAATTATAATGATAATCCAGATTGACTAATCACTAATCACAGATTTTAAAGTTTCATTGAAAAAGGTGCAAAAGAAAATTCGAATTCAGAATCTTCTTCTATGCTACTTCTTGGCTTTCGATAAATACTGTAAGTAGTTTTACAGATCAACAAAACCAACTCGAATTTCTTCAACTCGTTTAAATTATTCATTAACTTTTTCGATATTTTCTGTTTTTGCTTTTGTCTTGTTAAATATTATTTTTCATTTATTGATTTTAAATCCTTATCAGTAACAAGGCTATTATCAATTAAATCCTTGTTAAATTTGTAATTAAAAAAAATATTTGTTTGTTTTGCAACACTGAGTTTACGGGTCGAAAAATATTTTACTCTTCTGAAAGTTTTGACGTCTTCTTACAGGACTACTATATGGTATATATCAAAATTTAACGGAAAATACGTTATTTTCTGTGGTTAAATTCATTTTTACAGGTGGTTTATATATACTAGACGTGAGGTAAGTGGATGAACCAAAAAACATTTGATTGGAAAAAATTTATGCTATCATTAGAAGCAAATGTTTTTTCATTAAATAAAAGTAACATTAAACCTATTGTTAAAGAAACAATGGATTTGTTTTCAGAAATAGAAAATTTTCCTTATTCATTCAATCTTCTTCTCTGCAGATATATATATTCAGCATTTATAATTCGACAGGCTAACTCAATTTTATATCTTACATATTTGAAGTTAATCGAAAACTCAGAAGAAGAAATAAATATAAACAATCCAAAAATAATATCATGCTTCTGTAAGCTTCTTCTTGAATTAAAAACAAGAGAATCATATTATTTAATTGGAAAGATGATTGCACAAAAACTCATTATTGCACATTTTCAAAAGAACTTAACAAAACCTTATTTTTCACATTATAAAACAAAAGAAGAAATATTAAATATTTCTGATAAAGATATAAAAAAATTTGGAAAATATGTTGATACACTTTACCAACTTGATTTGAAATTTCATAAAAGTTACATTAAAGAAGGAGTTAATCCAATGGCAATTGCAACATTTATTAGAAATGATGATGTTGATAAACTACAACAAATAGCATCACAAGCAAATTTTAATTTTAATCAAAGAATTAAACCATGTATTTATGAAAAATCTTCGTTACTATTTAGTAATCCAACATTAATTAATTATTCAGCATATTTTGGATCAGTTCAATGTTTTAAATATTTGTTATTAAATGATGCAAAGCTTTACAAAACATTTCGTTATGCAATTGCAGGAGGAAATTTAGAAATTATTCATTTATGTGAACAAAATGATTCATTTTTTGATTTAGTGAATGAGACAGCAATTGAATATCATCGAAATGATATTTTTCATTATTTTTATGAAATGAGAAAAAAATTTATAAATTTAACTGATTTAGGAATTAAATGTATTCAGTCCAATAACTTAGAAATATTATTTTTTTTAGAAGATGAAGGTATGGAAATTTGTTCTTGATTTATCCGAAAGTTAGTAAAAACTGGAAATACAATGTTAATGAAATATTTTATTGAAAATAAATAAATTCCAGAATTTGATTTATGCAAATCTTTTCAATCAGGAAATCTTGAGTTTATAAACTTTTATTATTTGAATGAAATGAATATCCATTTTTGATTTGAATTCATTTGGGTATGCAAATTCATTTTAAAAATAAAAAAAAGTAATTTCTCATAAAAAATAAAAATTTAATTGAAAAATGTATAAAACTGTATTGAAATAATGGTGGGCATTTATTCTTCTTTCAAGGTAAAAAGTCATTTATATTTCAAGTCGAAAAATTTAAATAATTATTTTACAAGTTAAAATTGATTTCAAACCAATCAACAACAATTCTGCAACGCTTAATGTGTGTATAAAAACATATTCCATTTAAAAAAATCACAAGACAATTTTTGAAAAATCATCTAATTTTAACATCAATTTATGAAGAGAAAAAAACACACTTCTTTGGAGTTTTTCGAAAAAATCTACTTATTGTCAAATTACTTTTAGTAAGTCCAAGAACTACTATCCATGTATCTGCATCCTACCTCACATGCTTCATATTGTTCTTCAGGATAACCAAGGTTAGTTGTATGCGCACGACACAAGGATTTGCAGTCTGATAAACTTCCATAGCGAGGTTTATATGAGCCGCAACCATATTCGCAATTATAGTATTCACTAGTATGCTCATTTTTTTTGTCGTAATGTCTTCCGCAATAACGCTCGCAATCATTCCTAATAACAACATAGTCCCAATTTTTCTCAGGTTTGATGGTTTGTTTTGGCTTTGTTATAAATTTCACTTGCTTCTTACTTTGTACAAGACAGCCTGCCTTGCAAGCATGTTCTAATGATGTAGTGTTAAATTTTTCGCAAAACTTGAAGCATTTTTTGCTTGAGGCAACGAAGCACAGCAACAAAGAAAGCATTGATATCAAATTGACAAACCGCCCGATAAAGGGTTAATTGAATACTTATCGTTGTCAGATGACAGTTGTTTTGTTACGAAGCAACCGAAACGATCAAACAGTTAAATTTTCTATTCGCTTGGATAAATCTCAGTATTTCTTGATATTAAAATGAGAAAAATTAGGGTATGTAACATCCAAAACATCGCAATTCCAAAAATATCAGTTTTAAGTTTCTAAATAATGATTCAAGAAATATTTAGGACACAGCTGCACGTGCTGATGTGAATTGCATGGCTGATAGGGAAATTGACCGGCAATTAAATAGTAAAGAATTGCTAGAAACTTTGCACAAAATGTATTATGTAAAAAAAACAAAACAGAGCCTATTTTCAATGGAAATTGATTTATTGTGAAAAATCAAAATTTTATTGAAATTTAATAAAATATTAATATTCAGAAATTTTTATGCATATTCAAATATATAGAGTTTTCAGGTAGGGACAAACCGTTGACATCATTTCTTCATTATTGAAAAACATATTAGAAAAATACTCGATATAATTCTTTGAGACAATATTTTTTTTTTGAATGCACTCTCATTAAACAAGGCATGTTCTAATGATGTACATGAGTTATTGAATGTATAGAAAAACAAGTACCCTATATCTCTTCTTCAAACGATTTTACTTGTTAACATTTTTCAATTTGATATTCGATATATTATTAAAAGATAAATTTTCGATAAAATCTCTTTAAAAAAATTTCTATATCACAAAGAATTGAACTCCGCTGAGAATTTTTATAATCAATATATATTTTTATGCCAAATGAACTTTTGATATATGAAACCATAAGTTCAGCATTTGTAACCTTTAATATGAAAAAATAATAAAGAAATTGAAATAAAATTTCGATTTTCATTTTTTTCTGGTTGAACGAAAAGAAAGTAATTCACAAGGTTGCGGGGAAATGTCTCTTGTTAACTTCATCAATATGCTTAAATAAATGTTGAAGACAATTAAGTTAACTTTCATCTATGTGCACTCATTGAAATGTTGCACAACATATTGAAAATTCAATGATCATGGTAATTCGAATTGAATAAATTATTTCACAAAGTGTATTCAAAAAAATGACGGTTGAAAAATGTCACACAAAAATGAACAGTATCTATCAAATTTGAGATGGAGGAACGGACAAACAAGTTTGGTTATCCAGACGGCATACAAAATTAATTGATTTTTTTGAGAGAACCGTTGATAATTGTGCACAAAAGTCGTTAAATAACTTTCAGAATACCTCAAACCAACAATGCTCTTCATGTTTTTCCATTTACATAGAATTTAATTAAGTCACCGATACACAAGCCAAAGGCATCTTTCGCTAGTTCAACAAATTGCTTATTTGATAAAAATACAAAGGGTCAAGCATGCAATCATTCTTTGATTCGTCTTCATATCCTTTATCTGCCTTATTTTCCTTTGCTTTGAAACTTGTGGAATATTTTGTTACTAACCATCCACAAAAGCAAAAGTCTTCTACTGAATTAGCATCCAACCTCAATATTCTCATCTTTCGCATAATTGTATTCCATCGATTTTTGATATTATTAAATGATCTATTATGAAAATACTTGCAAAACAATGACCATTTTGGCCCCATCGTATTATATTTCTCAAATAATATATGATCTTCTTCAGGTGTCCAAGGAGAAATGTTCACGTTAGGGCTTAAATAGAAATTCCATCTTTCTCTGCATTGTCTGGGACTCCTAGTTTTAATTTTATCGGATATGAATTTCCAATTTCTGGTTCCATACTCTTGAACAAGTTTTATAAGAGCTTGATCTTCTTCATTGGTAAAAGTTTTCCTTTTTTTCTTATAGCTTGTATTTATGAAGTTAGGTGTGTAGTTGCTTAGATGTTCCATTTTTCAAAATGGTTCTCACAGTGATCATTTTCATTCAATTTGACGGCGCTACTTGTGAGGGCTAGAAAATTTCAATGCGTCTTTGGTTGTAAAGTTCAGTTGGTGTGAACAATAAATTTTATAATTTGCGTTATTCTGATGCTAGTAAGGGATATTTTAATATTTTCCAAAACATGGAAATAATATGAGTATTTTGATAATATATTATGTTTAATTTGTCGAAACTTGTTTAATTCATAGGATATAAATATTTTTTTGATTTCAATCGATAATATATTTTGTAAAAAAAGCGTTCAGTCCTTTGAAAAAAATGGGAACAAATCGATCAGATTGCATTTAATTCCACGTTGTTCAAAAAGTTATATAAAAAAACGGTCAGTCTGTGAATGTCCCCAAAGCAGTAAAACAAAGCTAATATTTACCATTTTGTCTCTTTTCGTGATATCTATGAATTTATAAAAGAATATTTATTGTCAAATATCACATGGAATTCATTTATAACTTGTTACACAATCCGTACAGAGCCAAACATCAAATTTATCACCGCCCGCCCCGGATATCTTTGTCAGCTTCAAAAAAGTGAAAATAATGAAAACTTTACTCGTAGTAATTTTGGCTGATATATTTGAACATTTGGAGTGTGTTATCAATCACCTGCTGACTATCTAATGACACTTGCCTGTAAACAATAATTGGCCTTGACTCGGTAAGTGGTTTAGCCCTTTCCAAGAATTTATCGACAATATACTGTGCACATTTGTCAGGGTCGTGTGGATCTCCGATATACTCAGGAAACACCTTAGTGAAGCAATCCGTTTCCCTTATCTTTTCTGTGAATTCATCGAACTTATTGCAGATGAGGAAAATTGGTGCTTCTCTAAACTCTTCTTTTTTGACAACTTGGGAGAAAACTTCAAGCGAATCATTGATGCGAACCATTTGGATGTCTTCGAACATTGGCTTGTCGAATTCGGCCAATGATACAAAATATATACATCCGCCAACTTCACTCATGATTTTTTCCCATTTGCTGCGTTCATTCTTTTGACCACCAACGTCATATATATACGGATGATTGCTCCATCGAGATCAAATGTGATTGAATCAATTCCAATTGATCTGACACGAACTCGAAGGACATCATCATCACTTGGAACGTAGTCTTCATCTTGGAGATCATCAATTTTGTCAAAGAAGTAACCGACGTTGTCTGGAATGATAGTTTCATCTTTATGTCTGTATGCCGTTTGTATTGATGGATCTTGCCATAGTTGTTGTAGAGATTCAGCAAGTTGAGGAGTAAAATCGCAAGCAAACGGATTTAATGCAAGAATATCTTGTGCTGCTTGTTCGAGATCTGGACTGATTTCCATCGAATTACGTTCTAACCAAATAAGAAGAAGTTGCATAGATTCAACGAGATTTCCTTTTATGGTTGGGATAAGGCTCTTTCTTTCATCATCCTCAATTCCAACATATTTAAGCTTTAATTGACGAGCATATGTTGTTTTACCCGTTTCTCCAGTTCCACAAAGAATCAATCCAAATGCTTCTATATCATTATCTTTGATTAGAATCGGCTGTTTTTCATTGTTTGTATTGGATGTTATTTCTTTAGGTTCCTCATTTTTTATTGGCTCTTCCTCCTTTGGCTGTATGTTTTGCTGTGCATGATCTTTTACTGATGTTTTGCAAGGTGGTAAAGGTGATATTTGTTCTGGTACAACCTTCGATTGGCCGCACCCCATTTTTAAATCAACACGATATAAAATCGTTCAATTTTGCACAAAAAAGTTCCAAAGTTTGGGTAAAGAAGTGAATTCACATTTTTTTGTGAGATCTAATTGTTAGTACTATAGTAAGTAATAAACTATTTAAAAAGTTTTTGAAAACTTGGCCGAAATGTTTCAAAAACTTTTGGGGAATCGTTTTTTGCTACAGACAAACTTTGTCAATTTTGATAGCAAAAAATTTGTGAAAAATTTTTCCATCAAAATCTGACGTTTTGCTCCATCTATTTTTTATCTAACAAATTTAATTACAGCAAAATGACATCTAAATTTAATGTTTTATTCGTCGACAGATTTTCGTAGGTACAATTTGATATTTGAAAATTACATTTTTCAAAAATGTATTATTGATCACTGATTTATTTGTTCACCTAAAACTAAAGAGAATAAACAATATTATTTTCACATGCACAGTACAACTTATTATTTCTTGTATTATAACACATCGTTGTAATCTGTGACATCATTTCAATATCCGCGATTAATTTTAATGTTGGCAACTCGAATATCTTTAATTTATTTTGTTGATCGCCGACAGCCAACAAAGATTTCAAGTTATTAATTTTCATTTCGCACCACGACAAATTTTTACCCATAATTTCCACCGTTGCCACTTTTTTGCCGTTTATATTAAATGTCGAAATTAAAGACGTTTTATCTTTGACACCTTCGTACGCCACTAGTATGCAAGGGTTTGTACTTATTTCAATTTTCAGTATATTCGAAGGTATTGAAATTGATCTAATGAAAGCTCCTTGTGACAATTCCGAAACAACAATAGTTTTCGATTTATCACAACTTACAATCATGTTCAATTGCAAATTTGCTTTCACGTCAATTATCGGTTCTGAATGTGGTGAAATTCGATATACAATTGAAGTTGGCACACCCAAATGCCATAAAAATGATTGAAGAATCTGTTGAAGAAGTAATCAAATGATAGTTATCAGGTTGGAAGACTGCGATGTTGGATGAGAATTGGTTTTCCAAATAGATATGTTTTATCGAATTATTTTCGATTTGGAACAAATGGAAAGAAGAATCAGTGTTCGAAGAAGCGATTAATATGTTCGATCCCATTAAACAAGAGAATTTCTTTTCACTAAACTCTTCAATACTACCGATATAACGAGTTAAATCTTCTTCGATGTTATTATTGTTATTATTATTTGTTGTATTATTTGCGTTGTTATAATTGATCATTGTTAATAACCCTTTAATATTAATAAGTATTAAATTCGTTTGATCATTTCGCATAAATATGTTACGGAATTGTGTCTTTAATATTTGCGTAAGTTTAACTTTCTCTCGTAAGTTATAAAAGTTATGAATTTGTACAACGTTTTGACGCTTTGGATGTGGCGAAGTAAATATTTGTTTTGGTGTAATACCGAAATGAAAAGCGTTTTGTTGACATTGTGATAACATTTCCGGGTCATTTAATACTGATTTAGTTATACACGAAGCATAAGAGAATGGCGGAAAAGTATTATTTGCTTCGATGGCTGCTTTACCTTGTTGTTTATATCCGAATATTAAATCGATCCAACCATTTAAATTGTTGTTAACATAATTTGATTCTAATGCGTTCTTATGTATTTCAATGAATTCATATGGCGTTTTAGCCCATTTCGGTAATATTACATCATTAATTATGTTGTCATTAATATCTTTACCTAAATCGAATCCATTCGAATTAATTAAGAATTCGGGTGTAGTAAAGAATTCTGGAATTAATTCTCGAAAGTCATTAACAACTGGTGATGATACACATTCCCAAACCTTTTGTATTGATGAAAATATTCGTTGTGAATTATCAAATTTATTATCTTGCATTTTGATATTAATTGTAGTAAATGGTTCTAAACGTAATAAATAATATGATACAAAATATGAAGTAGAATAATGTATACGATATAAATATGATTTCTTAGGATCTTCAAATGCTTCATTTGATATTTTAATTAAGTTATTTAATCGTGTTTCATTAATTGCACCAATTGGTTTATTTAAGTCACGATAATTCTTTGGATCATTAATATCAATTGTTTCACTTGTATAATCATTTAATATCCATGGGAATATTGGATATTGTGTTAAATCATTAAAACTTCGACCTGCAAATAAATTAACATATATTAAATATTCATAATTTGTTATTATTCCATTTTGCCATTTTTCAGTTAATTTAAGCTCATTCCAAATAGTGGATATGTTTGAGCTTAATTGTAATACTTTAAGATTATTTAATTTCTTCTTTTGTAGAAATCGTAATACTTCTTTTCTTTTTTCATTACTTGGGAATACTATGAAATAACTTTTCCTTTTAATCAAAAAGAATTCTAATGCTTTTGGCAAATGTAAATAATTCCGATGTAATACCATTGATAAAGATTTTAATGAAACTTGAATCGATTTAACATTATTTTCTTCTGTTCGACCTTCAAAGAATAATTCTTTATCATTAATATAGAATTTACCTTTATAAACATCATTTAATTTAATTAAATCACATTCACAAGAAAATGAATAACTTAATGATTCATAATAACTTTCATCTTCATCTTCATCTTCTTCAGCATTTAAATCATCATCTAATAATTGAAGTTCATCAATCGATTGCGTGCTAAGTACCCATTGTTGAAATTCTTCATCTGCAGTAATTACTTGTTGAATATAAAGGAGTTAATACTGAAGATAAAATTTATTTGTTTGATTTGAAACAGCACTTATTTTTGCATCTGAAAAAGGATATATAAACATAGTTAAACTAATTCTTGAACAAGAAGGAATTAATGTTAATGCTAAAGGTTATTTTTCTTATATAAAATTCATATAAATAATTTCATATTTCATTATTTCATTTGGATTTTATACTAAGAATTTTATACAGCGCTTATTGCTTCTTCAGAAAAAGGTAATACAGCAATAGTTAAATTACTTCTTGAACAAAAAGTAATTGATACTAATACTAAGGATATTTATTTGTAATATTTGAAAATTAATTAAAAAATTTTGGATTTCAAAATATTATCTGGAAATCATTTAAAATATTTAAAACAGCACTTATGATTGCATATGAAAAAGGTCACATCGAAATTGTTAAATTACTTCTTGAACAAGAAGGAATTGACATTAATCATTATAATTTTTATTTATCTTATTTAACATTTATTTACAAAATTTAAAATTTAATTTGTTAAATCGGATTTTATTTCAACTCATTAAAACATCACTATATTACGCATCTTCAAAAGGTTACGTTGAAATTGTTCAATTCCTTCTTAAACATAAAGGAATTGAAGTCAATATGCAAAGCATTTACATGATTTATTTTTTGTTGGTTTTATAAATTTGTTTTTTGTTTCAATAATTTGTGATTTGTTTTCATCGTTTGAAATTTAATTTAACAATTCACTGTTTATTTTTAAAATTTTGGAATCGTTTATATAAGTTGAGGATTACTTTAATGTTTTTTAATTTATTCTTTTCGATTAGAATTTATTTTAATTATTTAAAACAGCACTTATGATTGCATCCTATAAGGGTTATGTAGAAATTGTGAAACTGCTTCTCACGCATAAAGAAAATGATATTAATGCTCAAGATATTTCTTTGTTTTATATAGTATTTATTAAAATAAAATTGGTTTTGCTTTTAGAACTTGGAAATTATTTAATTTATTTAACACAGCATTTACACTTGCATCCAATGATGAAATTGCTCGTCTGTTAAATAAATATACAAAACAACGAAAATAAAAATGGTTGTAAATCTTCATAAAATTCACAATAAATTTTAGTTTGAGTTGTTTTAAATAACTTTTTTTTTTGATATAAATAAGTTTCTCTTTACATGGCCTATGCAATTACTATACTTAATTAATAAAAAAAAAAATATCCTGTATAAGAAATTTGATAATAATTTTCAAAAATTAAATTTTGATGAAAACTCAAAAATTATAAACTTATTGTGGTTAACAAGGGGATGGAAATACAATAAAAAGATTGTAAAGTTATCGCAAACAAAGAAAGACATTTTTGACAGTAATTTCTTGTTATTCAATATTTTAACAGTTACTGTGAAAATCTTTTCAAAATCATGAGAAGAAAGAGATTAAGCTTAGAACATATTTGAAATGAAACATAGCTGAGGAATCATGTTCTATTTTAAAAACTATTATTAATAATAGGTATTAGAAGGAAATGAAAAGCCATTCTCCAACGATAGAACCGAATGAATTAAAAATCATCGGATTTATATTCAAAAATTGAAGTGCTTTTAAACAAGTGCAGATGATAGAGAATACTAAAGTAAATCCCTTTTTCAAGACAAAGCAACACCAAGAAGCTCGTGGCGAATCTTTAAACTACAATTTTACAATAAAACAAAAACCTAAAATTTACCAAGAAATAAAACAATTATGTTTAGTACTTCAAAACGGCAATGAACAAGACATAACCAAAGCTTTAGATAGGCTTTTTGAAATAGCCTTTGGAAATGTCAATTTTTTTCATCAACAATTGGAAATCTTTATTTTAATAGCAAATAAATTTCCTAGCGGATCAATTATATCAGAAAAAGCCTTCCTTTTAGTTGGGTATATTCTTCAATCTCGTGTAAATTTAGGAATTGAAATTGTTGATAGCGAAGCTGGTCTTTTTTTAGCTCAAAAATTATTTCAACCGATGACAATAAATGAAGAAAGAGCTGTTACTAATTTCCTTGTTTCTAGTTATCAAATTATGGATATTCTCAATGACAAATCTCAAAATGAAAAATACTTCCAATCTATTTTAGCCCTTATTCAAAGACCCGATATTAATCCTGCACATCTTCTTCAACTAATCAATATTGTAACCCAATTTATCTTAATCACCAATGATACCACATATAATGAACTTACATTTCGTGCAATTATTCCAATGTATCTTTTTTCCCCGAACGATGAAGTATTTTCTAAAGTTGTTTATTTATTCAAAATCATACTTGAAACTTTATATACTGATGGAGTCTATACTTTTTTCTTTGGGCAAAATGTTGATGATTTTCTTCTTTCTAAATTACCGAATGTCCGTCAAATTGACAAAGAACATATCCTTGGCGTATTTATTAATGTTTCAGCTGGTACTTCGGAATCGACGCAAGAATTGTTCGTTCGCGGCTTCATTCAAAAAATTTCAATTTTTCAAAACATTAACGAAAAGTGCATGGGTTTGATTCTTGAATCTTTAACTAATATGTTTTCCCTTGGGCCTGAAGTTATTCAAGAAGTATTGTGCCGTGGATTTGGTGACATTGCAATACGTTTCTTTAACGTAGGAACATTTTCAACAAAAGAAACAGTCGTATTGTTTTTGTGCGGAATTTTGGGTTACATTCAGGAACCAGCGATTTTGAACTTCTTCGTGGCGAACTCGCTCATGGCCAAGATCACCGAATATTTCGTTGTTTCCAAATCGAAAATATTTTCGAAAGTTGTGCATGCTTTGTTTTTGCTCTTGCGGATGATTGAGGGACCGCTGACTGATAATCCGTTGTTTAGTGATGTTAACACACAAGAACTTATCGAAATGTTGGCAGAAATTAGGGAATCAATCGTTGGAAAGGATAGTAAAAAACAGTTCTTAATAGAAGTAGAAGAACTACTTTCGAGATTATATTTAGATGATTAGAACATCATTTTATAAAATTGTATATATTTGTTTTTATTCATAAAATAATAAAAATCAATTTTATAGAAATGGTTTGAAATCTCTTGAAAAAATTTCAAAAACCAAAATCTTTAAGCTGACTGCTGAAAAAAGGTTATCCTTGTGAAAGCAGAACAACATTAATATTATATATATATATATATATATATTTGGTATTCATCAATTCTTTTTAACTTTACGAAATGAGAATAAGTTCCAAAATTGAGTAGTAAACATTTTCGGTTAAAATTTTAAAAGTGGGCATTTTTCAAAAAAATCAAAACGAAAATATTCATATTTATAGATGTTATCATCCCCAATGGAAAATTTTAAAAAAATTAAAATACTTGGAATAGGTTCTATATGGAAAGTAATTCTCGTGGAAGATGAATCAAGAAAAAGATTTGTGATTAAAAAAATTTCCAACGCATGTACCTTTTCCCCTCAAATTCAAGAAAGAATTATAGAAAACTTTAATAGCATGAAAAATATTTCTCATCCGAATATTATTAAATATATTGATATTTTTAAAACTTCTAAAAATATATATTGTGTTTTAGAATATGCAGATGGAGGAGACTTATCTCAAATGATAAAGAAATATCGAACTAATCAAAAAGCTTTTACTGAAGAAAAAATTATACTATATTTTGAGCAGATTGCACTTGCTGTTCAATATATTCATAATCATAATATTATTCATCGTGACTTAAAGCCTCAAAACATTTTCTTAATGCAACAAGATATTATTAAACTTGGGGATTTTGATGATATTAAAATTCTTGAAACTATTCATCAACGATGTACATCATTTTCAGGAACGAAAAATTATATGTCACCAGAACTTATTAATTTTAAATCATATGATTATAAAACAGACATTTGGTCTTTAGGATGTGTTCTTTATGAATTATGTTCACTTGAACCTCCATTTCATGGAAATTTGAGTGAAATTCGTAAATCAATTACAAAGGGAAAATATAAACCAATTTCAAATTATTATAGTGATACCATTAAAAATCTAATTTCGAAAATGCTTTCATTAAATCCAAAGAATCGTCCAACAATTGATGAAATTGTTTCAATACTTCAGAATCCAAAACCATCTAAAGTTCAAAACTTTAACATATTTATCTTTGGGTGTGAATCCTCTGGTAAATGTTCACTGGTTAAAAAGTATTTAAAAATAAATGACCTGAATGGTCATGTTGATTATTTTCGAAAGACTTTTGTATACCAAAAAAATAGGTATGAATATCATATTTATATATGCGATACAGACACAGATTCAACTTCAATAAAAAAATTACCAAAAATTCATGCAACAATTTATGTTTTTTCTGTCGAAAATCGTAAAGGATTTGAAAACATTGGCAAATATTGTAATGATTTTCTACCTAATGCTAATTTTCATTATTTGTGTGCAAATAAAGTTGACTTAAATGATAGGTGTATATCATCTGAAGAGGTAAAAGAATTCGCAAATAATATTAACATTCCTTACTTTGAAACAAGTGCAGTAACAGGAAAAGGTGTTGTTAATATGTTTACACACATAGTTAACAAAGAAATACAAACCAAAAATTCTATGGAGATCATGAAGAAAATAATTTATGAAGAAGGAAGTGACGAATTAGTTCCACTTATTTTTTATCATGATATAGTAAGTAGATGTTTTCCTGACTGGAAGAAAAACCCCTACCAACTCCTGGGTGATGATGAATGAAGCTTCAAGACTTGAAATAAACGTATCGAATTTTGTAAAAAGGTGTTAAAACTGTGTTGTAGCCTTCATTGTTTTACAGTGGCTCTAAAATCAATTTTTATATTTCATAAACTATATTTTTTTTTAAAGACTTCTATTAATTTTAATGCTAATTTTCACCATATCGTTTGTACCATTTTCAAATTTAACTATTATGAGGAATAGATACTTCAATAATTTTTATCATTAGAACAGAATTTTTATTACGTTTATTATTTACTTACGAAATTATTTATTTATTAATTTGTTTATTTGTTTGTTTCGACAACGATTTGCAAAAATTCACTTTTTGCTGTATTTTATTATATTTATGAATTATTGAATTTAATTTGATTTGATTTAATTCCCCTTTTGACTAAATCGCGATGTTGGGCGATCGCGTTGTGTTTGGCGTGATGATGGACGCAATTGCACATTACTTCGCGATGGAGGTCGAAAATCTGTTTGCTGCGCATTCGGACGCATCCCGCGCGGCGTTGTTCCATAGTTTCCGCTGTCGTTGCCCAGCAGCCCTGCGCCGGGGCCGTAGCGACGCCCAACTTGAACTGACATACGACGCCCGCTGACAGAAACGGAACTTCGCTGCGGTCGAATAAATGCGCTCGAAATTTGCTGTTGTTGTTGTTGAATTTGTTGTTGTTGTGGCGTTGCATTCGCTGTTTGTTGTTGCGGCGATTGCGATGACGTTTGCGGAGATGAAAGCGATTCTTGAAGAGGATTATAGCGGCGATTGATTTGAACTGACATCCGGCGCATGCGCGAGCAGAACTTTTCGGAAGTTGTCGTGCTACTGCATTAACATTAGAATTAACATTAACATTAGCATTCGCATTAGTTGTGTTGTCTGAGATTTCGCGATGAACTGTACGAAGTGGCGTTTGGCGATTGCCAATGTTCGGAAATTCTTCGGGGAGCATTATCGTTATCGTTGGAAACATTGTTGCGTCGAATCAGCGTCGAACGTGGCGAAAAGCTGCCGCCGCGCGGACTGAGGCGTTGCGCAGAAACTGGGCGAAATGCTGGAAAACTTTCAAGATTCGGATCGTCGCCGTTTTGCATATTAACTTCTGAATTAGTATTTAATGGACTTTCACTGTTATTATTATTATTCGATGATTCTTCAACAAAATTGCTCTTGAAGCGTGGAAAACTCATTTTGCGACTTCCTGATTCAAATGAAAGACGCGGACGCGCCCCATTCGTCGGCTGTTCAGTTTCTTTGTTGCTGGGCTCTTCATTCATGTCAATGTCAAGCGGTGGTGGCGCTTTGCCACTGTAATCAGAAATAGTTTTGACACCGTCCTCACCAATGTAATTAATCGCTGCCATTCGATTCGGTGATAACTTTTCAATAGAAATAGTTGTCGATGAGACATTTTTGATGCTCACTGACTGACTCAGCTTCTTACGCGTCTTACGATCATGCGCAGCAGTCGATGATTGACGACGCGGACGTGCGGTGGGAGTAAGATCTTCTGAATTAGAACGCGTGCGAGATCCATCCGTAGAAAGTGGCTGACGTGACCCAATCGATAATGGGGCAACTGGCGTTTTGGATTTAAGCGGAACATATGTGGCCTTGTGCGAAATGGTCGTGTGACAGCAGTTTTGATTTAAGACATTACTCCATTGATTTTGTTCAAACATTTGTTCATCTTGTGAATTATTACGATTAATTGTAATACCTTCATTCCAATTAGATGATAAACGTAATGTATAAAACGTATTAAGTGGCTGTTTGCTGTGATATTCAATACCACCATAAACAATAATTTCTTGATTTGATAAAATACCTCCACTCGCATATCGAATCGATGGTGGAAAATTACCAATGTCATCAAGATAATGAACTTGAAATGTATTCAAATCAATAATAAATGTAGGAGTTTCTGGAATATCTGATTCACCACCAATAATAATCATCGCATTGTTAATTAAAAATGATAAATGCGATTTACGCCCAACTAATTTCTCGCGTTCACTGTTCTTTGGTTCATTTAACATCTCTTTCTTCCATGTGTTACTTTCAAAGTCATATGACCAAATGTCTAAAATATATCCTTTGGCGCCTTTGCCTCCAAAAATATACATTTTATGATTATAAACAACTGCACTGTGATCAAAACGTGATTCTGGTTTAACATTAGAATTGTTAGGAATAACTTCAAAACTTTTATTATTCGGATCTAAGACAATTAATTCAGATGAAATACCATTTTGTTTAGATTTACCTCCAAAAATATAAAGTTTATCTTTATAATTAACACATGAATGACCATAACGATAAAATTGTGTACGAATAGAAAATTGATGCCATTTTTGCGTCTGAATGTTATATTGCATAATTTCTGGTGATTCTTTGTTACCAATAAGTCCTCCAATCAAATAAAAACTTCCATTTAAATATGAAAATGTATGACGTCGTCGTCCCATAATTCCACTTTCCATGGTAGTCATCTCTGATAATGGATAATCACGTAAAAGTGTTTGATGATATGTAGCAAAATCAGAAAATACTAATCGTTGTGATGTAGAAATTCCTCCATTAAATATAATCGATTCACCATTACTAACAGATGCATGTTGACAAATAGATGGAATGGAATCAGTAATAGAATTAAGTGTCCAAATAATATATTTGTTCTTCTCATTCTTATTAGAATATTCTTCTAATAAATTTGTAATATGATCAGTAAATTGTGACTTCTCTTCAAATTTATTAAAATTAATTCGATATTCAATACGTTCAAATCGATCTTTCTCGCGAATAATAGTTGGAACAATTAATGAATGAAAATCTCCAACAATTGGTAAATAATGAAAAATAGAAATATCAGATAATAAAAATTAATTTCGCATGTTTAACACGATCAACATAAACAAATATAATATCATTACATAAACATAAATATGATGTAACTGTCTTCTTATTATCATATAAACTAATTTCAACATGCATAATAATTTGTCGATTAGGTTCCGCTAAGCGAAGTCGATATTTCTTTAATTTATCTTGAATCTTCTTCAATACTGATTGTTGACGAACATTATTAGTCGCAATATCTGCTTCTTTATTAATTTTTGGTAAATATTTCTTCTGCTATAGGTAATAATATAGAATCTGGATGTGTTTGTGGCGTAATTTTAATTAATTCTTTAATAAATAATAAATAACGTGGAAGCCGTTGAATTGGTGTAATTAAAAATGATAAAATATCACGGCCATCTGTCATTTGTTGTAATTCAAATAATGTTGATGCAAACGTTCGATTTTGTTTCTTGTTTTCTAACATTTCATTAATTAATGGATACATAGAAATATAATGAACTGATTTCTCTATTAAACTATAATTCTCTAAAAAAAAGACAGACGTTAATCCACTATATTCTTCTTTCTCAATAATAGTATATCGATCATAAAATTTGTTTTGATTATCTAAAATTTGTGGAATATCTTTAAATATATTATTATGTTCACTTTCTGTTAATAAATTTTTGTTCTTCATTTGTTTGGACCAAAAATCATTGATTTGTGTTAAATCATAAAGATATTGTTTCTCTGTTTCTAATATTTCATGAATAAGATTACTTCGATGTTGAATTTTATTTAACCCATTTTCATTAAATTCAACTTCTAAAAAAATTTCTGGATATTCATTAAAATCAAGTTTAAGATGTTCTTCTTTCTTTTGAACTTTGTTCTTAATAAATACTTGTTTAACATTACCTGAACCATTCAATTGTTCATCAATTCGTTCAATAAATGTTTGTATAGTTAGACTTGAAAGTTCTGTAACTTTAAATTCAATAATTATTTTAGGAATTTGATGTTTACTATTGTGTTTGATATTTAAATATAAATAAATGGTTTCAGGACTGATTTTATTCGACTGAAAAGATAATAATCTGGGGCGTCGATATTTACTAGGTTTTTTATCTAACGCTAATTTAGGATAAGTCTTCAATGGAACTTCATGACCTGGCATAGAAATCATAAAGTTTGGTGTAGATATAAAAAGTGGACTTTCGTTTTGTAAAAGTCGTGATGTAATACGTCGGACTGATGCTGTCTTAATCTTGGATTCTTCAATGGTCTTATTAGGACCATTGTCTGTACAAATACAAACATATTTAGCTCCATCCATTTGAAGATAACCTAATGAACGAATAAATTTAATTCAATTTTTTTGAACATGTTGATCACAAATAAATATTTCAATTTTATTCTATCGTGACTGTTTTTTCACTTAGTGTCAAATCGTTTTTTACATCACTTTATTCAAACTTGTTTATTTGTTTATTATCAGAGAGTTAGTTATAAAAAATTTTATCTGAGATCTTCAATAAGCAATTTATGATATTGGAAAACTTACGATTAATTCAACAAAACCTTCTATTTTTTGAAAATCTGATTACATCTGTAGAATTGGCCGTTATAACTTTTGTTATGAATTGAATGTTTTACATATGTGCAAAAAACTGATCCGTTTAGGGAATGGATACAACCAAAACACCAATATTTGAATTACAAAAATATCAACAATTAATAAAACGCGAGGCAATTTTCGAAAGATATGGTTCCAAGCAAATACCGTCAGCGTATCACCAATTAAACGAGAATTATTCCAGATACCTTTATTACCAAAAATTGTCTTTTCTTTTCTTTTTCCAATCATGCAACCAAAATTTCAAACAAACAAACAAAGCAATTTTTTCAGCACTTAGTATATTAGATGAAATTAAAACTCCATTAATTGAAACAAGTCAATTTGATTCCAATTCTGACTTTTCTAAAATGACCAATGATTGCTTGAAGCATCTCAAGGAATTTTCTAGCATATGTTTACAATTAGATCCTTATTTAATTGATTTTTTTACATTTTCTACGCTCCCTAGTTTTTTCAAGACAATTTGGTGCCAAAATTCTGCTGATCTATTTTGTAAGTTTCTTGAATATTGCATACAGATTGACGAACAGAAGGCAGCACTTTTTTCGCGAATCCTATTTGTCTTACCTGACTTTATTCTTTTTCTCAAAAAAGTTACTTCCAAAATAGAGCCAAGTTTAGGCCAACTGGAAATCCCTCAAATTGATTCTTTTAAAGAGCAATTTATAGCTAATTGGGAAAAATGCATTGAGTATTGTCCACGAATTATAAAGCAAGTTTTAAGTGCCGCAAAGAATCCCTCTGAGTTTCTTGTCACATCATTCATTATTCCAACATTTACATCGCCAAAGTTATATTCGATAATTCCATATAATTCTAATGTTCAAACGGATACATTAGAAATTCTTCTTTCATCAATTGGGAAAAATTCATTAAGTCTCTGTCAATCAATCTTAAACATGAAAAATGGCACTGCGCTTAACTCGTCCGAAATGTTAATGACCATTTCTCAATCGATCTTTCAAACGTTATTTTTTTCCAAAAATGACTTAAAAGTTATCTGCAAACTTTCCGAAATTGCACTTCAAACATGGCCAAAATGTCCATTTCAAGAAGTCAAATTACCATACATGGAAAAGTCAAAGAAATTTATATTATATAGTGTTGAGTTAAATGAAAAAGAAGAATTTACGCAAAGTCCTGTTGAAGAAGAAGAAGTTATTGAATTAGAACTTCGGACTTTACTTGCAAACATTCCATTAATTCCATCTTCTGCTAATGAACAAGAAAATCCACAAATCATTGAACTTTTACGGAACCAAATTCATCTTGTAAATGAAAGTAATAAATTATATTTGGAAATTCGTATCGATAATCTTATAAAGGCGCAAAATCGTTCTGGGAAAGAATGGGACTTTCTAACATGCCTTAACTTAATTAAAAGGAAATTTCACGAAAGAGAAAAAAATAGAATTGAACTTCTCACGAAAATTTCTTCATATAATTCAGAATTAAATCGATTTGAGAATTTAAATGTTATATTTTTGGATAGCATTTCGAATTTTTACGATTTGTTCCAATATACAATTATTAAAAAATGGATTAACGAGAAAAATGTTTTAACTTATATACAAAAAGAGAATTATTCATCGTCAGAAAATTTCGGTACATTTTTTAATGGTATATATCGAAAGTGTAGTAGTTTTTTCAAGTTGCAAAAAATGAACTTTCTCATTAATCCAAGAGTTTTACATAATTTAATAATGGAAAAAATACCAATGAAACTTGTTCAATCACAAAAATCTAAAAAAATCGATTCGCAATGTTATAATGCTATAAAAGATAATAAAAAGAGAATTATCGATGGTTTGTTTGAGCCATGGATGCATGCGTTTTTTGAAAATGATGCAAAACTTCTTCAATCTGCGATAAGTATTATGAAGAAAATGGACGAAGACAACACACCACTGGATAAGTTCGAGTATCTGATGCAATGTTCAAATAAAATTTCTCATATTGTGTCGTTTGAACTTTCTGGTGATATTGGCGCAGATCAAATTACACCAGTGTTTACGGCTGTGTTCATCTATGCAAACCTGAGTCACGCATACTCTTGTTTGGAATATATCGAAACGTTTTGTAGTACAAAATATGTTTCACTTGGAGATTTTGATGAGTTATCTTTGTCAAGTTTGAGAGGTATGTTTAATTATTTATCTGAGTTAAATCTAATAGATAAAGTTCCTTTTATGTAATTGAATATGTTTGTAAAAAAAATTTATTTGTTGTATTTATATTTTTTTTTATCTTGTGAAAACTCGAATATGACATTTCACTTTTTATAAAAACCGTCACGATATTTAACTTTTTGTTTGAGATCACGATAGAATAAAATTGAAATATTTATTTGTGATCAACATGTTCAAAAAAATTGAATTAAATTTATTCGTTCATTAGGTTATCTTCAAATGGATGGAGCTAAATATGTTTGTATTTGTACAGACAATGGTCCTAATAAGACCATTGAAGAATCCAAGATTAAGACAGCATCAGTCCGACGTATTACATCACGACTTTTACAAAACGAAAGTCCACTTTTTATATCTACACCAAACTTTATGATTTCTATGCCAGGTCATGAAGTTCCATTGAAGACTTATCCTAAATTAGCGTTAGATAAAAAACCTAGTAAATATCGACGCCCAGATTATTATCTTTTTCAGTCGAATAAAATCAGTCCTGAAACCATTTATTTATATTTAAATATCAAACACAATAGTAAACATCAAATTCCTAAAATAATTATTGAATTTAAAGTTACAGAACTTTCAAGTCTAACTATACAAACATTTATTGAACGAATTGATGAACAATTGAATGGTTCAGGTAATGTTAAACAAGTATTTATTAAGAACAAAGTTCAAAAGAAAGAAGAACATCTTAAACTTGATTTTAATGAATATCCAGAAATTTTTTTAGAAGTTGAATTTAATGAAAATGGGTTAAATAAAATTCAACATCGAAGTAATCTTATTCATGAAATATTAGAAACAGAGAAACAATATCTTTATGATTTAACACAAATCAATGATTTTTGGTCCAAACAAATGAAGAACAAAAATTTATTAACAGAAAGTGAACATAATAATATATTTAAAGATATTCCACAAATTTTAGATAATCAAAACAAATTTTATGATCGATATACTATTATTGAGAAAGAAGAATATAGTGGATTAACGTCTGTCTTTTTTTTAGAGAATTATAGTTTAATAGAGAAATCAGTTCATTATATTTCTATGTATCCATTAATTAATGAAATGTTAGAAAACAAGAAACAAAATCGAACGTTTGCATCAACATTATTTGAATTACAACAAATGACAGATGGCCGTGATATTTTATCATTTTTAATTACACCAATTCAACGGCTTCCACGTTATTTATTATTTATTAAAGAATTAATTAAAATTACGCCACAAACACATCCAGATTCTATATTATTACCTATAGCAGAAGAAATATTTACCAAAATTAATAAAGAAGCAGATATTGCGACTAATAATGTTCGTCAACAATCAGTATTGAAGAAGATTCAAGATAAATTAAAGAAATATCGACTTCGCTTAGCGGAACCTAATCGACAAATTATTATGCATGTTGAAATTAGTTTATATGATAATAAGAAGACAGTTACATCATATTTATGTTTATGTAATGATATTATATTTGTTTATGTTGATCGTGTTAAACATGCGAAATTAATTTTATTATCTGATATTTCTATTTTTCATTATTTACCAATTGTTGGAGATTTTCATTCATTAATTGTTCCAACTATTATTCGCGAGAAAGATCGATTTGAACGTATTGAATATCGAATTAATTTTAATAAATTTGAAGAGAAGTCACAATTTACTGATCATATTACAAATTTATTAGAAGAATATTCTAATAAGAATGAGAAGAACAAATATATTATTTGGACACTTAATTCTATTACTGATTCCATTCCATCTATTTGTCAACATGCATCTGTTAGTAATGGTGAATCGATTATATTTAATGGAGGAATTTCTACATCACAACGATTAGTATTTTCTGATTTTGCTACATATCATCAAACACTTTTACGTGATTATCCATTATCAGAGATGACTACCATGGAAAGTGGAATTATGGGACGACGACGTCATACATTTTCATATTTAAATGGAAGTTTTTATTTGATTGGAGGACTTATTGGTAACAAAGAATCACCAGAAATTATGCAATATAACATTCAGACGCAAAAATGGCATCAATTTTCTATTCGTACACAATTTTATCGTTATGGTCATTCATGTGTTAATTATAAAGATAAACTTTATATTTTTGGAGGTAAATCTAAACAAAATGGTATTTCATCTGAATTAATTGTCTTAGATCCGAATAATAAAAGTTTTGAAGTTATTCCTAACAATTCTAATGTTAAACCAGAATCACGTTTTGATCACAGTGCAGTTGTTTATAATCATAAAATGTATATTTTTGGAGGCAAAGGCGCCAAAGGATATATTTTAGACATTTGGTCATATGACTTTGAAAGTAACACATGGAAGAAAGAGATGTTAAATGAACCAAAGAACAGTGAACGCGAGAAATTAGTTGGGCGTAAATCGCATTTATCATTTTTAATTAACAATGCGATGATTATTATTGGTGGTGAATCAGATATTCCAGAAACTCCTACATTTATTATTGATTTGAATACATTTCAAGTTCATTATCTTGATGACATTGGTAATTTTCCACCATCGATTCGATATGCGAGTGGAGGTATTTTATCAAATCAAGAAATTATTGTTTATGGTGGTATTGAATATCACAGCAAACAGCCACTTAATACGTTTTATACATTGCGTTTATCATCTAATTGGAATGAAGGTATTACAATTAATCGTAATAATTCACAAGATGAACAAATGTTTGAACAAAATCAATGGAGTAATGTCTTAAATCAAAACTGCTGTCACACGACCATTTCGCACAAGGCCACATATGTTCCGCTTAAATCCAAAACGCCAGTTGCCCCATTATCGATTGGGTCACGTCAGCCACTTTCTACGGATGGATCTCGCACGCGTTCTAATTCAGAAGATCTTACTCCCACCGCACGTCCGCGTCGTCAATCATCGACTGCTGCGCATGATCGTAAGACGCGTAAGAAGCGGAGTCAGTCAGTGAGCATCAAAAATGTCTCATCGACAACTATTTCTATTGAAAAGTTATCACCGAATCGAATGGCAGCGATTAATTACATTGGTGAGGACGGTGTCAAAACTATTTCTGATTACAGTGGCAAAGCGCCACCACCGCTTGACATTGACATGAATGAAGAGCCCAGCAACAAAGAAACTGAACAGCCGACGAATGGGGCGCGTCCGCGTCTTTCATTTGAATCAGGAAGTCGCAAAATGAGTTTTCCACGCTTCAAGAGCAATTTTGTTGAAGAATCATCGAATAATAATAATAACAGTGAAAGTCCATTAAATACTAATTCAGAAGTTAATATGCAAAACGGCGACGATCCGAATCTTGAAAGTTTTCCAGCATTTCGCCCAGTTTCTGCGCAACGCCTCAGTCCGCGCGGCGGCAGCTTTTCGCCACGTTCGACGCTGATTCGACGCAACAATGTTTCCAACGATAACGATAATGCTCCCGAAGAATTTCCGAACATTGGCAATCGCCAAACGCCACTTCGTACAGTTCATCGCGAAATCTCAGACAACACAACTAATGCGAATGCTAATGTTAATGTTAATTCTAATGTTAATGCAGTAGCACGACAACTTCCGAAAAGTTCTGCTCCGCGCATGCGCCGGATGTCAGTTCAAATCAATCGCCGCTATAATCCTCTTCAAGAATCGCTTTCATCTCCGCAAACGTCATCGCAATCGCCGCAACAACAAACAGCGAATGCAACGCCACAACAACAACAAATTCAACAACAACAACAGCAAATTTCGAGCGCATTTATTCGACCGCAGCGAAGTTCCGTTTCTGTCAGCGGGCGTCGTATGTCAGTTCAAGTTGGGCGTCGCTACGGCCCCGGCGCAGGGCTGCTGGGCAACGACAGCGGAAACTATGGAACAACGCCGCGCGGGATGCGTCCGAATGCGCAGCAAACAGATTTTCGACCTCCATCGCGAAGTAATGTGCAATTGCGTCCATCATCACGCCAAACACAACGCGATCGCCCAACATCGCGATTTAGTCAAAAGGGGAATTAAATCAAATCAAATTAAATTCAATAATTCATAAATATAATAAAATACAGCAAAAAGTGAATTTTTGCAAATCGTTGTCGAAACAAACAAATAAACAAATTAATAAATAAATAATTTCGTAAGTAAATAATAAACGTAATAAAAATTCTGTTCTAATGATAAAAATAATTAAAAATTATTGAAGTATCTATTTATCAGTTAATGAAACTAAACCTACTGAAATTTAAGCAACATGTCAAGATTCGAGTTTCCTACAACAAATTCAACATGGTTTCGCATAACTCTGGATCACTGTAATTCCAAATTTCACTATGCCCTATGAATTACTGTGGAATAATATTTAATCGCTGCGTAATTTATATTATAAGTAATTTCATTTTCTATTAATATTATAAAATAAATTTAGAAATTCCATTAGTAGTTTTGAATAAGAAAGGTTTGTTGACATATAAAACTGTGATTAATTTACTTCTTAAAGAAAGTGAATTTAATCTTTCTATAAATTAAGAAGAAATCCAACGGAAACATAGTAAAGTACTTAACGAACATTCAATGTAATAGCTTTTTTTATTATATTGTGACATGAAGAAATTTGTTTGTAATGAATCAGAGTATCGTAATTCGCTTAAAAATATGGGCATGAATTAAAATTTTTAATGTATAAACATAGCTTATAAAATGATTTTAAATATTTGATAAAATATAACATAAATTATGATTTGTTTAAACATTCATTAAATAATATCACAATTTGGGATCATACAATAACAACAGAAGATAATACATTTTAAGGCTGTTTTAGTTTGGAAACTATACATTTAGGAAGAAATTTCAAAACAATCACAGATAATACTTTTACAGTCTGCATCGTTTTGATTACTTTTGTCATATTTTTTTCAACAATAACTATCGGGAAAGGTATATTTTATTCATGTTCATCTCTTAGATATGTTGATCTTGGTGATAAAATAGAATAATTGATAAAGCTTCTTTATATAATTGCAGATCAATTGAAGAAATAATAATTCCAAATTCTGTAATAGAAATAAAAAATGCATTTACAGATTGCATCAAATAAAACTTCAAATGGAAATAATGCAAAATTAATTGATGACTTTGTTTTTTCAGGATGTACAGCTTTGATAGTAGTTGAACTCTCAAATTCAATCACAAGAATTGGAAGTCATCTATTCTGAAATTGTGAAAGTCTAAAAAAGATAATAATTGGAGACTAACTAAAAAAAATTGATAATACCGTATTTCTTGGATGTAAATATTAACATTTATTCAAGTTAGTGAAAAAAAATTTAAATTACTCAAATTACAAAAATGATGGAATTTTATATGAAAAAGATATTAACAAAATAATACATTTTCCTGCAGGAAAAGAAAATGAACAATATACTTTTCCATCAACCATTGGGATGATTTGTGCCTATGCATTTTTTTGAATGTATAAATCTTAAAGGTGTAAATATGAACCAAAAAATTCCAAATTATAATTAAATATGCCGCATTCCAATGCTATACAAATTTAAGTGATCACTTTAGGTAGGGGAATAAGGACAATAAAATCAAATGCATTTAATTGATGCATATCTCTCAAATATATTTATTATTGCACAATAAAAAATAATTTAAAAATAACAAATATTTTAATAACAATGAATTTGACTAAAGAGAAGAAAGTTGTAAACGCATATCTTCAATTTGATGGATTAAATATTGAAAATCTTGTGCTATTTCTTTAGATGAATTTGGCATTGGCTTTTTATTTGATTTTATTTTTCTTTCATTATTTTTTATTTCATGAATGATGGTTTGAGCTGTTTCGTATGGTGATGTTTCCTTTGGAATTCCGAAATTTTTCTGAAGTTTTCTAAAAGATGCAATTGTGTATTTGTATGTTTCATAATTAGACAGGATATTTTCATTATGTACTTTGTTTTGATTTTGTTTATCTATAAATAAATCATATTCAATTTGTAATTTTTGATTTTCTTCTTCTAAAATTTTTATATTATTTTGGGTAACACGAATTTTTGATTGAATCAAATTGTTCGTTTTTCGAATGTTTTCTATTTCGTTATTTTTTTCTTCAATGGCTTCTTGATATTGTTGAACGCCATCGGAAAGGATTTCTATCTGCTCAAAAATATCATCTGCTTCTGTTAAATATTCTTCTTTTTCTTCATTAATTTCATCAAGGTTTTCTTTAATTTCTTCGATATTTTGTTGTAGTTCATTTATGTTGTTTTTTCTTTTTGTTAAATCGCTTTCAATTATTTTAAGTTCTTTTTCAAGAATTTCTTTTTGTTGTTTATATTCTTTTGTCTTTGAAATTGTATTTTGAATCCGTAAAAGAAGTTCTTCCTTTTCACGATTTAACATTGCAATTTCATTTTTTGTCATTCGTTCGACTGTTTTAAATTCATTTTGGGCTTCATTTAATGCTTTTATTAATGGTTTTTCCTCATCACGATGTTTATTTCGCTTAATCAGAAGTTTTTCTTGTCTTTCTTTAAGTAAATTTATTTCATTTGTTTGTTGTTCTTGCATTTCTTCATATTTTTCCTTTTCTTGTTCAATTAGAAATTGTAGTTGTTGAAGAATTTTCTTGAATTGATCACGTGCTTCTTTTTTAGTTTTTATTTCATCTTGCATTGATTTTACATCTGGCTCAATAGTATTCATTAAGTTTTGAAGTTTATGAATTTTATTTTTAGCGTTTTTTATTTTTCTTTGGATTCTTGAAACATCTGATTTATATGATCCTTCTAAATGATCCAACTGTTCTTTTTCCTTACAAATGGTTTCATGAAGTTTGTTGTTTTCGTTTATAAGGGATTTAATCTCATTTTTTATTTCTTTTGATTTTGCAAAATTTTTTAATTCAGAAACAATTTCAACACGGATTGAGTTAAGATCTTTATGAGTAGACTTAGAAACAGTATTGAATTTTTGTATAAATTCATTAATTTTATTTTGGGTTTCTTTAACTTCTTTTGGATCATGTTGGTATTTTTGAAATTTATTCATCAACTTATCCTTAAGATCGAAATTGATTTTTAACTGCATATTAAATACATCAAAAAATGAACTTAAAACATGAAAACATTCGTCTGTCTTTAGCAATTCTTTGTTTTCTTCAAGATATTTCTCTATTTCTTGTACCCTAGAAATAACAGATGTACTAAGATCATTTGCACTCTGGAATTCTGTTTCAGATGAAAAATATGAAGCTTGAGATGAGCTTGAAACATATTCCATATCTAAAGCGCCAAAAGACGTTAAATATTTAAACGTGTTTCTTACAAAAAAGTGACAGAATACTTCTTTTTTTATTTATATTCATAACATGAAAAAAGAGGTATGGGAGGAAAATATAAATAAATCTCATCAAAATGCACTTAAAATGATAAATAAGATATACCAAAAAAATCTTGAATCGGCGCGATCAGTTTATTTAATGGAATTATTCTCAAATCATTTTTCCAAACATACAGATTCTCTTCTTAACACAAACAAAATGCTTTACACCAATCCAAAATCAGCTGATTTACAATATCCTTTGATGTTCACACAAAAAATTAATTCTTCGCTTGAACAAATTTATAATCAACCAATCATGTTTGCTCATTCTGTAGCAGAATATTTCAAAAATCTCAATGATTCTGAAATTGCTATTTTTTCGTTTTCGACATTTCCATCCATATTTGGATATTTAATAGGTGAACAATTTTGTAAACTTGCATGTGACTTTCTTTTAACTTTGTTTGGTTTATTAGGACATACAAAACTTACAGATTTTCTTTTTTCATCTTTTTTTGCATCATCGCATGGATTTAATTCATTTTTTTGGAATGAAATCCAAAAAAATTCATCAAAAATAACATCAAGCACCTCATTTGATTCAATATTTAATATCACTAAGAATTGTATTTATAGTTCTTTACCATATTTATCAAATTATTTTTCATTAGTTCTATCAAGTTATTGCGCTGTTTCGATTCATTTTCATTCGACATTTGTTGACACTTTTTTCATAAACCCTTTATTAAATGAATCTTTATCTGATATTTCATTTACCTCGACTAAACTTATTAAGATATATCATTCGTTTTTAAAAGAATTAAAGCAACCCTCAAAACGACCACAACTTGAAGAAATATTAAATATAATTATGAAATCACATGAATATATACAATTTAATCCAATTCTTTTATCAAATTCTTTTCCATATGGAATTCCTTTATTAATAAATGACACTGATTTATTTATATTATATAAAATATTAAAGAATTCAAGTAAAATACAATTTTCTTATTATGGCGATGATATTAAATTTAGTAATAACTTTATTCCGATTTTATTTCAAGTTTATCCAAATTTTCTTAATGAGAAATTTAATGATTTTATTGGATTTCATTTGTTTGATAATTGCCAAATAATCGATTGTCAAACAAATCAAGAATATATACTTCAATATTATTTAAATCATGTAAAAGATATTGAAAATATTCTTCTTTTATATGAACAATTTTATAATCAAAAGAAATTTAATAAATTAATAAAAAATCACTTTAATAGTTTATATTATTATATAATGTTTCCTTATTATCAAGCAACATATCAAAAATATACAAAACTAAGAGATATGATTGCAACAATTCTTGGTTATGTTAAAGTTAGTCCAAAATCTGCATTTCAACTTTCGTTTATAGCTTTGGATACTTTTAATTTTAATGTTTCCAAGAAAATGAAATTAATGCAAAATAAATTTTCTTTGTTGTTAAACCAATGGATGGAAATAGAATGGCCGAAATATCAAAACAATTGTAATTTTTTAAATAGAACTAAATATATTTTCGAGACTTCTTTATTATTAAATAAATTAGATGACTTGAGATTAGGTAAAAGATTAAAATTAATATTAAAATTCGTTTCGATCCTTAAGGAAATTTTGGGTGGCCAAAATATAAACGATTGGAAACTTTTGTTCGCTTATTCTGTATTCGTTGCTCAGCCAAAAAATCTTTTGTCTTCTTATTTGGCAATCGAAAATTTCGTGTTCTCTGAAAACGAAATTATTAATTCTTGGAATAAAGCGGTGCTGGATAAATGGGGAATGTTTACGGTGGGGATTTTAAATATAATTAGGAATGATCAAGCGTTTTGTTCTAAATGTTTGGACCAGGAATATTGTAAAAAATTGTTTGTTTAATGAATATTTGTAAATTATTTTTTGCGAAATGATATTTTTATTATGTTTTGATCGAAATTTTTATAAAATGATTTAATATTAAATCATATGTTTTCAAGTTTAAGATTTTTATGTGAGAAACAAAATGAAAGTTTAATGTCAATGATATTCCATATAAGATGTCTTCTTACTAGATTATATTTATATGAATTAAAGTTTTTAGAAAAATTATGATAAAATATGTATTTACTTGTACCATTGGTTATATGAAATTGACATATTTTTGAAAATAGTAGCACAATTGTTAATCACAATTTTTCCAAAAATGTGTTTAAATGTAGTTCATGTTAACACTATTAAGAGAGAATTTAAAACAATTCAAATAAACTTAAATATAAAATGATTCACTATCAAAATTGTGATCAAGAAGAGCATATTGATTAATTTTTTCAAAAATACAGATTTTTATATTTATTTTTACTAACAAAAACACAAAAACAAATCGCTCAATTCAACATTGCCTTTCGAACGTCCTCATCTTCATCGCTTTTAAGTTTATTTACGAGTTGATTTAATTCCTCATTATTATCAACTTTTTTTGTAAACTCTGCGACAGCTCTCGCAGCAGCAGTTCTCACGTTAGGCACAATATCATCACATAACTTTTCCAACAATTTCATGAAGTCATTCCAATATTCATTACAACTTTGTGCAATTATATCCGCAGCAATTTCTCTTTCGAAATAATTTTTATCATTCACTAATTCCAATAATTTCGGGAAATCATCTTTCGACATTAACATAGCATAAGACAACGAAGCATCTTTTCTAACTTTCCAAACAGGATCTTTTAATAATTGGAATGCGACGTTAATCAATTTTTCTTTCTGAAAATATTTTTTACATTTTCTTAATTGCTTTGATATTTCTAATCTCATTCTCCAGTCTTCATATAACGCTGGATGTTCCATAAATTCGAACAATGATTCCTTTTTATCAAAATAATCTATCATATCTCCAAGACTTGACATTATCCCAATTGCAACTGATGGAATATCCATTAAAAATCCTATTGCAATTTCTAATGCTTCTGATGGGCTAAAAAAATTCGCAAATTTAAAAAAACTATATGAAAGTGTTCTTCGAATTCGATATTCACTTGAGTTAATCGCACGTTCAAAAGATTCTTTTAACTCTTGGAAACGTGAAACACCTAATGATAATGCTACAGCTGCAAAAGAAAATGCTGCAGAATATGAAATATTAACATCAGGCGAATTAAGCGCTGTACAATATTTAATAACTAAGGATGGTTTAGCTTTGTCCCCTATAGTAGAAAGAAGTGGGCCAAGGTTTTGTGATAATGTTTTCCGCACTGTATCTGAGGGATCACTCATTAAAAGATTTACAATTGGAACAATAAAAAGTTTTGATGCAGAATCAAGACCTTCTGTTAATGATACAATGTTTTCGGCTGCTGAACATCGAACTCGTGAACTTGGATCTCGACAAAAAAGTGAGAACTTTCCAGAAAGTTGCGATTTCTCTCGTGGAGATGTTGATTTTTGACAGTACAAAGCAACAAGTGGAGGGACATCTGCACGTATCTCATTATGAGTATCAGATGAAAGATTACTAAATAGCTCTAAAAGTGCATTCCACCATGATGTTGGATTTATGTATTCAACAAGAAAGCCTATAACAGTGGCAATAGTGGAGCGATAAAATGGATTTGGATCATGGGAAAGTTGGAGAAGAAAAGGAACTTCAAAATCAACAAAAGAAGAATGTGACATTTTAAAAATAAGAACTGCATATGACTCAGCAAAATGCTTACTTTCTTTACCAATAGAAAGATGAACTAATGGCAGAATTTTAAGTGATAAAATAATATCTGCTTCTTTGGGGAAATACTTAAATATTTCATCTACAAAATCAGGAAGCATATCAAGCATAGAATCACTGACAAGATCGTTTTCGTTAAGCAGTAGTTTTTGAATGTATTCCATTAGAACACTGTTAAGATAATTAAATTCTTCTGGACTAGAATTATTGATACAATCTACAATTATTTTGGTACAATAAAGAAGTTCAGGACATGAATTAGATTTTATGTATAGTTCAATTTGCTGCTTTTGAGGAATAGAAACATCTGGAACAAATTTTTTTTTCATGTTGAATTTCTACAATTTCGCGGCAAAAACAAACGGCTACCACTTTCAATACCAAAAACGATTATTTCATTCAAAAGTCAACCGAGGACTCTCAAAAACTGACAAATCATCATCACAACTTTCTGATGATAATCAATATTGAATCAATCTTCATGAAAACTCATAAGCAAAATATGAAAAAATAGTTCTCCCGGGAGGAATCGAACCTCCGTCCCGGGATTCAAAGTCCCATGTGCTAACCATTACACTACGGGAGAGAACTGAAAACAATTATTTATTTTATAATTTAATTATTAAAAAATCAAAAACCTACAATTTTCATCATCAAATTCATTTATTTCTTGAAGTTTTTAAATTTCGAATTTTTGACACGTTGCTCCCATTAATCACACATTGTTTTTTAAATTGGATAAACTATTTTGTTAATTATATTTTTAAATTACTTTTTTTCTCTTCATTTCTTCTAGATGCTTTAAAATATTTTAATTTCATTAATTTTTAAGATTAACAAAACAATTTAATCAAAATAGTCATATACCTTGTCTACATATTTTGTTCCATTAAAATGAATATTTATATATTTAATTATAAAAATCGATATATCCATATATAGATATTTTATTTAAAAAATCTTTTTTCTATTTTTAACAACAACATTCTTATTATCCAAAGCATTCATACAATTTGGGCACAAATTATTTCCAGTACTTACGCATTGATTACACAATGACACACCGCAATTAGCGCATTTTGTTGATTCCGCGTTATCACAAAAAGAACAGCAAGGAATCAAACAGTCATTTAATGTTGTTACCATTACAACATTTTCTTTATCCATAGAAACAATTTTTAGATTAAATGCGTCTACGAAAACATCGACTATTTTTTCCTTATGTAAAACCTTTGTATTTATTTTCTTTAATTTGTAAACTTTTTCATCCATAACATAAAACAATAAAGCGCCCAATGTATTACTTACTATTATAACTCTACCATTAAATTCTTTTGAATAAGGCAAAATATTTACTTTTGTTATTTCATGAGTTCTTAAATTGATTTCCGCTAATTTTTTACCATTAATCGAATATAAAGTCAAATTCTTTGATGAATATATTATTATATTTCCGGATTCATCATCACATAAAATACCAATTGGTATATAACCAATATTAACATCCCAAATTCGTGTTGATGTTATATAATTCCAAGCAATTAAATATCCTTCTTTAGAAACAATTACACATACAAAGTCATTACTAAATAAACAAACAAAAATCGGATCATTTACACCATAAAACACTGAAACTTTCGAATTTCTTTCAGGTTTTTTCTTATAAATAATTCGATGAACTTCGACAATACCTATAGAATATGATAAAGCAATAAAAATTCCATTTGTAGAAATAGAAATATCATTAATGAACATAAAAAGTGAATTCCTATCATTATAAATAGTATTATTTTGATTATCATTAATTAATAATAATTGATTATTACAATCAATTGTTATATAATAATTATATAATGGTGGAATCGATACACTTAAATTAGGCATTAAATAAATCCCATGATCACAAATTGCAATTTTCTTTTTATTATCATTAATAATCGTTTGTGTTGAAGTCATTAAATTAAAGATATCATTAACATTTATAAGTTTAAGTTTTTTCCTTCTTTGATGTGGTTTATTAAATAATTGTATTGGACATTGTCCGAAATTATTAACTTGTGCTTCGAAAGTTTTATCATCCATACCTAAACTTTCAGCACTTGAAGTATGATAAGAAGTTGGAATGAATAAATTTTTCGAAATTATAGCATTTTCACCTGATTGTTTATAACCAAATATTAAATCGATCCATTCATTTAATAACTCAGTTTTATTTAACATTAATCTCATTATATCCACATAAAAATTCGGAGAATTATTCGACCATTCAGGCAAAACTACGTCATCGATAATATTATCGAATTTTTCATATGCTTCAGCTACACTATACATTGCAGGGATTAATTCCTTTAAATCGGATTCATTTTTACCAGTAGCAGAAGAATAAGCATTTCGAACAGATGTAAATATTCGTTTCGAATCATCCCAACCACCATTTAGTTCTAATTGGAAGAATGTATAAGGAGGCAATCTAATTAATAAATAAAATATAATTCCTGGAATAGAATAATGAAATCCATAATAATAATTCGTTAATTCATATGTTATTTCATAATGTTCTGCTCGAATAGGATCTAATTGTCCCATTGGTTTAGTTAAATCACGTGTTTCAAAATCAGGAGAAACTACCCAAGGAAATATATAATATTGTGTTAAATCAGTGAATGATCGACCACCGAAATAATTTAATACTAATAAATATTCATAATTTGTTATTGTTTTATTAACCCATTTATCAGTTGAACTTTGTAATGTTTCATTAAATAAAAATGGATATGGAGAAAGTTGTTTTTGGATATTGTTCGAGTTATTTAATTGTTTATTAAGGAATTTTTCAACTGTTTCTTGATCATTAATTTTTTCTAATATGATAATGACATTAGGATTAGGTATTGAATCAATAGAAATCCCTAATTTCTTATGTAAATATAAATGTTGTGAAATTTTTATTATGTTATTAAATTTAATAGTAACTAATAAATGCCCACAAAATATCGATGGATCGCTCCATTCATTTAATGTAATTGATTCCGAAAATGGTAAAAATGAAATAGGCCAATCAGGTTTATCAAGTAATATAATATTCCCATCATTATATTTAGCTATTGTAATTATATGAAATGCTTTTTCAGTCAGAATTAAAACACTTGAGATACAATGTGAATAATAAAAAAATGAACAATTATATATGTTTAAGATTTGTCCATATTCAGAAAAAACTTTCGAAAATAATAAAAGTATTTGTGATGGTTCTTGTTTGATAATTAATGAATATTCAAATGGTGATGTATACATTTCTTCTGTTAAGTTTAAATGATACCATTCTGGATCAACATTTAATCGACCTTTTTGTGATATTTGAATTATTCGTGGTGAAAATATCGTAGGTTTTAATGATAAATAACTCGGATTCATTTTAACACCAAAATCTGGCGCATTTATAGGAAAAGGTGAAGATATTAATGAACGTGATTGATGGAATGGTAAAGTTGTATGAGATAAATGTCGTGATTTAATATCAAATTTTTGTTGAAGTTTATAAGCTAATGAAAGCTTATTTAATAAAAAGATATTTTTCGCATATTTTAAGTTTCTACAATTGATATTAAATATTTGAACATTAGTTTGAATATATAAATTTAAAACTCTATAAATTGATATGCCTAAAAATTCTTTTGATGAAGTTAAATATTTATTTTTCTCATAATCAAATATTAATTTTATTTGTTCTTTATCTTCTGATTCTATAATATCATTTCTTAATAAAATTTGTTTCCATAAAATATCAATTTTTTCTTGGTTATATATAAAATCTTGATTTTCAAAAAATGTTTTCTTTAATATTGCAATTGATGAAATATTATTTTCATATTTTAATAAAAATTTAATAAAAACATTTTTAATATCATCTGAATTAAATATTTTTGGTGTAAATATTACTTCTTTTGAAGATAAAAATAATTCAAATAAATGACTAACATTATTTTCATTAACATATATAAATGAATTAATTATAATTTGTTGATAAGAAGTTAATATATTTGGTTCATTTAAAAATGTTTCGAAAAGATTTTTTTCTTGAAGTTTCTTCATTAATATAATGAAAAGAGATAAAAACCCTAAATAATCATCAGCAAATAATGAAGTATGTTTTGATATATATTGTACCAAATTCTTATGATAAATATTATTCAAATTTTCCATTCCAGAAAGTTTAATAATTAATGATAAAATTAATTGTTGTGAAAAATGTATTTTATGATTATTATTCCTAAAGAACATATCAATACAATTTTGTAACATATTTAAAAACTCAAGTGGTTCACATAATATTATAATTGAAGCAACAAAAAATGCAATTTCCGAAATATTTATAACTGAATTTACAATAAATTCAGGAATATCATTCGGAAATTCAGGAATTTCTTTATAATATTTATTAGAAGTTTTATTATATATTATATCATTTTGAATAGATATTGAGTAAAAAGGTTCTTCTTTATCACATAATGATAAATAATTTTTAAGTTCTTCTTTATTAATTTGTTGTGGTATAAATTCATCCCATTTATTATCATTTGAAGATTTAGGTATAATTCCAAGATTACATAATATTATTAAAGGTATAATACAATTCGGTTGTAAGAAATATTCGAGATCTTTAACTGATAATTTCTTTAATAAAGAAATTATTTGATGTAAGAAATGTTGAATTGGTGCGTTAATTCGTATACATTCGAAAATAATTTTACGTAATAATGAAGAAATCATTTCAATAATAACAGGTAAAAAAGAAGGTCTCATTATAGTAATTTCATTCGGAAATACTGAATATGAAGTATTACCTGATAAAATAGCAAATGCTTTAATCCATACTTCTAATGAATTTGAATGTCTAGCAAAAGCAAAATTTGCAACTTTCGATTCTTTTATATATTTTGGATTTAAACTCGAATAAAATCCGATTAATTCAATGAAATAATAAGAACGTTCATCATCAAATAATAATATAAAATCAATTAATTGATCATATGTATATAATATTAAATTTGGATTTTGTTCTGCGATTGAAAAAAATATATCAAGTAATTTAGAATGTAATTCAGTATTAGTTGGTGGTGTTTCTAAGATTTGTATTTTATCCCATTCAACTAATGACAAAGAAGAATTTAATAAAAATTGCAAACTTTTTTTTGTTGGATTAATTGATATAAACTTAGATATAATTGGTAATAAATTATTTGATATTGTTGGATCAATACCTGTTTGAAATGTATGAATTAATAATGTATAAAGTTCTTCAATATTAATCATAGAAATATCAATGAAATTATTAACTTTAATTTCATTTGATATTAATGTTATTAATGAAATAATTTCTTCTTTTGGATATACAAAAAATAATTCAATGTCAGATAATATATATGAATAATATTTTGAAAATTTTTTCTCATCATAAAAATTACGTGGAATATGAAATACAAAATTTATAAATTGTTTACCAATTAATAAATTTTGTTTTTTAATTATCATAAATAATCGATTCCAAAATAATTCGGATTCTAATGAATTAACATTATCAACTTCAATTAAAAAATTATATAAATCTTCAAATTGTTTAAATGATTTTGTTTTTTCAAGTCGTAAAAATATCTTTTCAACTTGAATTAGATTAGTAAAATGTAAAAAAATTCCATACATTGGTACAAAAAATGATGAATTATATGTTACAATTAAAGGATTTTGAGATTTCGATTTAAAATTAAATAATTTTTCAGTAAATGAAGATGTTGAACCAAATATTATTGATGATAATATAAATCCTCCTTTTAAAGGCTCATTTTTATTCCCGAAAACGAAATCTAAAGAATCAGAATCATCATCTAAAGGATCAAATTTACAAATGAACTTATCATTAAAATAAAATTCGATTTTTTTAATTTGTTTTTGTAATGTATTAAATTTCAAACATATTATATTCCATTTATTTTCTTCAAATGTAATAATTCGTTGTTCTTTTTTATCTTTAATTATTAATTGGTTCTTATAAAACTTAGAAGATATAAATTTATTTTTAAAAAATGGAAATATTACATTCGAAAGATGTGGTACATTAAAATAAAATGAAATCGTATGTATAAATGGTACTATTAAATATGAAGGCAAAATATTCGGTAAAAATTCATAAACAGAAAAGTGTTGTTGATTATATAAATTAAAATTACGTAAAATTTCAGTTTTCTCTTCAAGGATATAATTTAATGTATTTTCATCAACATATCGTTGAATGATTAAAGCAAAATGTGGAATTTGTTCAATTGGAATTCCAAACTTTAGACATGAAGGAATTCCATATTTACCAGTTAAATAAAGATTAATTGGTAATGTTACATCGAAATCATTAATAAATGGTAAAAATGATGGAACAAATATTATATTTGTTTCATTATTAAATCCATAAAAACATTTTTTACACAGTTCTTTATCTTTAAAAATTATATGATCAATTGGTTTAGAGTTTATCCATTCATCTATTTCAAAATGTGGACCTGAAGAACATAAAGCACTTATAAATTGAATAACATCATTTACTGTTAAAAATCCTTTTTCTATATATTCATCAATATATGTAAATATATTTAAGTCCACAAAAAAAGAATAATTTGCTTTACGTTTTAATAACTCAAGAATTAATACTTTAAAAAACGTTTCATTAGTAATTGATTTTAAAAAAAACGAAATTATTTTTTCTGTAAAATTCGAATCAATTAATTCTTGTAAAAAATTAGCATATGCATCTTTATTTGTAATGAATTCAAATGTGTCAATAATCTTTTGAAGCATTGGAATTTGATAATTATCACTTTCATTAGATGAAAATATTTTTTTATAAATTTGTCTTAAAGTTGGATAATTAGTTAAATAAGTCGATAAAGTTTTAATCGAAGTATATAAATTTAAAAGTTCGAAAAAATCTTTTTCAATTAAAAAAGAAGGAGATAAAGGTAAAATTAAATCCAATAAACTATTTACAGGTATTGGATTATCTTTAGCTTGTTTTAATATTTGAGAAATTACTTCAAATAATGTTTCTAATTGAAATACATTTTTACCAAATAAATATTTTGATATTGATGATAATTGTTCATAATCATTCGCATTAAGTGATGGCGGAGGTAAAAACCATTTTTGGATTGGACACATTCTTTGTATTGAGTTTATACCTCTTTCATCTTGAATAATACTTTTTACAATGTTAAGTAATGATGAACGTGTTTGTTGAGAACATCTATCATTTATATATAACAAATATAATGACGACACAACTATCGATGAAAAATTACTTTTATATATTAAATCAATATAAAAATTATAGACAAATGATGATGATAATAATAACAGTGCATCATTTAAATTTACAAATCCTAATTCGGAATTAAACCGAGTGATTAATGTGTCATCAACTTGACAAAATAATGATAAAAACTTTTCAATATATGTAATTATTGGCTCAATACTTAAGCCTTCATTTAATGTCCAACCTGCAGCTTGTGAAAGAAAACCAATTTGTGTATCAGTAACTGTGATTTTTACATTAGTTAAAATAAATTCATCAAATAATACTTTGCAAAAAAATCGTTGAAGTTGTTGTGTTGTTGGGACTGCAAAAAAATTCGTTAATATAATTGAATAGCCGCCATTTTGTAAAAACTCAAGACAGAAATTTTGGTTATGAAAAAGAGCTAAAATAAAGGTTGACGTTTTGTTAAGAAGTTCATCTGGATCTTTGGTTTGAATTATAGAAGAAAACATCTCAAAAAATGATTCCGAATTTGGAATATTCCCTAATTGATCATTAATAAAAAGTAAACACCTAAGAACTTTATGGTAAAGCTGATCATTGGACAAATAATAATTAAAGTCTTTTGAACAAATTGATACATAATGTTGAAGTATTTGAGATATTGTTGGAGATTTTAATTGATCGTTCGGTAAGCCGATAAATGTTACTTCGAAATGAAATGTTAGTTTTTCTAAAAGTTGTTTTTTCTCAGAAAGAATTTCTAAAGATTCATATATTTCTAAATGTTGAGAAAAAACTTTGATTAAATTACTCTGATCTTCAGGTATTACATTTTTGTTTTTTGATTTTGAACTTCCTTTCTTGATCAGACGCATTTTCTTGAGCATGGATACCTGTTTTAAAACAAATTGAATACCCTATTGAATTTAAATGGTAGTTTTTTTTAGTTTTTCGAAAACGAAATATTTGTTTTTCGAAGGTGTTTTCTGTAACGTTTATTGAATTATATGTTGTGACAATAATATCATTTGTTCTTTAGACATTCTCCATCACTCCTAAGTTCCTTAATACATTTTATAGCGATCATATAATTGTAAAAACTTGCACGAATATCCAAAAAAGTGTCATAATAAACCTTCAGACTTTTCTGAAACAATAATGTAACGTTACGTTCAAAATTATGTGGAGAACAAAAAATTTCAAATAATAAATTGTCATTGATGTCAAATCCTCAGAAATAATATTATTTGGCCACTGTAAACCAAAGAAATAACTTGAAGTAAATTGTTTGTAAATTACAGACATTTTATTTATGTGTATTTCTTTTCTCAGCTAACCGACCTCCAACCTTACCTCCTCTTCGGGTTGCACGCCCTCTATTTGCTGGTTTTTCTGATGTTGCTGAGTTTTGAATTCCTTGCCATTGGAAATTTGTGATAAGTTCTGGTAACGGATTTTCACTTGACAAGTCGGTGACCGTTAACGAATATGTGTTTTGTTTTGCGTCTGTTGGAACAGGGATTGGCGGTAATTTTATAGAACCATTTTGAATTGTTAATGTTAGAAACGTTGACTCTGTTTCTTTGTCTAAAATCATATAAACAGGAATGTGTTCGACTGGTTCATTTTTCTTTGTTCTTGGCGTCTTTTTTTGATGTGAATTTGGATCAATGCGACCAATTTCAATAGAAACTTTTATAACTCTTCCACTTTCACCAGTGCCTCCAACAATTGTAATGATGATGTTATCAAGAGTTGTCCCGGGTGTAATTGGTGGGAGTTCTGAAAGTGAAAAAGATGTGGGTTGATATTGAGATTGATCATTTGTCCATTCACCTTCAAATGAAAGCCCATTAGAAGCCCATGTCTGCTTTCCTTGCCCTTGCTTTTTACCATCTACAAAGTTACCTTCATATGTATCACCATTTGGATATAACATTTTTCCAAATCCTTCAATCTTATTATGTGACCATTGGCCTTCATAATGAGTCCCGTCTACAAAAGTGCACTTTCCTTCACCATCACGAGCATGGTTTTTAAAATGTCCAATGTATTGTGTGCCATTAGGCATTTTTAATACTCCTTCACCATTTCTTCGATTATTTTTCCACTCTCCTTCATACTCTTCTCCTGTTTTAGCATCAATAAATTTTCCATGACCATTAAATTCTCCTTCTTTGAATTCACCATGATAATGATTTCCATTTGCAAAAAAACGATCTCCTACGCCAGTTATTTCACCATTTTTAAACTCGCCCTCGTAGTAACTATCTTTCCCTATTTGGAATTTCCCAAATCCTTCTTTTTTTCCATTTTTCCAATCGCCTATATATTTAAAATAAGTATTTTGATATTCATACACTGCCTTACCGTCTTCTTTTGGAGGAAAAACAAAATTACATTTTCTTCCATGGTGTGGTAATTTTGTGGCTTGATCAGTTTTGTCCATTGGAGAACGTTATTTTTCGTATAAATCATTCAAAATTTAAAAACGGATTTAATGAGGTGCATTACACAGCTCATTTCACGAGTAAATTTAAAGCTCGTAGGATGTTGTAAAGCAACAAGTGTTTGGCAAACTGTTTGATCAATACAGAATACTATTTTCAAAAAAAATATTTTTCAAAAATTAATTTATATTTTTAAAAATCTTCAAAATCTAGTTTTTCTCTAATACCAACAATTTCAGGGACTTCTTCTTGAACACATTCAAGAACACCATTTCTTAATGTTCCTTTTTTAGATGGACAATGTGAGCAAGCACCAGTCAAAGAAACCACCATAACTCCATCCTGGATATCTTCTAAAGTTATATCACCTCCATCCATCTTAATCATAGGACGGATTCTTTCTTCAACAATTTTGTCTACTTTTTCGAATAGTTTTTGAGTCATGTCCTCCTTGCAAAAAAACCGTGAGAATAAGCTTGGAGTTGATTTACTTACAAAAGAAAGCATTTAATAAAAATAATGGTCTAAAGCACTTTTTTCATAAAAAACCAACTTTTGTCACTTTTGTTCGTAAAAACGTACGTTTTAGCGTTAGGAAACGTTTAGTAACGTCACTTTTGTGGTAAGAGAACGTTTTGTTTTGTCACTTTTGTGTTTGGCCACTTTAAAGGATGATACCAGTTTCCCCAGGTTCTCTTAAACTCAATGGAGAAAGACAAACAGGTGAAACAGTTCGTGTTCAAAATACACGTGCTGCCATAGCAGTTGCTAATGTTGTCCGATCTTCTCTTGGTCCAATTGGTCTTGATAAGATGCTTGTTGATGATATGGGTGAAGTTACAATCACAAATGATGGTGCAACAATCCTTCAAAATCTTGATGTTCAACATCCAGCAGGTAAAGTTCTTATTCAACTTTCTGAACTCCAAGATCGTGAAGTTGGTGATGGAACAACAACAGTTGTTCTTCTCGCTGCAGAACTTCTTCGTCTTGGTCAAGATTTAATTGATCAAAAAGTTCATCCAAATACAGTTATTGCAGGATATCGTCGTGCAGGCCGTATGGCAGTTGCTTATCTTAAGAAAAATCTTTCTGTTGCCAACACAGGTCTTGATCGTGATATTCTTATCAATGTTGCCAAAACATCAATGTCATCCAAGATTCTTCATGCATATGCTGATTTCTTTGCTAACATTGTTGTTGATGCCTGTCTTTGTGTCAAAGGAAAGACTAACAAATGTCCAGTTTCCAAGATCAACATTGTCAAATCACTTGGTAAATCACTTCCTGAGTCATCTCTCATTGCCAATGGCTTAGCCATCAATGCCACACGTTCAGCCGAAGCCATGCCACGCAAAGTTGAAGATGTTAAGATTGCGGTTCTTGATTTTAGTCTTTCTCGCACGCGTCTTCCAATGGGTGTTCAATTCCGTCTCAAGGATGCCTCCAAGCTCAACCAAATCCAACATGAAGAAGTTGAACAATGCCGAAAGATTGTTGATGCCATCATTTCTGCCGGCGCCAATGTCATAATCACATCAAAGACAATTGACGAGGCATCTCTAAAGCCCATGATTCGCCATGGCATCATTGGTATTCGCCATGTATCAGAAGGCGAAATTGCCGCGGTTGCACGTGCAACTGGCGCTACAATTGTTAAAGAAGTTGTTGATGCCGAAGGAAACACCAAATTTGATCCAGCATGGCTTGGTCGCTGCAAGTGTGTTGAACAAGTACCAATTGGTGACAATGAAATGATTGTAGTACGTGAAGCAGCTGCAGAGAACTCTGCTTCAATTGTATTACGTGGCCCTAACACATACACATTAGACGAAGCCAATCGTACACTAAGAGATGCATTAAATGCCATCAAAAGAGTCATCGAATCACATCATGTAACATCAGGCGGTGGCGCAGTCGAAGCCGGACTTTCAGTATACTTATCAAAGGCAGCAACTAACTATGAAGGAAAAGAACAAATTGCAATGCTCAAATTCGCTGAGGCATTACTTGTCATACCAAAGATATTGGCGAACAACGCCGCATTGGATTCAATCGAACTCGTGGCAAAGTTAAGGGCAGCACATTATAAGGCACAAGAGAATGGCGAAAAATGTTTCGCTGCTTTGGATTTGGTAGAGAATAAAATTAGAGACGGATTCAAGGACGGAGTTTTGGAGCCTGCAATGTCAAAGGTTAAGTCAATACAATTCGCAACTGAAGCGGCAATTACAATATTAAGAATCGATGATTTGATCAAACTGAAACCTGATGAAAAGAAGAAGGACGATGACGATGAATAAAACTCATTTTGATTTGATAATATATAAATTAGAAAATACATAATCGCAAATAAATACGGAACAGTTATTTATGAATTATTTTGAGATCTGCGTCAGGTTTATTGTGCATTGGTTAACTTATTTGCCATATGAACTACGTTTGTCGCAGAAAGAGCATTTTGATTGTATACTTTGTTGATAATTTTGTTTTTTAGCCATAATATGTTCGATTTTTTTTAAATATTTTCCTGATGTACTTTATAAAGTTTCCGCAAAAAATTTGAGTTAAATTTCGCAAATTTATAGATTTTCTTATTCATATTGTATTTAATAAGATTTCTGGTCTTTTTCTTCGGTTGTATAATTGTTACTGGTTTGATTATCATTTAAATCCATTTTATTTATATATATTTGTTTTTCACCGCTGTTAGACGACAGTTTTCTGGGTGGAAAAATCAGAAGATGATATTTATAAAAAAGATGATATTAGTCTAAAAAAATTACAATCAATTGATTTCGACCTGAGGTTTTAGCAATGATACCAGAAATAAACAGTAACAGCTCGACCATATTTCTTATTGTTTTTCGTTAAGGATATCGATAAGTAAACGGGTTCCTGCTAGCTTGTTGTCAATTTTATTTTCTGAGAGAAAAAGTGACATTGTATTACAGAGAGCGGAATGAACCGGTAGTCATTGAATTGTCCACTATAAGGTATATTGGATTTGTATACATCACGGTTTTTTGAATTACTATTTGGTCATATGGAGTCATATAAACAATTCAAATTTATTATCACTTCACCTTTATTGATGTAAACCATAGAAAAAAATGCTATTCAAAATTGAATGAAAAAAATTAAACAAAAATATCTCGTCAAATATTTAGAATTTACTGACTAAAATATTAAAGATATTGAATACCATTAGAGTAAATTTAAAGAATAAATTATAAACATATTTTGACTAATTTTACTTCCTTATTACAAAATGAGATTATTAGCTTATATTTTATCATTTTTTAAACCAACAAAATTGTATAATCGAACTAAATAGATTCAACAGACTCAACATTGTTAATGTAAAATGTTTCATTCATTTTGAACATATATAACAATAGAATATTTTATGCTAATTGTTCATTTAGCAATATTTTTCGTCCAAGTGGATTCTTTTGATTCCATTGGTATTTTCTATGATCAGATCTGGAACAGGTGTCAAAATTCCCCCCATTTTTTCAGTATATGCATAGAAAAATTTGATATCACACTTCATTTTTTCTAGAAAATAAACTGGGTCAATGGTCGTCAAACTCCTATTATTTTCTACATCATAAACAAATTTCAAGGTTACCAGGCTTCCATTCAAATGGTGATTATTTACCAAATTTCCATTTTGAATTTTGTCATATAATTCAGGAAATTTGATTTTTGAGGAAGTCTCCATTTCATATTGACTAGATAAAAAAAATTTTTGGATTTAATGGATATAATCCTGAGGCTCTAAACCCGCTTTGAATATTATCAATTGAAGCAGCTTCTGATAATGCAGATACCAGACATTTTATCATCATAATTCTTATAGCTTTGATATTCCTCTGAGTTCTATCAGTACCACCAAATAAACTTAGCTCATATTGCAATAACTTTTTCGTATATATTGTCTTCAATGGTGAAGCTATAGCAACATCAAAAGGCTGTAATAAATGAGAAGTATGCCCAGGAAATACTAATATATCAATCCCAAACATCTCAAATTATCTTGCAACATTATAATCGGACCTACTTGAATGTCCATCAACCAGCAATAGAATCCTCTGTTTTCTCAGTTCTGGTTTAAGCTGCAGTCTATAAATTTGAATTTCAGCTAAGAATGTATATGCCCAGTAAGTAAATAGTTTTTTGTTGGACCAACCTGTTGGTGATGTTGCAAAATGCCCAAGTTCTTTGAATTCTTCAAGCCCACTTAATATTTTTTTATCCTTTAGGTAAAACAATGGTTTCATACATATCCACTTGCAGATACCTATATACAAGCGATGATGTGTGGAAATACTGGACATGATTCTGTAAGTGAGATTTTGCCTTGAGTTACCAATACCTTATATTTCTCTTTTGATGAAACCATAGTTTCATCCATGTTAAAAATTAATGCAGGATCCCTCTTTAGTAGGTGAGAATGCTTGGAAAAAAAGTCTTCTATTGCAACTTAATCACAAGCAATTCTTCTTAAAGTTTCCAATTCAGCAGCAAGATCCACACTTAGATTTTCTTGCTTTAGCCATTTTTTGATACCAAATTACATCATAATGTGTTTCTCTCACTCTCGTAAATATTTTTTTGCAGTTGCATATTTCCAATAGTTTTCTGGCTTTTTCAGCTCTCTCTTTTATGAGAGTTGTTGATATTTTCATTGCCTCACATGTTGACAAACAATTTATATCATTTTCTCTTTCATGAACTATATCTATGAACTTCTTCATATCCGAATCAGAATAGATTGGCTCCCCACCTCCCTTTAAGTTTTTGTCCCAATATTTCCCACAAGCTGTTCTCAATAATATTCGTCCAACCACTTAATCACCACATAATTTATGCTTCTCTCTTATTTGTGCGAAGGTCTTTCCAGTAAGTTTTTCCATGTAAATCATTACCTGTTTTGTAGAAAGAGTAGATTCGTTAGTCGATGCATTTATCAACTCTCGTATTAAATCGGTTGCACACTGAGGATTATTTATTATAAAGCTATTTAGCAGGGCAAACATTTCCGTTCTCTTCTCTTGCTCTTTTTCTGTCTCCTTATTAGAAGAAACATAATTAGAAACAGGATTTGGATTCACAAATTGGGCAAGATTTGGATGTTGAGAAAGGATGCATTTATTAATATCTGGAATAAAACTTCTATCATTATTATGTGTGCTAAGAGGCTTGTATTGTGATATTTTGAGGTTGCGAACTTGAAAAATAATTTTGATCATTTCCAGATCTTTTCCCAAGATCTGGAATAAAACTTGTGTTATTGTTATGTGTGCTAAGAGGAGCTTGTACTGTGATATTTTGAGGTTGCGAACTTATGGAAATTTAAATTTATATGGATATTATTTAAATTTATTGACGCAGCACTTATGTTTGCATCTGATAATAATCATATAGAAATAGTTAAACTACTTCTTGAACAAAAAGGAATTGATATTAATACTAAAAATATTTATATATTTTATTTAATATTTTTTTTAATATCATGAATTTCAAAACAATGTTTGGAACTTATTCAAATAATTTAATACAGCACTTATGAGAACATGTTATAAAAACCATACAGAAACAGTTAAATTACTTCTTGAACAAGAAGGAATTGATATTGAAGAATTTTTAAGTTTATAATCTACATATCATACATAATGTAGAAAAAATTCATATCTAAGTAATCGAAACATAACATTTTGTAAAAACAATCGATCGCGACTCGTGAATGCTAAAAAATATGTGTAGGCTTGTTTTTTCTTGGTATAAGTAAAAATTTAATGCGAAAAATTAACTTTTTTTTATATGAAACAAAAAAATTAATAGAAAATTTTTGTTCTATTATTTTGCTCAAAATGTTCAATTGGCAGGGCATCAAAATCATTTTGCTCATGTAAAACAAATTTTGTCTTGGATGGTATGTAAAGCCTACAACTTAGAGTTACTTAAAATATCCGTCTACAGTGCAGATTCTGCACATTAATAGGCTTCTAAAAAATCAATAAACTATATTAATAACCATTCAGCTTTGTCATGTTTGAAAAATGATTTTTTGCTTTAGAAACCAAACCCACACAAATTAAAAAACAAATTTAATTAAAATATTATTTATGAAGCATGGTTAAAACGCAATTACTTTTGTCTTTAATGTGTGTTAAAGCTTTGCCAAAAAGATGTATCAAAAAATTCAATCCTTTTTCCTCTTTCCCGCATGTAACTCCTCCAAAGAAAGGATTTTTTAAAGTCCATTTTTTTCTGATGTACTGTATTTTCATGAACACCTATAAAAGACCTTGCAATAATCATTACTTTTTTAACAAAACAGAATTTACATTGCTACTTAATATAAAGAAAAAAAAAATATTTTTGTTTTATTTATAACTATTCCAAGTTACAACTTAAGTGACTTTATTGACAATATAATTTTATTAAAAGAAAACTTTTATTTAACATAAAACTATGCATTTAAATGCATGTTAGCTATGTTTTCAGCGATATCATCGAACATCTGCTTCACGTTATTACCAGTTTTTGCACTTATGGTGTAGTACTTCGCCTTCATTTCATTTGCTTTTGTTTCTCCTTCTTCATCAGTCACCACTTTATTTTCTAAGTCATTTTTATTTGCGCATAAAACAATCAAAGGATACAAGGTTATTTTTCTAATTTCGTTAAAATGTTTAGTTATATTCTTAAAACTATTTTTATCATCAACTGAATAAACAATGATGAATAATGAAGTCGCAATACATTGCACCACGCGAACATTAACATCATTTGTTATATCCAAAATTGATATATTAAAAGTTTTTTCATTTACTGTAATATTTTTAATGCCACTAAATGTTGACGTTGTCGGAATATGATTTTCATCGAATTTATCATATAGAAATCGTGATATAATCGAAGTTTTGCCCACACCAGAATCACCGAACAAAACGATTTTTAATTTTTGTGGATTTTTATAGATATTCGAATTTATTATTTTGCAATTTATTCGTCTTTGAATAAATGGACTTCGAAAAATCTCAGAAGTAGTTGGGCGGTTTGATGGCTTAAGAGATAACATACTTGAAACAAGTTCACGTAATTCTTTGCTATATTCATTTGAAATTGGTTTATATTTGCCACTGAGTAAAAGTTTTTTATGTATTGAAAGTGAACCTGTATAAGGAAATGCTGGTTTAAGCGTGCACATTTCATATAAAACACACCCAAGTGCCCAAATATCAGATTTAAAATCATACTGTATGTTTCTTATAATTTCTGGTGAAATATATTGCATAGTTCCAACAAATGATCCGCATTTTTCATTAAGAGTTTGAAGGATTTTGGATGCACCAAAATCACCAATCTTAATTATGTTATCATCCAAGACAAAAATGTTTGCCGGTTTGATGTCGCCATGAATAACTTTGTTGGAATGAATATAGTTTATACCAAATAACAATTGAATAAAATAAAATAGAACTTCATCTTCTGGCATTTTTGCATTTGACTCAACAAGATTCCTTATCCTATCTGATAAATCACCTTTATCAGCATATTCCATAATAATATTAAAAAAATCTCCGCTTTGATCAAATTCAATAAATTTAATAATGCTTGGATGGTTCAATTTCATAAGAGTAATGAGTTCATTTTGTATGGCACTTAATTCATCTTGACTCAAATTTTTCGAAAAAAATTTTTTCTTACAAAATATTCTCCATTGGCGTTAGTTACTTTCTGAATTATTACATGAGATCCACCCCGATTTCATTAACTAATTGGTATTTATCATCCATTATGGAAAATGAACACAGTAATAAAAATGCCCACTTGTGGGCATCCAGAAATTGTGTTTGGATGATCACTTTTTGATAATACTTTGAAAATTGAATTGATTTCAAAGCATTCAAATTTGAACACTTTTGCAATGTCTATCCAAGTTACTGGAGACGGAAAAGTTACAAAGGATATCATCCGCGAAGGATCTGGACCAATTCCTCAAAGAGGACAAAAGGTTCAAGTTCACTATGTCGGAACATTAACAAATGGGAAGAAGTTTGATTCATCAAGAGACCGCGGAAAACCATTCGAATTTACAATCGGAAGTGGTGTCATTGCTGGTTGGAGCCTTGGTGTTGCTACAATGAAAGTAGGTGAGCTCTCTAAGTTCACAATTGCAGCTGATTATGCATATGGAAACCGTGGATTCCCTGGCCTTATCCCACCAGGCTCAACACTTATCTTCGAAATCGAGCTTTTGAAGATTCTCTAAAGAAATTTACTAATTTCAATATTTGTTTTTTTATAAGAATCAAGACATTACTCCTAATTTTTAGAAAAAGATATTAGGAAAATAATTTTACTCATTGAATGCTTTTTGAACTTCTTTTTTTATGATTCAGAATGTGTATAACTATAAGAGTAATCACTTAGGTCAATTGGTAGCGGTTTATTAATCTCTGAAGAAGAAACATCTTCAACTTTCTTTGGATGCACTGGAAGTCCATCATATTTCTCAGACTTCTTCAACTCGAAGAAGTATAGTTGAAGAAACACACGATAGAAAGCAAAAACGAGTACAGATAATGAAGGAGATGTAAACCCACCATTTATTTTTTCACAAATTAAGTTGTTAAGGAAAAGTTCAATTAAAAATGTCCCAATTAAACATAATCCTATTAAAATTAAGTAAATGAAACATTTGAATAACCCTCTAAAAATAACAACAGGAATCATTCCTAACAAAAAGAATAGTGTGCAACCTAATGGATAAATAAAACCTAATAATACTATAATTAATATATTTGGTTTTAAAATGTTCAAAGCAAAAATAGATCCAATACCAAGCGATAAAATAAATGCAAAAATATCAACACTGAGGTTTTCATTTGGTATAACTTGGATATCAATAAGAGTTATAATTAAAAGTAAAGTTTGCGCTGTATTTACCAAGCAGCCTCTGGCAATTAATAAATAATGCTGAATAGGTCCATCTGAAGGAAATATTGACACTGAAGCAACCCAGCAAAGTATAGACAATCCCCAAAATACAAGATTCCCTCTCCATAAATGCAGACCACGTGATTTTCTTTGTTTCTTATATTGTACAGGAATTCCTTTGAGAAATCCAATAAAAAATATGAGAAATAATCCTACAACACTTCCAAATATCAAAAATGTAATATCTGCAACAAGAAATCCACCAATTTTCTTTTGAATTATAGGGCAACTATTATCTTCAAGTTGCTCATTTAAACGACAATATCTAAAATTAGTTTGATTACATAAGTAATTTAATGCAGCTTCAAAATCAAAATTCATCTTAAATTTTTTTCTTAAAAACCAACTTCCTTTTTAAAAGCTAGTTTTAAATAAAAAAATTTTATTTAAAATGCCAAATTATTTTTAACTTAAACCTTTTTTATTTTTTTTATAAGAGGAACCAATTTTCACGATATATAATAAAAAAATTAAATTAACAATGAAATAGTATATAATAAAATCGACTTCTAATTTAAATTAAAATTAATGAAAACTTTTCTTTAAAAAGATTAGTAATTAGAAGCTATAATTAGAATAATAATCCAATTTCTACATACTTATTATTTAATGAAAACTTCAATGCGAAAGTATTTATTAAACAAAATTATATTATATAACATTTTTATTTATTAACAACATTTTCATTATTTTTCCAATTTGGATCTAATTTTATATCTTTATATTTAACATTTTGTCGAATATCACAATCAAAAGATATATTTCTTTTCTCCATTAAAACTATTGAATAATTTTCATCATTTTTATTTGTGATTTGATCCCTCACAAATTGCACAGCATTTTTATACTCGAACAAAACATTACATTTATCGAATGACAAATCAAACAATTTCTCAACGAAAACATTTAAAACATTCAAAACCAAATCCAAAAGATTTTCTGGGTTATTTTCCACAACAATTAAACCAACGCAATTATCATTAATCAAATTTGGTAACACGAAAACATTTTCTTTAACTTTTATATTATTATTTCTTAAAATTTCATAAATTCCATCAATATTTACATTTAAAGGGAAAATTACTTTTTTTTGTATATAAAAAAATTTATTTTTTATATCATTAAAAATGTTTTTTATGAGTAATTTTGGAAGTAATTTATTATATTTACAAATTTTAATATTTTTTGGAATTAATTTCAATTCGTTGTTATTATTTATATACCAAAAATCAATTAAATTATAACCAATTAAATCTTTACATTCATTAATTATATCAAATGATTTTTCTTTTAATGTTTTCGGTGTTATAGTAAACGATGGATAAATTATTGCAAATTTTTTAAATTCCGAAATAAAAATATTTTCAAATGTACTTTTAACTTTAATTTTGTTATTGTTCGGATCTTTATAAAATATTATTGAAGGAGAAGAAACAATTTCATTCGGAACAAATTCTATATATGAATATAAATTAAAGTTAAAATTTTTAATTTGTTTATTATTATAATAATTTATTATATTATTAAATTCTTTTTTGATGTTATTTGTAATAATTTGTTGGAAATTTTCATCATTAATTTCATTTTTTGTTAAAATGTTTAAATTTTGTTTCATTTTTTGTAAGATTTTAATGTCATTAATATTAATCCAACAAAAATTCTTATTATTATTATAATGTATTAACCATTTTAATACATTTGGGTTATTTAAAATCAATTTTATTAATGTTTTAAAGAACATTTCTTTTCCTTTAATATCATTTGAACAAATTAAACCAAATTTCAATAAAATGTTTTGTTTTAAAAAGTTTTTTATTATATTCGGATTAGGAGCTAATATAAATGCATTAATTTTAACGCTAATTTCTATTAATGACTTTGTGGATTTTGTTGGAATTAAAATTGTTTTATAATCTTTTGTTATATTTTTAATTCTATTTATTATGTTAATATTCGAAGCAAAATTATCTTCAATCGTTAAACAATTTGGTAATTTATACTGTGATGTAAAGAAGTAAAGTTTTTCTTGGTCGTTAATATGTTCTTTTAAATAATTCGAAATGATTGTTGATATTGGTTTATTCGAATATATAATTAATATAATGTTCGGATTAATTATTAATTCTTCAATTCGACCTAATTCAATTGAATCATAACTTTTAATTAAATGTATTTGTACATTAATTTCTTCAACATTTTCATTGAAATGATAATTTGTTTGGATTTCATTATATTTGTTTTCATTGTTTATTCGATATTTTTGTAATTTTTTGTGATATTTATGAATTTGTTGAAGAGTTTTAAACCAATTTTTAATGATTCCAATCGATTTAATTTGTTTCTTATATTCACGAATTCGTTTTCGTATATTATAACCTCGAAAAACTGATTGTATTATTATCGCAGAATTATTTTCTGTTTTGTTAATATATTTAAATCGTTTAGTAATAACATTTTTATCGATTAAACATTTCGATAGTTTTTCTTCATATATTTCATCGGGTGAAAGTTTTAATAAATCAAGTAAATATTCGGTGTTCACATGTTGCGTTTGATATCCTTTCGTTTCACAATACTTTTGTAACATTTTAAAGATAATGGAAATCGATTCCCATTGATACGCATTATGTAATTTAAATATTTGGTATTCATTTGATGTTTCGTTTGGAATTCCATTAATTAATTCGATTGTTAATGTTTTTGGTGTTTCTTCTTCTTCTTTTTGTGTAATTTCTTCTTTTATTGTTTCTTCTTCTTCATTAAATTGTCGACTTTCTTCTTTTGATGTTATTTCATTTGTTTCATCTAATTTAAATGTGTTCATTGGTGTAAATGGAATTTTAGTATGGTCTGAGAGATATGGATTAACTGTAAAAAGACCTGTAAAATGTTCTTGGATGTTTTCATTGGGTAATAAACCTGATTCATTAAGTTCTTGAATACCATACTTATCAATTGCATTGGATGGAATTTCTGGTAATGGAGCTTGAGGATCATGTGCATTAGGCCTTGGTAAATGTGGTGTATCTGAAAAGATTTTTCGTGTTCGTAAATGACCATTTGGAATAGGTGAAAATTTTTGTGTTGTGATTGGTATAATTGTTTGTGGCTTTTCTGTTTTTGGTGTAACTATTCTAGGAATAGGAGATTGTGATGTGCTAAGAGGTGGTAAAGAAGGTTGGTTTATTGTTTTATGTGAAATGTTAGATATTGGTGGAGGATTATAATTAAGCGGAAGAATTTTGGATTTAGAAAACTCGCATTTTACCATTGCATGCATTTTTAGTCGTAAGTCTTGATCTGTATTTTCAATTAATTTTTGAATTTCAATAGCTAAATTCTCATCATTTGGATTTTCGGAATATCTTTCATTTACAGCTCTAATTTTATCTTGAAGTTCTTCTAATATTTTAGATATATCTCTTTGATGGATTTCATCCATATAAAAACGTACATTTAGAACGTTAAGTTCACATGAATAAACGATAAAATTGATTGAGTCCATTTTTCAGAAAATTCTATCGCTCAATAATCAAATGAACGATAAGAGTGACGATGAAAAGTGACTCGAACAAAATGATAAAAGCTTTATCAAAACATTCACATTTATTTTCCAAGGCAACTTCCCCAATAGTTGGTATTGATCTTGGCACAACAAATTCATGTGTTGCTATTGTTGAGGCCGGAAAACCAAAAGTTATTTCAGCAATTGATGGATCAAGAACAACCCCTTCTGTTATTGCTTTTAACGAAAAAGGAAAAATGATTGTAGGAAACCAGGCAAAGCGTCAAATGATTACTAACCCACATTCTACATTTTTTGCTACCAAAAGAATAATTGGTCGACGTTATGATGATCCTATGGTAACCAAATCCAAACAAATGGTTCCATATAACATTGTTGAAAAGGATGATCAAGTTTGGGTTCAAGATGCCAAATCAAAATTATACTCACCATCACAAATTGGTGCTTTTATACTTCAAACCATGAAGAAAACTGCCGAAAGTTATATTGGAAAAGAAGTTACTAATGCTGTAGTTACAGTTCCAGCTTATTTTAATGATTCACAACGTCAAGCCACAAAAGATGCAGGCAAAATTGCCGGTCTTAAAGTTTCTCGTATCATCAATGAGCCAACGGCTGCAGCTTTAGCCTATGGTGTTGAGAAAAAGCGCGGCCAAACCGTTGCAGTATTTGATCTTGGCGGAGGAACTTTTGATATTTCCATTTTAGAGATCAGTGATGATGGTATATTTGAAGTCAAAGCCACGAATGGGGATACTTTTCTTGGCGGCGAAGATTTTGATGATGTCATAATTCAACACATTATCAAAACTTTTAAATCCAACGAACATATTGATCTTAGTAAAGATTTAATTGCAATGCAGCGCATCCGCGAAGCTGCCGAAAAAGCCAAAGTTGAATTATCGACTATGCTTGAAACTGAAATCCATTTGCCATATATCTGTTCCACATCATCTGGCTCCAAACATCTTAAGATGAGTCTCAAACGGACTGAATATGAAACCATGACACGTCATTTATTACAGCGCACTATAACACCATGTGCCAACTGTCTTAAAGATGCGCAACTTACACCTGATCAAATCAACGAAGTCATAATGGTTGGCGGAATGACGCGTACTCCATCAGTCCTAAACATTGTCCGTAATTTCTTTAGGAAGGAGCCATTCACCGGAGTTAATCCAGACGAAGTTGTAGCAATTGGTGCAGCGATTCAAGGCTCAGTATTACAAGGGAACTTGAACCAATTAATTTTATTGGACGTAACTCCGTTATCATTAGGAATCGAAACAATGGGCGGAATCTTTGCGCCATTAATCCCACGTAATACTGTTGTTCCTACAAAGACGACTGAAACATTTTCGACTGGAGTCGATGGACAAACTAAAGTCGGAATTCGAGTTTATCAAGGCGAACGTGAACTTGTATCCGGTAATAAGTTAATCGGAGACTTTACGTTGTCCGGAATTCCACCACTTCCACGCGGAATACCGAAGATTAATGTCAGCTTCGAAGTCGATGCGAATTCTATTTTACACGTATCAGCTAAACATGAACAAAGTGGAAAAGAAGAAAAGATCGAAATCAAACAAAATAATGGATTAAGTACTGAACAAATATCGAAGATGATCGAAGACGCAAAGATACATGAGAAAGAAGATACACAAAATAGATTACTGATTGAGAAGAAAATGGATTTGGAGAACTTCATTATAAATGCAAATAGAAATATGACGGAATATGAGAAATTGTTACCAAATGATTTGGTGACAAAAATTAAAGGAAAAATAGACGAGTTGGAAGAAGCAATTACGAAGAATGATGACGATTTGATGAATAAGAAACTCAATGAAACAAAGAAATTGACTGATGAAATGCTAAAAATTATACATAACGCAAATGATCAATAAAAAGTGTTATCAAGAAATAAGTTTAAATGAAGTTATTACAAAAAGAATAAATGAAAATTTTATATTTCCAGACTGCAAAAATGAGATTTTTCTCTCTTGGAAACATGAATTGATATGACTTAATATAAAATTAATATATCAGTATTAAAACTGTAAATTTTATGGAATGTGATCACATGATTTTATTTTTGTGATATTCTAATATCACCTTGATAAAATTTGATATATTTTACTATCATTTGTTAGATCTTTCAAATAAAGTTGTAAAATAAAATAAAAAAAAAATAAATAAATCTAGAAATTGAAACATTTACATCCAACAGTGAATTCGAAAAAAAATAACTTCCATGAAAATACAGAATTTATACCTACTCACCAAGGTTTCCATAAAAATAAAATCCAGTGGAATTTCATGAAGAGTCTTCGTACACAATTTTTATATTTCTATGGTTTATTTTGCTTATTGAGTGCTCCATGGTTTTTGGTGACCGTTTATTTTGAATAAAACCATTGGTAATACACCATGAACTTTTTACAACTTTTTCTATATCATTCCACGGTTATTTCATAAATCCAAGAAGCAAAAAACATTCAAATCTCAACAGCCAAACGACAGAACAACAACATAACCGTAATACTAAAATCTGGTCCTCCCCTGATCATAACGGTCGCGTTTTCTCAAAAACGAGTTTTTCTGTGTTATATTGCAAAAAAATTTCGACCTTCCAATTTTTTTTCCTATTAACACATGAAGTTCCTTTTAGCTGGCATCTATTTATTTATTAATTTTGTATCAAATAATTCAAATATTGTAAGTAACAGAAATAATTTTTATCTTCCACACAAACAAGAAGAAGAAAAGAAGGAATTGAATACATATTTTTATCAAAATGAATATGAAATACTTTTCAATGGAATATCCAAAGAATTTTACTCATTTTTTTCGAACAAGTTTTTCTAAGATTTTTCAATTTTTCAAACGAAAGAGGATTTTTCACACGAAATGGAATAAAATATAACATAAATAATGAAATTTTCAATTTATTCAAGACTTTTTTTCGAATAATTTTTAATTTTATGATAGTTTTTCAAGAGAATTTTGAATTTTTCAACATTCTTTTTTCTTTTCAACTTCATTAATAAAAGAGATAAATATTTTAACGAAAAAATTCGAAATAAAAATAATAACGAAAAAATAAATACATTTTTATTTCTACTTTTTATTGGATATAGTCTTGAAATATATTATGAAGGTAATCAAAGTCTTATAATTGAAAGCGAAGAAGATTTTGAAGATTTCCATAAAGAAGAAGCGATATCTCTTTTTATCTATTGTGATATTTATGAAATTCCAGAATCAAGTTTTTCAAGATGTAATTTAGTTCAAAGTGTTTATATTGGTGATAATATTATAAGTATTGGTTATTCTTCATTTTACCAATGTTCTAATTTAACGAGTGTTTTTATTGGTAATAAAGTTAAATATATTAGAGATACAGCATTTTATTCATGTATTAACTTAAAAGAAATTAATATTCCGAACTCAGTTGAAACTATTGCGACATATGTATTTTATCGGTGTTCTAATTTAATAAGTATTATTTTAGGCGAAAGTGTTTCATCAATTGGGACGAGTGCATTTTCATCATGTACCAAATTAAAATATATTTATATTCCATCATCACTTCCAAAGATATCAAAAGAAGTATTTTCATCATGTCAATCACTTGAAAATATTAATATTTCTAAAGATAATTCATATTTTTCTAATTATTATAATGATGGGGTTTTCTATGATAAACATATTACAATAATTTATAAATATCCGTTAGGGAAACCAGACGAAACATATTCAATTCCGAACACAGTTTCCACTATTTCAAGTGATACATTTTCATATTGTGATAGTTTAAAATATATTACAATTCCAACATCAGTTACAAATATTGGAGAATCAGCATTTTCATATTGTGATAATTTAGAATATGTTAAAATGAATTCGAATATTTCAGTTATTAATAAACGATTATTTTCAGAATGTTCCAAATTAAAAGAAATTTTATTACCAACAACGATCACATCGATTGGAGATTCTTCATTTTATCAATGTTCTAAATTATATGAAATTATCATTCCAAAATCAGTTCAAAATATTGGAGATTCTTCATTTTCAGGATGTAGTAATTTAAGTAATATTGAAATTTTAGGGAATAATTTAACGAGTATTGGAGAATCAGCATTTTCATCATGTAGTAATTTGAAATATATAAATCTTCCTAATTCAGTTACTAATATTGGAACGTCAGCATTTTCATCATGTTCTACATTAGAATATATTGAAATAAATTCAAATCTTTCTGAAATTTCCGATTCTTTATTTCGACTTTGTTTCAATTTAATTAACATTACAATTCCAGAAACAGTTATAACGATTGGAAGATATTCATTTTCAAATTGTTATAGTTTAAAAGATATTACAATTCCAGAAACAGTTATAACTATTGGAACATATTCATTTTCATATTGTGATGGTTTAAAATATATTACAATTCCAACATCAGTTACAAATATTGGAGAATCAGCATTTTCATATTGTGATAATTTAGAACATATTAAAATGAATTCAAATATTTCAGTTATTAATAAACGATTATTTTCATGATGTTCCAAATTAAAAGAAATTTTATTACCAAAATCAGTTCGAAATATTGGAGATTCTTCATTTTCAGGATGTAGTAATTTAAGTAATATTGAAATTTTAGGGAATAATTTAACGAGTATTGGAGAATCAGCATTTTCATCATGTAGTAATTTGAAATATATAAATCTTCCTAATTCAGTTACTAATATTGGAGCGTTAGCATTTTCATTATGTTCTACATTAGAATGTATTGAAATAAATTCAAATCTTTCTGAAATTTCCGATTCTTTATTTCGACTTTGTTTCAATTTAAATAATATCACTATTCCAGAAACAGTTATAACTATTGGAAGATATTCATTTTTATCATGTCAAAATTTAATCAATATTAATATTCCGAACTCAGTTACGCAACTTCGTGAATACTCATTTTTATCATGTTCCAATCTTCACACTATTACTCTTGGGACACAATTAACGAATATTGAAAATTATGCATTTTCATCATGTAAGAAACTTGAATGTATTTATTTTTATGGTGAAAGAGAACCGATCATCAGTTCTACAGCATTTTCAGGTGTTCCGCTGCGAATTGTTATGACGAGTGAAAGATATTGTAATTCTACGTTTGGTCCATTCAATGTTTCGAATGGTATCATCATTGCAGAATGTCTTCCAACGACAGAAACATTTTCACAATCGAACACATTTACTAAATCGAACACATTTACTAAATCGAACACATTTACTAAATCGAACACATTTTCGCCATTGAACACATTTACTAAATCGAACACATTTTCGCCATTGAACACATTTGCACAATCGAACACCATTTCATATTCAAAATCAAATTCTGCGATAACTATAACTCATTCATTTATTTTGACATATTCATTATCCTATACGCAAACTTTAAGTGTTTTCTCAACTTTTCCAACAAATTCATATTCTCTTTCTGTTATTAATTCAATGTTCACTTATATTATAACCGAATTCATTTATTATGATTATACTATTGTAATATATTCTACTTATTATAGTGTTTATTCTGATATTTTCACTGTTTTTTATATAAATGAATTTGTTAACAATGATAATACGAATATTATTATTGTTGTTTGCGTCGTTGTTGTAATTATAATCATTGTTGTTGTTTTGCTTATTATATTGTTAATTAAACTACGAAATAAAAAGCAAACAAATGATGTTGAATCTAGTAACGTTGAAGAAGAAAAAGAAAATGATACAGTGACAACATTTACATCTGAACTGCAAATGAAAAATATCGAAGATGATCCATTTGCAAATGATTTTAAAGAAGATAACTTTATTGAACAAATTTAATTAGATCAATTCTAATGAATAAAAAGCCGACGTTTAATTATGTTTTTTTATATAATTTTATCAAGTAACACTTAATTACTCAGTGTGAAAAGGTGCTACTTGATGTTGTGTGAAGAGGTTGGTTAAAATTATTAAATAATAATCTGAATGAAAAAGGATAAATTTCACTTTTGACAAGAAAGTTTCATTTTTTCTTCCTCATTTTAGATGCTTTCTCCATGAAGGTATTGTGCTTTATTATGTATTAAAATATTTTAGCAAGAATTTCACTTTTGCTCTCTAAATGGTGTTTCTTCTCTCTACGCCATGAACGTGTTAATGCAATTTAATTACATCAATAATAGAGCACATGATTTTGAAGTTATATTTTGATATTCTTGGTTTGTTTTAAACGATATTTATAATTTTTCATTTTTATATGATTTTGAGTATCATAATTAAACAAATTTCAAAGTCACAAAAATCAATAATTTCAAAATTTTGAAACTTTGTTTTTTATCTAGTATACTGCATTTAATTTATATTACATGTATAAAATCATCATGTAAAAAAATTTTTTATAAATGTGTAATATTAGTTTTATTTATGATTTTGTTGTGAGCAATATTAGATTTTAAAGTTTTAATTTAAAACTTTTCTTTCCTGTTTTTGAAGTTTCTTGTTTGATCATATAAGCGGTTATACTTAGAAAAAGTTATCCTTAAAAAAGTGATATTATTCAAAAAGTGGATACAGCCAAAAGTAGCAAATGTAAATTTCAGAATTCATTACCAGCAATTACAACATTTTATGACTTTGATAGAAAAAATAATTACTATTAAATATTATTAATTTTTTGTTTGAGAAAGTTAAAACAAAAATCAACTTCTCATAAAATTTTAAACTTTTCCTTTATTTACTTTAAAATATCTCAAAACGTTAAAAACTAATTCACATAATATGCATATTAATATTCATAATAAAAATTTCATGAAATCATGTTTTATGATAATCATTTTTCATCATATCCATTGGTCTTCATCTTCTTTAGCCAAACTCTCAATTTCATTATTCACTTCTTCGAACAAAGGAGTTTCTGAGTTTGTAGTATCTTTGAATTCCAATTTATTTGAAGAATTTTCTTTTTTCTTATTACTTCTCACCAGCAAAATCGTAATTGTAATGACGAAGAAAACAAATGCAACGGAACCACATATTATACCAATGAGTGCACCTGTTGACATTCCATTTTTAATTGCATCATATGAATACACAATCGTAAAGAAACTCATGTAATAACTATAGTATGTTGTGTAATATATAATTGTATATTCATAATAAATGTTTTCGGTAATAACATACGTTTGTGAAGCACCAAATAACGTAAAAGAACGAGTGTGGAGAATAGAATTTGATACAGAAAGTGTTTGAGTATATGAAATAAATTCAGTATATGAAACAGTAAGTAAAAAACTTGCGCCATCCGGAAGCGATTGTGCAAATGTGTTCGATTTAGTAAATGTGTTCAATGGCGAAAATGTGTTCGATTTAGTAAATGTGTTCGATTTAGTAAATGTGTTCGATTGTGAAAATGTTTCTGTCGTTGGAAGACATTCTGCAATGATGATACCATTCGAAACATTGAATGGACCAAACGTAGAATTACAATATCTTTCACTCGTCATAACAATTCGCAGCGGAACACCTGAAAATGCTGTAGAACTGATGATCGGTTCTCTTTCACCATAAAAATAAATACATTCAAGTTTCTTACATGATGAAAATGCATAATTTTCAATATTCGTTAATTGTGTCCCAAGAGTAATAGTGTGAAGATTGGAACATGATAAAAATGAGTATTCACGAAGTTGCGTAACTGAGTTCGGAATATTAATATTGATTAAATTTTGACATGATAAAAATGAATATCTTCCAATAGTTATAACTGTTTCTGGAATAGTGATATTATTTAAATTGAAACAAAGTCGAAATAAAGAATCGGAAATTTCAGAAAGATTTGAATTTATTTCAATACATTCTAATGTAGAACATAATGAAAATGCTAACGCTCCAATATTAGTAACTGAATTAGGAAGATTTATATATTTCAAATTACTACATGATGAAAATGCTGATTCTCCAATACTGTTAAATTATTCCCCTAAAATTTCAATATTACTTAAATTACTACATCCTGAAAATGAAGAATCTCCAATATTTCGAACTGATTTTGGTAATAAAATTTCTTTTAATTTGGAACATCATGAAAATAATCGTTTATTAATAACTGAAATATTTGAATTCATTTTAATATGTTCTAAATTATCACAATATGAAAATGCTGATTCTCCAATATTTGTAACTGATGTTGGAATTGTAATATATTTTAAACCATCACAATATGAAAATGAATATGTTCCAATAGTTATAACTGTTTCTGGAATTGTAATATCTTTTAAACTATAACAATTTGAAAATGAATATCTTCCAATCGTTATAACTGTTTCTGGAATTGTAATGTTAATTAAATTGAAACAAAGTCGAAATAAAGAATCGGAAATTTCAGAAAGATTTGAATTTATTTCAATATATTCTAATGTAGAACATGATGAAAATGCTGACGTTCCAATATTAGTAACTGAATTAGGAAGATTTATATATTTCAAATTACTACATGATGAAAATGCTGATTCTCCAATACTCGTTAAATTATTCCCTAAAATTTCAATATTACTTAAATTACTACATCCTGAAAATGAAGAATCTCCAATATTTTGAACTGATTTTTGGAATGATAATTTCATATAATTTAGAACATTGATAAAATGAAGAATCTCCAATCGATGTGATCGTTGTTGGTAATAAAATTTCTTTTAATTTGGAACATTCTGAAAATAATCGTTTATTAATAACTGAAATATTCGAATTCATTTTAACATATTCTAAATTATCACAATATGAAAATGCTGATTCTCCAATATTTGTAACTGATGTTGGAATTGTAATATATTTTAAACTATCACAATATGAAAATGTATCACTTGAAATAGTGGAAACTGTGTTCGGAATTGAATATGTTTCGTCTGGTTTCCCTAACGGATATTTATAAATTATTGTAATATGTTTATCATAGAAAACCCCATCATTATAATAATTAGAAAAATATGAATTATCTTTAGAAATATTAATATTTTCAAGTGATTGACATGATGAAAATACTTCTTTTGATATCTTTGTAACTGATGATGGAATATAAATATATTTTAATTTGGTACATGATGAAAATGCACTCGTCCCAATTGATGAAACACTTTCGCCTAAAATAATACTTATTAAATTAGAACACCGATAAAATACATATGTCGCAATAGTTTCAACTGAGTTCGGAATATTAATTTCTTTTAAGTTAATACATTAATAAAATGCTGTATCTCTAATATATTGAACTTTATTACCAATAAAAAACACTCGTTAAATTAGAACATTGGTAAAATGAAGAATAACCAATACTTATAATATTATCACCAATATAAACACTTTGAACTAAATTACATCTTGAAAAACTTGATTCTGGAATTTCATAAATATCACAATAGATAAAAAGAGATATCGCTTCTTCTTTATGGAAATCTTCAAAATCTTCTTCGCTTTCAATTATAAGACTTTGATTACCTTCATAATATATTTCAAGACTATATCCAATAAAAAGTAGAAATAAAAATGTATTTATTTTTTCGTTATTATTTTTATTTCGAATTTTTTCGTTAAAATATTTATCTCTTTTATTAATGAAGTTGAAAAGAAAAAGAATGTTGAAAAATTCAAAATTCTCTTGAAAAACTATCATAAAATTAAAAATTATTCGAAAAAAAGTCTTGAATAAATTGAAAATTTCATTATTTATGTTATATTTTATTCCATTTCGTGTGAAAAATCCTCTTTCGTTTGAAAAATTGAAAATCTTAGAAAAACTTGTTCGAAAAAATGAGTAAAATTCTTTGGATATTCCATTGAAAAGTATTTCATATTCATTTTGATAAAAATATGTATTCAATTCCTTCTTTTCTTCTTCTTGTTTGTGTGGAAGATAAAAATTATTTCTGTTACTTACAATATTTGAATTATTTGATACAAAATTAATAAATAAATAGATGCCAGCTAAAAGGAACTTCATGTGTTAAAAGGAAAAAAAATTGGAAGGTCGAAATTTTTTTGCAATATAACACAGAAAAACTCGTTTTTTTTTTTTTTTGAGAAAACGCGACCGTTATGATCAGGGGAGGACCAGATTTTAGTATTACGGTTATGTTGTTGTTCTGTCGTTTGGCTGTTGAGATTTGAATGTTTTTTGCTTCTTGGATTTATGAAATAACCGTGGAATGATATAGAAAAAGTTGTAAAAAGTTCATCACGATACGTTTAAAAATGTATTGCATGATAAACGGGCTCAAATTCATTTGAATTTTTTAATTCATGGTATGTAGCTTCATAATCCGCCCCATTCCGAATTAGAAATTTAACCATATCTTTTTTATTGTTTTTATTAGCAATACTTAGTACTGTTTCAAATACTTTATGTAATTTCCATTTTTATTATAAAAAATTAAATTATTACTTAAAACATTAAAATAAACAAATGAATATTTTTAATATTAATATCAATATGCAAGTGGTGAATTAAATATATATTATAATTTTCAAAGAATTTAATGCTGCACACAAAAAAATTGATTCAAAAGATTATAATAATCTTTGAAAACAAAAATGAAATATAAAGTGATTTAAAAAAACCGGAATTTGAAATATTTTTTAAATGATCAAATAATAGTTTAACTATTTCAGTGTGCCCATTTTCAGTTGCTAAATTTAGCAAAATATTTTAAATAAACCTTAATTAAAATTAAGTAAAAAATTACAAAAATAAACATCAATGAAATTAAGAAATATTAGAATCAATTAAACAAACATCTTTATAAAGAAGCAACTTTATAATTACTTTAGAACCAATTTTAGATGCAACGATAAATGGTGTTTGATATAATATGAATAATCAATATTTTCATTAAATAATAAAATATTTAAATCAATACTATGTATAATAAATAGATATCTTTTTCATTAATTTTGTTTCCATTTTGTTCAAGAATAAATTGCACAATTTCAATAATATCTGTTTTTAAAATGAATCAAACGAAATGTTTTTAGAAAGAGAACATTTTTGTATGAAATGTTTAACAAGATATAAATTTCCAATGCTTACTGATGTATTTAGAAAAGACATATTATTCTCCAAATTACTTTCTATAAATGAAAGAATTTCATAATTCCCACATTTAATACAATAATTTGCCAAAATATCATATTTAATAAGTACAGATTTATTTTCACATATATATTTATAGATGTCATTTCGATGGAATTCAATAGCTGTTTCAAGAGTGTTTTCAAATTTTAAATGATTTTGTTCACATAAATGAATAATCTCAAGGTTTCCTCCAGCAACAGCAAATTTTGCTGTATCTTTTAATTTACTATTATTTCACACAAAACGAGAACGATAGAATAGAATTTTTTTCGGTTTTTTGTTAATTTAATGCCTTGTAACGTTATAACGTTATAACCACAACCGGATCATTGTGGGAAAAATGATCACCCATAAAACCTTTGACGATAGGCAATAATGACCGATATATGATAAACGGTCGCTGATAATCTGCACTTTTTTATGAGGGATGAATGAGTTTATGGTTCAAGGAGAAGAATATGATAAATTATCAAAAGCTGTATTTCAAATGAATAATGGGAAATCAGATCTTTCGAGGCTTCAATGTTGGTGTCAACCATTTGTATTTATTCCAAATACAGATGTTCTCAAACAAACAAAAGGAGGTCCATGCGGACTTTTTGCTGTTATACAATCGCACATTTATGTTGCGCGTCAGCGACCAGAAAACATTAATGTTCCTGTTGAAGATATATTGATATCGGAAATTCTTAATATTTTTCAACGTGTTTCACCTGATTTTGCCTTTTGTACTAGCTTCGATCCCAAGCATAGTGTTGCATTATTTCAGCATACACAAGATCGTGATGAAGCGTTTATATTTATTGCCACCAAAAACTATTTAAAGAGTCCACAAGCCTGTCTTTTACTGCTTATTTCTCTAACATTCACCTCGGCCAAAATGTCATCCTCTTTTTATCGCGATGAGCCATATGTATTTTCTGATAAGATGACAACGATGTCATTTGTTTGGCTTCTGCTTAATGGCGATAATAGTGATGAAGCGCTTGCTATCATTGAGCATAACGGATACGTAAGTCCCACACAACAAAACATTGGAATCAGAGTTCTCAAAAGTTTCGATGGTCGAACAATCGGAGTTTGGCTAAATCCGAACGCGAATGTTTTTGTGTGTTTGCAGGGGTTCCATTTCTTCACTGTTGTTGTTGAGGGAAATGATAAATTGGTTATCATTGATAATTATAAGGCAAATACTATCAGAACAACAACAAAAAATGCGCTTGGTTGGAAATAAAATAAATTGTTATTAATCAATTACTTCATTTTAAACTTCAAAAAATACATAAAAATGTTTTGTGGTACAATGTTGATGTAGGTGTTCAGTTATCGCATTGTTCTTTGGCTCCAAGTTTAATAATTTTATGTATTTATGTGTATGTTATATGAGCAGTGGGATATAAAAATTACATGCATCTAATTTTTATGCAATCATATAGAATCTATTGATTAGATTTAAGTAAAAATTTAAGAAATATTGTAATATCATTAGAAAATTAACATAATAATTAACAAAATATCCTCTTATTTAAGGTCCGAAACATTTTCATTAAGTATTACACGCTCTAGCACATTAGTTCCAATTGTTGTTAGTACATTACAGAATTCCTTAACATATTCACAAACGAAAACAGTAACAACAACGAAAACTCTTATAAACACAACCATTTATCAAACTGTGATTTCTAAAATTAATATGCATCGAATTCATATATTCTTTCAATGTATTCAACTTTAACTTATACTAACTCGAAATTTTTTTATAATTATACAGTTATTCATTTTACCACATTTCAAGAATTTTATTCGAATTATTTCTTTGTTTATAAGCAAAGAATTGAAACAGAAGCTCAAAAACAAAATCAATTAAATATTGGAGTCATTGCAGGAATTACAGCTGTTGTTGTTGTGATTATTATAGTAATCGTTTTAAGCTTTTACTTTGGACGCAAGAAAAATGTTCATAAAGAAGATGTCGTGCAAGATTATAATTATCAAACAAATGAATGGAACAGTTTCACATGTACATCTGCATTAAAAGAGATTGATGAAGATCCGTTTGTTGTTGATTTCAAGGAACCAAATTTCGTTACTCCTCTATAATAACATTAGTATTATTAGTAAAATATATTATGCGTCATTCGATAATTTTTTTGTAAATATTTGTTTCTATTATCATTTTTTATATGAGCTAATGACATTTTTTCATTATTGTGAAATTTGATACTGAATATAAACGTATTTTTAATTATTATTCGAATTTTTATACTAATTATATCCCTCAATCATCATCATTTTTTCTGTTTGTTTTATCGATATAAATATATTATATTATATTCACATTACTCATTGTATTATTAAAACATGTTCATGATAAAAAAGAAGAAATCAAGGAAAATGTTAATAGTGAAGACAAAGAAAATGAAACAACAAATACATTTGCAACAGGGATAAAGATTACAAATATTGAAGAAGATAAATTTACTGAAGACTTTAAAGAAGAAAAATTTATTAAACAAATGTAATAAGAAATTATATTAATATGATGTATACCTTAATAACACTACAAATATTTATAATTACAAATTTTTACATTACAAAAACATATAACAGCTACTGTGAGTTACTTTGATATTTCTTCAATTCCGCTTCGAGTTCCCTTATTCTCCGTTTACACTTAGCGCATCCATCTGTAGGCATTGGCCTTGATGCGAGGGCTGCAAATTGTGTCCTCATTTGTTTCAAATCGTTCATGTGCCGAATTTCGATTTCTTCAATTTCTTTTCTTAAAGCAGCATTTTCAGCTCTAAGTCGCTTCGTTGCCTTTTGTTCACTCATTGGTGTTGCTGCGACAAGTTGAAGAAGAGGTGACTTGGATGCAAGTGCAGCTCTTAAAGATGTTATCTCTTCATGAGAAACAGCTTCATTCATTAGAAGACGTATGGTTTCTTTCTGGTTCTCAATGATTGTTCTTTGTTCACGTACTAAATTACGAAGTTTTTCAATTTCTGCAGATTGATCAGATTTGATTTCGGTCTTAGTTTCATCAATTTCATACCATGGCTTCCTCGTTTGCCGGATGTTTATTGGTTTAGAGGATTCTGTTGGGATCTTTTGACTCCCAGAAAGTAAAATACTGCTTTGCGAAGAATAATTACGAGGGGTTTGGGGTGCCCCATTCTGCACGTCACATTTTATGGGAATTTGGTGTTTAGATTCCGAATTAGAAAGTGAATGTTTGGCTTCTGGCGCCTGTGGTGTGTTTGAGTTCTTCTGTAGTTCGCTCTTTTGTGATGGTGAAAATTTATGTAATGAGGAAATTTGAGAAAAATCAGCACGTAAAGAAGGATTAGGATCTAGGACATCTGAATGCCTTTTTGGTGAGCCGTTTGAAATTTTTTCAGAAGTTATTTTTGAAATTGATGATGAAATTGATATATCTTCAAAGTCATCAATTGTTAACGAAGTTTCACCAATTCCTTGATCAGGACCATGGGTTGGTGTTTGTGGTTCTGTTTTAGTTTTAAGAGGATCATAACTTGATATTTTACTTGATGGCTTTTCTTCGAATTGAGCTGATGTCTTTGAAGAAGATTTGAATGGACTTGAAAAATCGAGATCGCATATATTTGAAGATGTACTAGGTTTTGTTTTTGATTGCCTTTTTGGAATCGAAGAATTTGAATTAGCTTGAGACCTTGGTTTAGCCTGTGCAGCGCTGCTACTTGAAGAAGGACGTTTTTGAGTTGGAGAAATGATGTCTGTTTTTTGTGAATCAAATGAAAGAAATGAAGGACTGAATGAATCACTTACTTTTTTCTTTTCTTTTGATGAGCTACCAGATTCAAAGCTAATATTAACAACAGTATCTGATGATGAATGTTTTCCCTGTGACATCTAAAGCACGTTTAAAAATCACTAACGTATTCAGTGACACTTTTCCAAGTCATTCATAAAAATAAAAAAAAATCTTTTAAACATCATCAATAAAAGCAAAACCCTTAAATAAGAAAAAGTTTATGCATGATCAATAAGCCATTTGACAACCGAATCAAGATTTGTTTGCTCTTTAGCAGAAATTGTGAACAATGCAATATCGTGACCTTCAATTTCAGGTAAGCGAAGCCTAGAAATCAATTGGTCAGCATTCAAAGCCTCTGGAAGATCTATTTTGTTCCCACAAATAAGAATCGGAATAGAATCAATTGCTTTGTTGCTTACCAACTCACTAATCTTTGTTGCACTTTCTTCAATTGCTGCGTCATCTGCAGCATCGAGAACATAAAGAATGGCATTTGAATTTTGGCAATATGATCCCCATAAAAATTGGAATTGCTTGTGGCCGCCAATGTCCCAGGCGCTTATTTCAACACCACCTTTTGTGAAATTTGTTTGTTCCACACCAATTGTTGGAACTGTTTCTTCTGTTGATTCCCCAATTAAAGCTTTAATCAGTGTCGTCTTTCCTGCATTAGAAAGTCCAACTATTGTAATTGACATTTGTTTCTTCCAAAAGAGGCTTAAAAGCCACCTCCAAAAACGAACAAAAATGTTCATTTTAAAAATATGTATATTACAATGTAAACTATATAAAATCGACTTTTTCCAAATTAATGACGGTTTGGGTTGAAATGAGACGATAGAACACCCTAATAACTGTAATAAACAATTTTTTTTTTTTTAAACTCCTGAACTATTTCAAATGAATCTAATTTAGCACCTCAAAAAAAAACAGGTTGATCTAACTCAGATACTTCAAACTTGTTTTGAATTTTTTTCATTTGATCAAATATAGAAAATGATCATTTTTCACCCAAGAAACTCTTTTTATAATACAATACCAAAAATACTGTTGCAAAATGAATAACATGATTAAAATGACAATGAAAAAAATATGTTTTACCATGTTTCGCGGAATGGTGTGAAGCAAACAGCCTTGATAACTTCTGGCTTCACTACATGAGCTTCCTTTGGTTGAGCTGGAAGACGCTTAAGGGCTGATTTATCAAGTTTGATTCCCTTTTCTTTGGCTTCTTTCTTAAGCTTTTGTGTTTGTGCAACACGGTTCTTGAAATCATCCCTACACTTTGAATGTTGGATGTGCTCTGTGCGAACGTAAATACGCTTTGGAGCAATATGATTATTAACACGACGATAAATTAAAAGACCGACAGCATGTGGAGAAACATTCCAAACTGTTCCTGTGCGGCCGTTGTAGAGACGATGAGGCATACCCTTCATAACTGCTGAGTTTACATGAACATCAACAATATCGCCAATTCTAAATGTGCGAAGTTGTTGTGATGGAGCTGGCATTCCATGTTTCCTAAACTTACGAGCGAAAAGATAGCGTGTTCCCCAACGAAGACCTGCTGTATGACCCATTCAGAAAAGGTCGACCATAACTCCCCAATAACCGTTGAAGCCGTTTAAAGTTCTATTTGCCAATGAAAAGAAATAAGTTTATCTCTTTTTTATATTGTATTAATGCAATTTACTTTAACACGTTATCATTAACTCTTGAAATCCAATCCCCTGTAAGTTTTCCATCAAATCTTCTTATAATTTGATAAAATTTAAACGTAGATTTATTAATTATACCTCAATATTGACTATAACCTTCAATAGTAACATGAATTATTTTATTTTATTTTATTTTTTTTTTGACTAGTCAAGTCAGATTTCCATTATAATAATTATGCTTAAAAGCGCGCGCATTTGTAACATCGTTACTTTTAAGTTAATAATTTTTTGATGAATATTAAACATAAAATCTTAGGTTAGATTTAAAATGAAAAATTAATTATTTTCAGAAATATTAATATTAATTTTTAAGTTATTGTTGAAATTATATTGAAACAAGTATGGTTTTTTTAATAAAAAATTACATTTGATAAAATTTTTACTAATCGTTTTTTGAAACTTAAAGACGAGAGTAATGATCAAACATCGTCTGTTTGTTTCATTTATTATTTTTGTATCATTTGGGTTGCTTTGGACATATGTCCTTAGAAATAATTCATCATTAAACATTATATACACTGATAGGCATGGCGAAACATGGAAAGTTAGTCCTAATAAATTTTTAAAAAAAATTGTAGGAAAAATCATTGATGAAACGCCAAGAGTTACAAAAAAGTTTGTTCTTATTGATCAAGATTTTGATCCTGAAAATGGAGAATATTTAGGTTCATGTGAAATGTTTATTATTCTTTTTGGAATGATTGGAGTTATATTTGCTATATGGGTATCATTGTTTTTAACATGTCGCTATTATTGTGGGCGATGTGGAGGAACTTCATTACCACGATTAGGATATTTACAATCATCTATCAATTCTACTAGATTATCAATTGTTATATTTTCATTTTTCTTAGAAGGAATCCTTATTCATGGATATTTCTCAAATCGTGATGCTCATAGATCTCTCAAAAAACTTGTAAAAACATTTTCCACAATAGGAAAGAAAATTGAAGAAAATACAACAAAATTAATTGAATCATTTCCTATTCAAACAGCTAGCACTATTTATAATCAAAACAGAGATGATTTTATAAAAGATTTAAATTATTCCATAGGTCGTGCAAATTCTCAATCAAAATTAATGAGTCAATATACAGATAAATATGAAAGCATACGAATGTGGCTTATATTATTGAATTTAATACTTGCTTCTATCTCATGTTCTTTAGGAATTGCTGCAGGAAATATTAGTAGAGGAAATATCATGTTAATCATGGTTATTTTAAATGTAATAACAGGACTTTTAATATTTTTCTCATGCGGTATTCATTTTGCAGGAAGCAAAAGTACGAGTGAATATTGTAATGAAATTTCATATTATATTGAAGAAACTTCAACCGAAATAATTCCAATGAGGCTTCAATTCTTTGCGCCATGCCTAAATTCTCCTATTCTTTATGAAATTGAAGATCATTATGTAATTGAAGCTGTATATGCAGTTAACAAATTCAACGAAAAATTAAAACTCATTGTTCCAAATTCTTATGATTCACCTGCTTTTTGGTTTAATATTACAGATAAATATTATTTTAAATTAGCTAAAAATAATAATTTTTTAAAATTATATGACAAAGCATATAATTCTTCTCAATTATTAATTCTTTTCGAAGATCTTCATCAATGTAAATATACAAAAGAAGAAATTAAAGGAGAATATTTTTTATTCTGTAGATATTTAAGAGATAATCTTAATATGATTACATTTTCTCAATTAGTTGGCGGAATCATTCTTATTATTCTTACAATAATTGGTGTACCTGCTATTAAGAAGTTTAAATGGGCAAGAAGTTCGCGAATGAATGGAATCCTGAATGCAAATGTAAAAAGGCCATTATTAAAGCCACGCCCTAAGAGAAAGAAATAATAGATTTATATATAAAATTGTATAATGAATCATTTTGTTTTTTTTTAAATTGCATGATTTCATAGAGGCATTTTTTTAAGTAAATTATTCAAAAAAATGTAAGATGTAAAGTATTCAATATCTTTAAATGGAGGTAGAATTAATCCTCGATGCACTCCATTATAGAATAACTTCTCTAGAAAAGGAACTTGATATACTAGAAAAAGAAATTAAAGTTATTGGAAATTACCCAGGAACAGATAAGTCCGAGCATGACAAATATGTGAAATATGGAAACGTTAAATCCCATTTACATGATTTACTTTTATATTATTACAATTGCTTTAAATCAAAGAGTAAGTCCCAAACCATTTCGATTGGAATATTTTTGAAATATCATTTTGAAATAATTTCATCTAATGAATTTAAAAATTATCTTGGACAGTTGTTTCAAAGCCAATCAGAACTAGATGACACTGTTTTTTCGAAATTTCAAAATTATGCTAAAGATTCGAATGGTAATGTTACCAATGATTTTTATGTCCTATTACCAATGATTGATTTCATGTTTCCTTATGAATTAGAATACGAACTTTTATCAAATAAGAGTTTTTTTAAGAGTTTTTTAAAAATTTATCAAAGTTATTCTCCCGAATCTCATCAACAAGTGATTCAAACAATCTTTAAAAACAATCTTTTCAAAAACATGTCATTTGAAAATTACAAATCCAAAGTACGTTTTTTTGATGTAGTACAAAGTGCTGAGTGTGCAGTCCGAGGCATGAAATACATTCTTGCTGAACGCCTTATTTCAATAATTGCTCATAAAAAAATGATGGGATTCCAATTTGACGTTTTTGAAAATCTTAGGTTCGTCGAAAGATGTAAGTATCATGCGAGTATTGCTACTTCTTCCTGTGGTGTTGATGAAGATCTCATCAACAAACTTCAAAATAACCATAACGATAGAGAACGATATGATTTTTCAGAGGAGCACGTTAGACCGATAGAAAACCGACTTTCCACTAAGTATGATCTTGAATTGGAACCAGAGAAACTTCCTATAATAAGACATTTCGTTCTAGAACTTAAAAGGATCCCTTTGCAGCCTTCTCCAACCTCAATGATGTGTATTATTTCAAATGTTGATAGATGGCTAAACTCAAGTTTTTCGGATGGAACAAATTTAGGTGCAGACGAAACCATCCCTATTTTTACGTATTTTATTTGTTGTGCAAAAATCAGTAATCTTCCAAAACTTCAAAAATATATTTCAAATTTTCTTGATCAAGGACTTATGGAAACAAAATTTGGATGTATACTTATGCGCTTAGAAGTGATCATAAATAAAGTCCAATGTAGTATCTTACAAACTGAAAATTATATTGTATTTCCATTTACAGAAATCCCCAAACACCTCTCCGCCACGCTAAAAACACACGATACCATAAACCTATATGGCTTTTCTGTTTACTCATTTCCAACGTTTTCCAAAATGTATTATGATTTTTTCCCGGCAATGCTCAAATATACTGGTAACGAAGAAGACGTTGCTGAGTGTAATCGTTTTACAATAGAATCTAATCAGGTTTTCATTCATGATTCACGGATTTCTTCATTTGAAGTTATTCCTGCTTACTTTGGTTCATTTTTGCAACTTAGTGACAAATTCATTCAAAAAAACCAAATGATTCTTGTAAACGATGGCAAATTTAATAAGAACATTGGGAAGATTGCTCGTCTTTCCTCGATAATGAAGATTCACAAGTGTAAATTGGAGTACCCCATAGGGCACCCCATTTCCTTATCTGACGAAAAATTACATTATGAGGAAATCAGTAATACATGGAAATATTTCACTAAAGGAGAAGAGATTTCAATGGTAGATGGAATAGTGGAAATACAGAATGCTCTCCTAGTTCTGGGAAAATTACATGAAGGATTCTTGATAAATGGCGTTTTAGATTACTCAACATTAAAAGCAATAATGGACTTCGTGCACAAAAGTGAAGATGATATTATAGAACCACAAGACTTCAATACTATTCTAAAATGGTATAAAAAACATATGTCAAATTACGATAACTAATTCTGAGCATTACGTATCAAAATCCATTCAAAAATTCATCGTCTATCAGAAACTTCATAAAGAAAATTAATCATAGTTTAAAATGACTTAATTGAGCTTATAGAGGGTGTTTAGAGACAAATTAATAAAATATAAATATGAAAGATATCAACAAAAAGAATTTTTTTCAGATGTCAAAAAAAAATTTATTTTTTTTTGTTATAATTATATTTCATTTTCCATAAATTTCAAAATTTGCTATGTGCATTTTACTTAGTTTCTTCGGTTTTAGCTTCTTCTTCAACCGGGCGTGCAACTTCTGCAGCTTTTGTGACAGCGCGTCCTTGGTGGAGTTTCTTAAGTTCTTCGCCGCTGAATGTTGGTGCCTTAATAACTTTGATCTTTGTGACATAAACATTATCAACTTGCATGATGGTCTTGCATTTTTCAACGATGGCCTTTTCAATTGTTTCGTTAACAATTGTTTGACACAATTCTGGGATTGTGGACTTTTCAATTGTTTCCTTCATGATGGCAATGCAAGCATCTCTGATTTCACGCTTCTTGGATTGTTGTGCATAGCATGCTTTCTTGTTTGGATTTAATTTCTTAGTGAAGCCAATGCTGAATGCACGAAGAATGTATCCATCAGCTGTACGAACATCAACTTGTGCGTTGATAAGTGTACGATACTTACGAAGAAGTGAAGAAAGCTTATCGTTGGTAAGTCTCATTCCGGCAAAAACTGTTAAGACATCGTTGTTTTGAACATCAACTGATTTCCAGCTGAAGAGACGGTATGCATGTGATTGTTCATCAACAAGGTCACCATGGGAGAGTTCGAAAACACGGTTGTTGAGATAATCGGCTGGTGTCTTACCACGAGCACATTTGTGTGAAACTGTGAATCCGATATCGCGTTTTGAGAAGAATCCTGGGACGAATACGTGACGCCATTCCTTCTTGAGGAAAGTATCCTGCTTGATCTTCTTTGAGGCCTTACCCTTTTGCTGAGCTTTACCCATTTTCCAAAAGGATCGACCATAACCGCCATTTCGTAGTCAAAACCGTTTGGAGCACCCCAAAATGTAAAGGTCAAAAAAAGAAAACCAAATTTTTAATGAAATTTTATTAAATCAAATAATTACAAAGGTTTTTCTGTAGATTTTATTTTAATTATTTGTGATATTTCTTCATTTCCTACTTTATCAGCAATTGATTCAAAGAAATTAATTTCTTCAAATCCGAATTTTTTTATGTACAAATCAAATAAATATTTAAACAATTCGATTGTTTTAGTTTTGATACTAATAGTTATACATTGTTTCCAAGTGTTTTTTGGAATTTCGAAATTTACACAAAATAATTTCACAATATTTATACAATCATAAACACAAGACAAATGAAAAGGAGAAAACAAATCTTCGACTTCATTTTCATCTATTTGTAACTTAAAACCATTTGAAATCAAAAATTGCGCAATTTCCAAATTATTTGATTCTGCAGCCGAATGCATTAATGTCAAATTATTTACCGATTTTTGACTTAATGAAACAAATCCCTCATCAAGAAGCCAATAAAATATTTGGTTTCGATGATAAGAAATTGCAGCAAATGCTGCATCTGCAAAATCGACTTTATTCGAAAGACAAATTTTCACTATTTCGAGATTACCTCCAATGACAGCAAAAGTCGCTAAAGTATTATCATCGTCATCAAGAAGATTTAAGCTCGCATTATTTAAATATAAAAATTTAAAACATTTGATAGACGCATAATATGCAGAAACATCGATAAGTGTCGGATGATATAATAGTATTTCGGATGGATTACCAAATGATTCATTTAAACGCAGGTTAATATCAATGTTTGGATTGGAACAAAATTCTTGAAGTAAATCAACGTTATCACATGAAATGATATGATGCAAATAATAATCAGTCGAAAATTTTGTCGAGATTTCATGAGGTTGCTTACTAGGAACCAGTTGATAAGGACTTATATTAAGATCAATATATGTATTAATTTGTTCGTACACAATTTTGTCTTTTGCTTCAAGAAGTTCCATAACATAGTCAAAAAATTTTGGATGTTTTTCCTTTAAAAGTCCTGAAGTACTCCATAAAAAGGGTTTGAACGTCTCTAGAAAGTCATCTTGATGAAGTTCGTGCGTATTTAAAAAATGTTTAATGTATTCAAAATCAATTTCGATGTCAATTATTCCGGAATAACACAGAAACCCGTAAAGAAACACAGACTCATATGGTGTGTATGAGACATAATCTTTGTCTTCAATAAGAATTGGTATATAGAGAGAATCTTGGAATATTTCTTTGAGATCATCGGAAATTTCGGAAAGAATCATTTTTGTTAGTTCTATTAACTGAGAAAGTAAGTAATTTCTAGCGTATACAGCGTGGTAAATATTGCATGCAATCATGGAGATTGTTGAAACATTTTTTAAATCGCAAAACACCAATATTTGCCTAAACACATCTGCACAGCTTTCGGTCTCCAACTCAAATAATAGGTTTATTAGTTGGATTTCTTGCAAAATTTCGCTTTTGTCATCCATAACTGTTTTTAACGGGCTATGGAAGAAACCAAACAACAAAAACCACAACACCATTCTCATTAATATAGCAAAGCTTTACTCTTATTGCAATCCAACAACAAAATTTAAGTTAATAATAATCTAATAACTTATCATTAGAATTTTTTTCAAAAAATAAGAGTATTTTGATACAAATATTAATAAAAGAATCCCAAAGTAAAGTATTGGGATATGTAAGTAATTACATATTAAAGTTTATTCAAACATCTGAACAACATAAAAATCAGTAAAAGAATGGAGAAATTTCGATTTCTTCACTGTTAGAAGATGAAAGATCATAATCATCATCAGAGCTGGAAGTATGGAATGAATTTAAATTATATCCAAAGCAAGGATTGGAAGGTCTTTTCAACATCTTACCGATTGAACGTGGATCTGAATTAAAAACGCCGAAGTATATATCTGTTTCTTTTTCATTTGAGTTTTCAACTTGGAGCCACATCGAAGACATGTTGTCAATGAAAATGATTTGAATATTGTTCAATTTTTCGATCAGTGTTCAAAATTTGATAAAAAAATTCAATCCAAACCGCAAAATCATGCACTTTTTTGTTGTTTTTTTTGAACGGAGTTTTGGCAGCAGTTATTTGGGGTGCCCGGTGGGTTGGAAAACGAATATATAAATATTTCTTGTTCAATTTATAATTAATATCAAATTAAATATAATATATTTATATACAGATAATAGTAGAGTTATATATATGAGAATAGAGAAAATTTTTATGTTGTTGATACGATAATTAGATTTTTTATATTTTATGATTTCAATACTTTCTGAAACTGATTCAAAAAAAAATAAGTGTTTACAATGATGATTCCCATAAAACAAACAATAATATCTCTATTAAAAATTGATTATGAATAATGATTTTTTAAATATCATGTAGCCAATACAAGTATATAGTAAAACTTTGTTTATAATTGTATATCTATGATATAACATCCAAAAAATATTCATATAATTCGAAAGAAATAAACACTTTTCTGTTAAAAAAAACGTTTAAAAATTAATTAATTAGGGGTGTGTAAATGGAAACCGTTTATTTCTAGTTAACATCAATTCAATTGTGTCCAAGTGAACGAGTTTGAATAAATGAACGATTTTTACCTCTAAAAAACATTGATTTTCAGAATTATTGCATATTTCGATTATTATGTCACTTTATTAAACCAAAATAAATTCATAAAATTAAGGTGTTTGATACTCAAATCAATTTATTTAATTAAAATCTAATCAATATATTACATATAGAAATCTATTGATTTTTATTATTTTTTACGATTTTATTAAGAAAAAAATAAATAAGATTAATTTTAAACTAATGCATATACAAAAAAATAAAAAAAATAAATGGTATTTAATATGTTACATGTTTTTTTGAGAATTCAATTACCATCAATCGAATATCTTAACCGTCCAGTGGACATGTAAAGATCTTAAACGGAAGCAGATTTTTTTATTCAATTTAGGAGGACCTGTTAGAGAGAAATATTAATATTCAACCTATTGTTGAATGAAATTTATAGCTTGGCGGTATAATCCTTTTTTGCACGTTAAATGCCATTGGTTCGAATCCCGATATTGGAGAATGTTTTTTTGTTTTTTTTTCTTATTAATTTGTATTTATAATCAATTTCTTACTAAAAAACTTATTTAGAAATACTTCTTATTCATTATGATATATGTAAAACATTGTTAATTATCTTAAATTGCAATTTAGTTTTATTTTATAATCCTAATAAAATATTCATATATAATTTAGGGAAAAAAAATCATAAAAAACGTATATATTTATAATATTTACATATATTAATAGATATATTTTTATTTATTACAATTTTAAATTCTTTAATAATCCAATAAATTAATTTTAATATTTTATATCATTGTTGTAATCACTTTTTAAATGTAATTCAAATATTTGAGAAAATATTTTGTCGGTGAATGGGATTAAATTTTACAACGTTTGTGTTTTATTTATGATATATACAGATTTTTGGATTGATTTCAAACAAATTTTGAAACATACAGAAAGTCATTAATGGGTATTAAAGTGACACAATTATTCAATACAATATGACAGTATATATCTAGATCAAAAAAAAATTAAAACATGAAAATGAAAATTTGATAGATTTTTGATGAATACTGAATGTTATTCATTAGTGTTATGTATAATGTTATTCATTAATGCTATGTTTGAATTATAATATTATATTTCAAAATAACCTTCGTTTTTATAAATGTTATTGAAATATTCTAATTTTGAATATGATTTTTTCCAAAACCTTCATGTCTTGAAACAATATTAATATCATTCTTATTCAAAATAATTTTATGCTTAAAAGTTCTCATTGATGTAAATTTTATAAAGCCCAACAAAACAATTCTTAATGGGCATGATACAATGTATTGTACAAATGGTTCTCACTACGTTATTGCTCACTTATCTGAAGGGAATTTAATTTTTGCTGAACTTGTTCAAAAATATAAATATTATGATGATACAAATAAATCATATTTTATGCATTTATTTTGTTTAAATAAAATAGAAAATAAATTAATTTAAGAAACTTTAGATTTCCTTTTTCATTGAAGAACTTTCAAAGAATGATTTTGCACTTCATAAGAAACTTTTCCATGAAGTACATAATCCGAATGAGAACTTAAAAATAATTCGAAGTGATACTAAGTAGAAAACTTCAAGAAATAACGAGCGAACTTTGATTTTAATCAATACTTTGAACCATCAATTTAAGAACGATATGAATATATTAATGGATATAATGTTACATTGATTATGCAGCATTTTTTGGTTAAGTTAAATGTTTTAAATATTTAGTTCTAATGTTTATGAAACAAGTAAATATGCTTCTTGATCAAGAAGAAATTGAGATTACTGTTGAGAATATTTATTTTATATTTTTGAATATTTGTTTTAGTTTAAAATATAGAATCAAATATACAATATATTTATCAGTATTTATCGATATTTATCTATTCTTCAAATTTATTTTATTGATAATCAAACTTCTTGTTAAAACATATTCATAAATATATATCATCTAAATGAAATAATCTTTTTCATAATTCATAATATGTTAGTCATATGTTATAAGGCTTTGAACAAATATGATGATTTTTCTGAATTCAAAAAGACGTCAAGTCACTTCACTTTAATACCCATTAATGACTTTCTGTATGTTTCAAAATTTGTTTGAAATCAATCCAAAAATCTGTATATATCATAAATAAAACACAAACGTTGTAAAATTTAATCCCATTCACCGACAAAATATTTTCTCAAATATTTGAATTACATTTAAAAAGTGATTACAACAATGATATAAAATATTAAAATTAATTTATTGGATTATTAAAGAATTTAAAATTGTAATAAATAAAAAATATATCTATTAATATATGTAAATATTATAAATATATACGTTTTTTATGATTTTTTTTCCCTAAATTATATATGAATATTTTATTAGGATTATAAAATAAAACTAAATTGCAATTTAAGATAATTAACAATGTTTTACATATATCATAATGAATAAGAAGTATTTCTAAATAAGTTTTTTAGTAAGAAATTGATTATAAATACAAATTAATAAGAAAAAAAAAAAAAAAAACATTCTCCAATATCGGGATTCGAACCAATGGCATTTAACGTGCAAAAAAGGATTATACCGCCAAGCTATAAATTTCATTCAACAATAGGTTGAATATTAATATTTCTCTCTAACAGGTCCTCCTAAATTGAATAAAAAAATCTGCTTCCTCTTAAACCGAGATCTGATTAAAAAAAAGCATGCTTCTAACGTACAAAATCTCCAAGGAAAATACACCACTTTATTTTCATTGAAAATTGTATAATACCAAATTTTTTACAATTTAACCAAGTGTGGATTAAGATTTATAAAGTTAATCAAATTGAAAATATGCTTATTGGTATCATTTAAATCATCGAATTTTAGAATTAATTGGAAAAAGCTCTAAATAAAATTACTATGCAATTATAATATTTCGTCTTTAATAAAATGTCACAATAATCAAATTATTTTCTTAGTATTCTTCTTGAACAATTTAATTGATTTTCAACTTGTTAAAAGTAATTCATACTTGGTATTTCCCATATTTAATTTCAAAAGATTTCATTAAATAAATTCGGAATGCTTTATGACTATTATTGAGAATGTATTTTATGTAACTTTTCACTTGTTTAATATCAGAATCCAAGCAGTAAAAGCACAAAATATTTTTGCTACTAAGCCTTCAATCACATTCAAGCAGTACTTCCATGTCTTTGTTAATATGCTTAATTTTTGAAATTATTTTCGAAAGATCAGATTGTACCACTTGTACCCATATTGAGCCTTGGATGGCGTCAAATGAACTTGAGTAAATTTCACTGTTATCATTCGCAAAAGTATAAGAGGTAATTATCTTGTGACTTTTCACATAGTCAATCCCTGTTCGATGATCTTTTTTTTTTCCTATTATGCCTAATCCTAAGTGTATTACTTCATTACTCCAAATTGCAGTATAATTTTTCAATTGAAAATAACCTTTTAAAAAATTAATTGAAACGACAGGCTTGTGAATAGACTTTGTGTCCCCCTTGCAACAAAACAGCATTAGAATTCACCTTTCTCTATATAATGTATAGAAAATTTGTATTAAATAAATGAATAAATAAATCAAATATATGTCTGAATTGTATTTTTAACATTATCTGGATCCATAAGAAATATTGTATCTTGAAGAATTTTTAGCCTCAAAAGTACATTATCTTCAGATGCTTTGAGGTTTTGTTCATAATGTGAAGTGTTCGCACGATAGAAATGTGTACTTTAACGTTCGTCCTGCTGCATGAGCTCTCAGCAACAACCTTCTTATGAACAATTAAAAGAAAAGTATCTTCAACTTATCAAAAAAAATCAACGCCAAAAGGCTGATATTGAAAAATGCCTAAAAAATCAACAAATTCTTCAAAAAGGAATTTCTGAAAGAGATGATGCAATTCAAGAAAGATCAAATAGTATTAAAAAATTGCTTGAGATTCATGAAGAACAGAACAAAAAAATTGAAGAATTAAAAAATGAAAATTCTAATCTTCAATCACAAAAAGAAGAAATTCAAGCACAACTTGATGACATAACTAAGAGCTCAAATGAAGTAAGTCAACAAATGGGCGAACTTTCAAGTACATTTAACTCTGAAAGGCGAAAACTTCTTGAAGAAATAGACAAATATAAATTCGAAACCACATCTTTAAAGGAAAAACTCTCTCTGCTTGAAATGCAGAATCCACAAGACACTGTTAATCAAGGCACATCACTTATTGATGATATCTATGAAAAATCCTCACCTCAAAAAACATCAACAAATACCACAGAACCCCAAAAATCGTCACTACTTGAAGATATATTTACATCTTTTTTACCACAAAAGGAAACCAAAGCATCAAATGATCAATCTGATAATGTTCGTCAAATTGAACAACTTGAGCAGCAAAATCGTTTAATACAAGAAACACTTCGAAATACACAAAATGAAAATGAAAGACTCAAAAAACAATTACAGATGCATCCAATTTCTGAAAGCGAGGAAATTGAAACACTGAAAAATGACATCGAAACATTAAAGCAAAGTATCACCGAAAGAGAAAACTTCATAAACGATTTAAGTGAAGAGAATGATAAACTTACAAATCAGATACAAACGTTAATAAATCCCAATCAAAGTAACAATGAAATTGAGACATTAAAAAATAATTTAAGTGAAAAAGAAAATTTTGTAAATAAATTAAACGAAGAAAATGATAAACTTCGAAAACAAATTCAAACATTAACAAATAATAATAATGAAATTGAAACACTAAGAAATGATATCAAAACATTAAAACAAAATATTAATGAAAGAGAAAATTTCATCAAAGAATTAAGTGAAGAAAATGATAATCTTCGAAATTCTCTTAAGCAGACGCTAACAGAAAAAGACGAAGAAATCAAACAAATTAAACAAATTCTTTATGAAAGAGAAAACAATTCAAATGAAAATGCAAAATCACAAATAGAAATAATGGAAAAAGAAAAAATAATTAATGAAATTAAAAAACAACTTCAAGAAAAAGATAACAAACTTAAACAGTCATTAGAAATAATCAAAGAAAAAGACACAAAAATTAAACAAAATGAAGAAATGTTAAAAGAAAAAGATAATAAAATTAATGAAATCACACAATTATATAAAGAAAGCCAAAATAAAATTAATCAAAGCGCCGGAATATTAAAAGAGAATGAAACAAAAATAAATGGAATCACAAAGTTATATCAGGAACAAGAAAGCAAACTCAAACAAAACGAAGAAGTAATAAAAGAAAATGAAAATAAAATTAATGAAATCACAAAGTTATACCATGAGAAAGAAAGTAAACTCAAAAAAGCATTAGAAATTCTTAAAGAATACGAAACAAAAATTTCTGATGTTTCCAAAGTAAATCAAGAAATAGATAATAAACTAAAACAAAGTGAAGAAATACTTAAAGAAAAAGATATAAAAATTAATGAAATGACAAAATTATTTAAAGAAAATGAAAATAAATTCAAACAAAACGAAGAAATACTTAAAGAAAAAGATATAAAAATTAATGATATTACAAAATTATATCAAGAAAAATGTGATAAACTTAAATATTCGATAGAAGTACTTAAAGAAAGAGATGCAAAAATTAATAAAATAACAAAATTATGCAAAGAAAACGAAAATAAATCCAAGCAAAACGAAGAAACAATTAAAGAAAAAGATAATAAAATTAATGAGATAACAAAATTGTATAAAGAGAAAGAAAGTAAACTTAAACAAGCGATTGAAATGCTTAAAGATTATGAAACACGAAACAATGAAATAACTAAAACGAATCAAGAAAAAGAAAACAAAATTAAACAAATAACAGAAGTTCATAAAGAAACCGAAACAAGAATCAATGAATTAAACAAACAAAATCAAGAAAAAGACAACAAAATAAACGAAATCACGAAATTACTTCAAGAAAAAGAAACAAAAATCAATGAAAACATAAAAACACTTCAAGAAAAAGATAACAAAATAAATGAAATCACTGAAATCCTCAAAGAGAAAGATATAAAAATTAATGAAATCACAAATCAACTTCAATCACAACAAGAAATTTTAACTACAAAAGATTCAACGCTTCAATCAAACGAAGTTCTTATTACCGAAAAAGAAAACAAAATACAAAATCTTGAAAATCATATCAAAGAACTTGAAAACACAATTTCTAAACATGAGCAACAAAACAAAGAATTAATATCAAACAATGAACAACTTGAACATAATAACACTGAACTTAACAATAAAATTTTATTAAACGAAGAAATTAAACAAAATTTGCAAAATCAAATAAATGACAAAATAGAACAAATCGAACAAATGCAAACTGAAAGCGAAGAACAAAACGAATTAATACAAAACTTAAAGAAAGAAATCAATGAATTAAACACAAAAATCGAAATATCAAAAGAAAATGTGAACAAAGCAGAAGAAGTTGCTAACGAAAGTAAAGCGCAATTCATTAGAATAACAAAAGAAAGACATAAATACGAAGCAATGCAACGAAAATCGGAAAAGAAAATCGCAGAATTAATCGAAGAAAAAGATAAACTTAACGCTAAAATCGAAGCGTTAGAAAAAGATTTAAAACCTACAAAACAATCGCAAGGATCTTCAAATGTATTCCCTGAATACGTTCGAAAGGTTTTGTTACAATTCTTTATACAAAACGGTGAAACAAGAGAAGCGTTAATACCAGTGATATTAAAAATAGTAGAATGTGATGACAAACAAATTTTAAAGGCTCAAAGATGTTGGGCTGAGTCTAATCAAATTATTTCAAAACCTTTCTCCTTCTTTGGATCAAGATAATATAAAGAATATATACAGAACTTGTTAATAAAAAAATGTTAAAATTTTGATTTTGATTTGGGGTGCTCCAACGATCGTATTGTTATCAAAAAGTGGTGAGTAGCCAAATAAATCGTATTTATGAACCAACTCTTTAAGCAATTACAATCAGATGATGAGTATGAACAAAAGCCAATTAAAAAAATAAATCAGTACCTGGTGTTAAAATGCGTGGGAGAAGGAACATTCGCAAAAGTTTATTATGCAATTGACGAAAAAACAAAAAATGAATTCGCTCTAAAAAAGTTTAAACTTGGGGAATTACAGACAATAGATTCTGGAATATCACAGTTAGAAAGAGAAATTCTAATGATGAAAAAATTGAATCACCCAAATATCTTATCATTACATGAAGTTCTCTACGTTGAACAAAAAGACACCGTATATTTAGTTATTGATTATGCAGATTGTGGTAGTTTAGATTCAATTATCAGAAATCAGAAATATATTTTAAATGACGATTTAATTCGAGGAATTTTTGCACAAATTTTACATGCACTAGAATGCTTAAATAAGCATGGCATTGTACATGAAGATATAAAACCATCTAACATTTTAATATCAAGTGAAGGAAAAGCATATTTATCAGATTTTGGCGTTGGTCACACAACACAAAGTTTCGATATGGCTGTTGGTTCACCTGCTTATCAAGCTCCAGAGTCATTTCTTGACAATGTAGATTTTCGAAATTTAGATCCTTCTAAAGAAGATATTTGGTCACTTGGCGTGACTCTTTATCAATCATTCTTTGGAAAGCTTCCATTCGAAGGTGAAAGCGTTTTCGAAATTGTCGCCAAGATCAAAACGACTTCTCTTTCTATTCCAAATGGAACAGACCCTGTCAAAGTGTCACTTTTGAAGCACATGCTCTGTGTAAACCATTTAAAACGATTTAACGTCTACCAGACATTACAACATCCGTTCTTTGATAAAAAAAGCGAAACATTTGACGCAAGCCAAATTGAACAAATGGAGAGACCAACTGTTGATCCGAATGCAGAAATAGTGAGCATTAGGGCAACTGTTTGTGATGATTCATTTTCGTTCTCTCGACCAACAATTACACCGCAAGCGCAGCTAAGGGCTATAAATCCAGAGATTTCTGATACAAGTGTTGACTAGATATGATGCTCATCATGATTTATATGTAATGTTTGATATAGAAAAATAAAGATATTTTAACACGAAATTATGACTATGAGTTAATTAATCAAAAAATATTTTAAGGACGTAAAGAAATTAAAAAACTTTTGTTACATTTGATTAAGTAAATGATCTACTTTGAAATCTTAAACAAATGGATCTTCGGCGTTGTTTGACATGTTGTTAATGATTAAAAATCATTCAATCAACTTATCATATTTTTTTCACCTTCAGATTTGTTTCTTTGAATAATAAAACAAAAACTATTATAATTATAAGAACAAAAATTATTACACAAATAATAACAAGAAGAATCTTATTTATTTGTTCTCCATTAGATTATTGTGATGATTATTTTCACGGAAACCATCGAAAATATATTAGAAATATAATCAGAAAATGGTAAAAGATACGAAAACTATTGAAAAAACACATCAAAAATATTGAATATAAAACAATTAAAAACAATTCAATTATAAAAAATGAAACTTAAAATGGATATAAGAGATAAAATGAAATAAATAACATCGAAATATTGTAAAAAATATTTAAAACAAAGTAACGAAGAGATATTGGAGAAATTTTGAAAAAATTCAATTGCAAATTGCAAGATAACTGCATGATATTATCTGTTATTTTTTAAATTAATGATATATATACTAACATTATTTATTAAATGCATAATTGAGACAATAAAAAGGAAAATATCAAAACAAAAGTTAACATCAGCACACAAACTTATGAAAATCATCAAAGTCAATACATTGTAATATTTTACTTTTAAAGAAATATACTCATGGAAGCGCATGTAAAAACAATGTTATAAAGTTACTTATAAAAAATGTCAACCAAAATAGTTCATAACATGACTCTGGATAATTTGCTGTTTCATAATACCAGTGATAATTGCTATAATTATATTCGATATCTGCAAGTGTGCACACTTTTGGTGAAAAAATGATTCTCATAATGATTATTTCGATGTTTTTTTTTTTGTTGTGAACGGAAATTCTCAAAAATCATTCAATTTTCAAGTAAATAACTCAAAAAGTGAAAATTGAATAGATTTTCATCCACACTGTGAAATTGATATTTTATAATTTCAAAATGACCGAACATTTGCACCAATTATTATTAATTCTAAATAAATGAGCAATAAAATACATAAGATTCAATCTATGTAAAAGAGTCACAGATTATAATCTGAAAGTAAAGATGTCCATTGGGAGTGGGTAAATTCCGAATAAATTATTTCTCCATAAAATAAAGTTATTAATAATAATAATAATTTACAAAATTAGTCGAAGAAAACATTACTTAATATCATATGTTCAAGAAAATAAATAAATTTCCCAAATAATAAAAAAGTTTAAATTGAAAATACTTTTGGAAATAAGAAAAAAACAAGTTTTATTCAATACGAAATAATCTATTGATAAATCAATTTTGGAAAAGATAGGATAACTGTTTTGATTCTTCAAACATTTCAAGTACTTTTCCTTTTTTTTGGAGAATTTGATCCATTTCTTCGATCTCATTTTTAAGATGAGCAATTCTTTTTTTCATTTCCAAAATGTTATTTCTGATTTCAATATTGCTTTTTGACAACATTTCTATTTCTTCGTTTATATTTTGTTCTCTTTTTCTTTGGAGAGTATTTGATTTGATCATTTCTTCTTTGACTTTTTGATAAAGCTTTTCAGATTCTTCTTTCTTTTTTACAAGTTCTAATTTTTGTGCATTTGCTTCAATCAGAAGAGATGTTAATTTTTGTGTTTCTTTATTTGCAAGATCGATCTGTTGATCATAATTTCGTTCTTTCTCAATCCTTATGTGTTTTTGGAACCGAGAATATATGGTTCTTAACTCTTGTAATTTTGTGCCTTCTTTTGTTAATTTGTTTTGTTGAGTTTCTTCAAATGATTTTCGAAGTTGAGATGAATATTGTTGAAGTTTATGTAGTCGATGCGTCTGTTTAGCTAACTTTTCTGTAACTTGATTGTTAAATTCATCTAATTCTGGATTAAATTTAGTAGTAGATTGAATTTTGGAGATTTCTGCATTTAATTTAAAATTCAAAACAGAATAGAATTGAACCCATTCCATATCCATACCAATCTTTGAAAGCTCATATAAATTATTTGTTTTCATTATTTGATATTGTTTGTTAATTTTAATAATCTTTTTTTTTGAAATCAATATCCTTTTATTAATAATTTTCTTTGCATTCTCAAGCTTCAACATATAAGTTTTTGGATCAAGCGAATCCTTAAGACATATTATAAATTCAATATGTTCTTCGAAAGTCTTTGGGTTCATTTAGTACGTTTATTATTACTATACGATAGTATCAAACAAACAAAGTCAAATTATTTTTTGCACGTTTATTTTTGATATTTTATTGGTTTAAATTTTACTGTTGATTGAGTCTACGTTTTGGTAGCTAAGTGCTTCATAATCTTCTTTGAACGGCCTTCTAGATATATAATCATTTCCAAGGCCTGATATGACAATACCCAATCCCATGATAATTACGTGGTAAAAGAAGATATGCTTATATGGGCGGATTGTACAGACATGTTCATAAAGAATTAAGCCAACAATTTCGAATGCAAGAAACACAAATCCAGAAATTCTCATTTTGTTATGACATGGGCATTGTCCTTTGGATATCTTCAAAGAAACAATGTGGTATCCAAGGGCTCCGATTGTCAATAATATCATTGATGCTCTATATTCATTAATTTTATCTTTGAATACGGCAAGAGCTTTTTTATCTTCGGGAGCATACAAAGAAAATACGGTCTCCCAGAAAATCATCACAACTTGGAGGCCTCCAAGTATTGTTCCACAAATTCCCCAATCTCTACGACGGCTGAGAACCCAGCTTCCTGCAATTGAAATTTGTGCTGGTTGAATAGACTTTCGTGAAACTATTGTTAGTCCCGTACAAGATATTAAATTTGCTAGATAAATAAAGAATTGAATCCATCCAAAAACATCTTTTTTATCGTGGTGAAATAATGGAATGAAGAAACATAAGAATGCTGCTAAATCCAAGAGACAAAATACGAATCCAATGTATTGAAGTGGGAATCCACTTGTTCCACGATAAACAGGTTTTGAAATGCAATGAAAAATAAGACCACAAGCAAATAGGGTATAACTTCCGAACTTGAACGCAGGATAATATTTTGATCCAAGTGTTGTTTCCCATACTTTCAATCCCTTTGAAATATCATAATTATAATATAAAGTGAAAAGGAATTGTAAAGCTGAAAAGAGAAGCACGTAATAATTGATCTTGCTTCTCCATTTCATTTCATTTGTTTGTTGTGGAGCCATTTGGAATGTGGTGTAATGCCAATCCCACTTTTTCAATCCCGAAACGAACCGATACAACAAATTTGAATGCAGTAGTTTGGGTTGGGAATTATCGAAGTTGGTTTGAAGCAGCCATTTGAATGCCTCCATAATTTAACGATAACTTCTGTGTTCACATAATTATTATCTCAATTGAAAATTCTTGATAAATAAGAATAAATAATTATTTCGATATATAGCGATTTACTGAGAAAAATAATTTTAAATTTGGCTAACGAAAAATTGGATCCATCAATTGAACGCATAATTTCATTATTTGGAGCAAATCATCCATATCCATTTTTTATCATTGGATATTTGATTTATCTTATATTTTATGCAAATGAAAATAATACATGCTACAAAGAGAATGAAACGTTTAAAACTGTCCACTTTTAACCGTCGAGGTCTAATTATATAAAATGTCATATTACTCCAATAAAAATTAATTGAAAAAATCATTTCAAAACAATTAGAAAGTGCCGATAATTCTATTTACGAAAGATGTTCATTTATTATCAAAAAATAATGTCACATTAATGAATTTTATGTCCGTATTCAGATATCACATCTAAAAAAAATTTTGTTAATCAAATTCTATAAATGTACTCTATGTTTATTAATTAATTTCTAATTTAAAAAAAATCTAATTTGGATGTTCAAAAATTGTTTGGATCATTGGCCCCTTCACGTCTCTTCCCCCTCGTGACTCGAGTGTTTCGACACGATTTTTAAGTCCAATAATCATTTTTCTTAAATCACCCATTTCATGAATCATTCTTTCCATTAGGTTCTCCATTCTGCTCACAATAACTTCTTTTGGTTTTTCGTTCTTTTCCTGACTTTCTTCTGATTCTTCTTCAAAATCATATCCAAATTCATTTGCTAATTCAGGTGAATATTTCAGCATATAATACTTCAAATCGAGAACCTTTTCGCCTCCGATGTATTTTTTGAGGACTTCGTATATCTTTTGTATGGGATTTGAATTATCTTTTAATGAATTTTTATGGCCTTGCTTCTGTTGGAGTTGTTCAATATACTTAAAAGTACTTCTGTTCTCACGGTCGCATGGCATGTTTGGGTCGGCACCAGCGTTTAATAAAATTTTGACCATTCGCAAATCTTGTTGAAAGGCAGCAATATACAATGGCGTAGAGCCCGAGGCTGAACGCTGATCGATGTTAACATGAAAAGATTGATCAGAATCAATATTGGAGTTTGATGATTGGAAAAAATCAAAACAACGAAGAAGTAAAAACACATTGACGTAATTGTGGTTGGTGACAGCAATATGGAGAGCTGTTGTCTTAAATTCTGGCTTAGATGGGATGTTTTCAAGTTCTACTTTATCATTAATATGTTCAAGAACCCATTTATACTTTAAGAGGATTCTTAAACAGTGGTAGTCTCTAGAGAGGGCAGCAATGTGAATAATGTTAAATCCTTCTATTTTTTGATTTAAATCTGGATTCTTTTCTTTCAATATGTAATCAACAATTTCATCTTGCTCACATAAAACAGCAAGAAACAGAGGTGTAGGTCCACGTATGTGAAGCTGAGGCGTAAATTTACTATATTTTGTCTTGAAGTCTATTTCAATATATGGCTTTAAGGTCCTTGAAATTTCACTTGGAGAAAGATGAAGTGCCTTAAATCCTTCTAAGTCACCAGATATAATTTTTTCTATGATGTCATCTTGGAGGGACTTGGACGCCTTAGTCGTGAACTTGCACATTTCCAGAAATTTGAATTCCGGTTTTAATATCGGACGTTTCGGATTGTGATGTTTACGACCGTTCAAATCCCGTATCTACATTTTTTTGAGTGCAATTGCATTGAAAACAGCCATCTCTCCCAGCGACCAACCGCATTCAAAAGTCAGGAAAAATTGGCACTTTTAAAACTTGATCAGCCATTCGGCCGAATTTTTTCTATAGTTTACAAGGATTGTCTAATTTCACGTGTGGCATAACAATAATCTCTCTAAAACATTAATGTACACAAAGCATTTGTATAGATAATTACAAAAAAATTCCCGATGTGTACATAACAACGATAAACAAACCAAAATTACCGTTTGTGTAGTTAGATTAACTTTTAGCTGCGATTTCAGTCATGAATCCAATAGTAGAACGAATATATTGTCTGTAATTGTCTCATGAAAAGTGCTTAGCAGTGCGTGTCTTAACAAAGATATTTAAAAATTTTTTCAATCATTAAAAAAGTAAAGTTATTGAATGAAGATTTATTGTCTTTACTTCTTCTTCTTATCTTCGACGACCTTCTTTTCGACAGCACGGATAACGCCAACAGCGACTGTTTGCTTCATATCACGAACAGCGAATCTTCCTAATGCAGCATATTCCTTGAATGTTTCGACGACGAGTGGCTTAGATGGGACGACGACGACGACGGCAGCATCATCCTTTTGGATCCATTCTGGGTTCTCTGTGACCTTCTTACCGTGACGACGGTCGATACGTTGGACGAGCTTGTCGAACTTGCAAGCGATGTGAGCTGTGTGGCAGTCGAAAACTGGTTGGTAGCCAGCGTGGATCTTGCCTGGGTGGTTGGAGATGATCATTTGTGCTGTGAAGTTGATGCATTGCATTGGTGGATCACGGTTAGCTTCACCGACGACGTAACCACGCTTGATGTCAGAGACGGCGACGTTCTTGACGTTGAAACCGATGTTATCTCCTGGAACGGCCTCTGGGAGTTGTGTGTGGTGCATTTCGATGGACTTAACTTCGGTGGTGACTGTTGATGGTGCGAAGACGACTGTCATGTTTGGCTTCATGATACCGGATTCAACACGACCGACTGGAACTGTACCGATACCAGAGATCTTGTAAACATCTTGGACTGGAAGACGGAGTGGGCGGTCGAATGGACGTTTTGGTGGTTGGAGTGTATCGAGTGTTTCAAGGAGTGTGCCGCCTGTGTACCATGGCATGTTTGGTGACTTTTCGGTCATGTTATCACCGACGAATCCGGAGATTGGAACGAACTTGTATTGTTCTGGCTTGAAACCAATGTTGCCAAGGATGTGTGTCATTTCTTGGACGATTTCATCATAACGTTGCTTGGAGTAGTTGACTGTGTTGTCATCCATCTTGTTAACACCAACAATAACTTGCTTGATACCAAGGGTGAAGGCAAGAAGAGCGTGTTCACGGGTTTGGCCTTGTTCGGCAATACCGGCTTCGAAACCACCGCGTGTGGCATCAATAACAAGGACGGCAGCATCGGCTTGGGATGTACCTGTGATCATGTTCTTGATGAAGTCTCTGTGTCCTGGAGCATCAATGATTGTGAACATGTATTTTGGTGATTCGAATTTCCAAAGTGAGATATCGATTGTGATACCACGTTCACGTTCGGCCTTGAGGTTATCCATAACGAAGGCATATTTGAAGGAGCCCTTACCAAGTTGGACGGCTTCCTTTTCGATTTGGGCGAGCTTTCTCTTATCGATACCACCGCACTTGTAGATTAAGTGACCTGTGGTTGTGGATTTACCAGCATCGACGTGTCCGATAACGACGAGATTGATATGTTCTTTCTCCTTACCCATGGGACAATAAACAAAGTGAACTGAAACCTTGGCCTTGTAATAAACAATTCAAATCTTGAATGACCACGAATCCAGTTTTTTAATATCTTATACAATTGTTTGTATGTAAATTTTGACTTTTGAAAATTGAAACCACGTCTGGAAGATTTTTGACAAGCGGTTAAAGATTTTGAAGCAAGACATAGCTCCTCTGAAATTATTTCAAAATTTTAGTAATCTCATTAATGTTAGGTTTATTTAATATATCTCATATAAAGAAATATAGATTTTTATTTCATTTAGTTATCTTAACTTAAAATCTCTATTTTTGCAAATAAAAAAAATAATAATATTTATTTAAAAACAACTTTTTTCTAAAAAACCTTATTTTTGATAAAACATATTAAAACAAAGAATATTCCTAATAATATTATTAGGGCTAAAACAATCTCTTTTTTTTATGCTTGATTTCTGAAATGATAAGAATAAATTTCAAATTATTTTAGAAAAATTTTTGGATATTTCGATTAATTATTCCTTCATCAACATGTATTTTGGATGTTTCACTATTGTAATATGAAAACATTGTTAAAGAAAAATTGTTGAAGATATTAATCAAGCATCATTAACGATATCATTAATATTCTTTTGTTGGTTAAGTATTTTCATTAGTTCTGATTGATAATTTTTCGATACATACATAAGAGCTGAATTAAATAATTTATAAAGTTTCCAAATATTGTATTAAAATATAAAATTACTAAAAGAAAATTTCTATTAAGCTTATAAATATCTTTAGTATTAAGATCAATATCTTTATATTCAATAAGTAATTTAACTATTTCTATTTTATTATTTTTAATTGCATATATAAAAGCTGTATTCTATATTTTAAATAATTCCCAAATATTATTTCAAAATATAAAATTTATAAATAAGAACTGAAATGAAAAAAATAAATATCATTAGCATTAACATTAATACCTTCTTTATTAAGAAGTAATTTAACTATTTCAATCGAACCATTTTCAGATGCTTTCATAAGTACTGTTTCAAATATTTTAAAGGATTACCAAATATTATATTAGATTACTAAATCACTGAAGCAAATATTATCTTTAACATTAATATCAATCCCATTTTGATCAAGAAGTAGTTTAACTATCTCTACATGGTTATTTAGAGTTGCTAATATTATTGCTGTATAAAATATTTTGAGTAATTTCCAAATATTATTTTGAAATATAAAATTATTTATATAAATATTAAAAGAAAAAAACAGATATCTTTATTATTGATATCAATTAGTTTTTCTTCAAGAAGCATTTTAACAATTTCTGCGTTTCCGATTTTAGATGCCAAAATTAGTGCTGTTTCATTTTATAAAAATAATTTCCGTATATTATTTTGAAATATTAAAAGAAAAAAATAAATATTAAACATAATAAACAAATATTTCTTATATTAATATCAATTTCTTTTTGTTCTAGAAGTAACTTTACTATTTTAATGTAACAATATACTGATGCTCTCATAAGTGCAGTTTCAAATATTTCAAATAATTTCCAAGTATTATTCACAAACATAAAATTATCCATACTAATATTATCCTTCACATTAATATCAATTTCTCCTTTTTTAATAAGAAGTTCGACTATTTCAATATAATTTTTTTCTGAAGCAATTTTAAGAATTGTGTTAAATATTCTTAAAAAATCCCACATATTATTGTGAAACTAGAAATATTTGATTTAAATATTAAAAAGGGAAAATAAAAATATTTTGCATTGATATCAATTTCTTTTCGTTTAAGAAGTAATTTCATAAGATCTATATTACCTTTTAATGCTGCTAAAAAAAGCAATGTTTCAAATAATTTGAATAAATACCAAATATTATATTGATATATTAAGTTTCCAAATCAAATGTTAAATAAATTGTTAAATCATTTTTAGAATTAATATCAATTCCATCTTGTTCAAGAAGTAATTTCATTATTTCATTATAACCATTCAAAAATGATATCATTAGTGCTGTTTTAAATATATTAAATAATTTCCATATATTATTTTGAAAGCCAAAATCATCAAAAGAAATTTTAAGTAAAACAAGAGAATATCTTTAACATTAATATCAATTCCTTTTTGTTTAAGAAGTAATTTTATTATTTCTATGTTACCATTTGAAGATGCGCATATAATTGCTGCCCAAAATGCAATAAACATTTTCCAAATATTATTTTGAAATAAAAAATTATTTAAATAAATATTCAACAAAACAAATAAATATCTTTAGCATTTACATCAATTCCTTTTTTCGTAAGAAGCAATTGAACCATTTCGATATGGTCTTTTTGAGTTGCTTGTATAAGTGCTGTTTGAAATATTTCAAATAGTTTCCAATGATAGATTTGAATAAACTTTAAACAAAATTATTTAACATCTTTAGCATTAATATCAATTCCTTCTTGTTCAAGTATTAACTTCATAATTTCGAATTTATCAAAATTAACTAATTTTGCAAGATTTCTTTTTCGATCACAATTTAAATAATACTTAATTAAGAAAATATTATCAATTGCAATTAACTTTCTAATTAATTTACAATTTATCTTTAATCCGTATCCTTCCAAATATGATAAAAGTTCATAGTTAAAGTAATCAAAACATATATTACCTAATTCATCCAAACTATTGATTTTTTCCAATTTATTTTCATAAACATATTTAAAAATCTCATTTTGATGGAATTTTATTGCTGTTTCATAAGCATCTTTAAATGATGAATGATTTCAATGTTTCCACCTGCAATTGCATATTTACCTGCATTAAATGCATTTGCTCCATTCATAAGTAAATATTTAAAACATTTAATTGATCCAAAAAATGATGCATAATCAATTAATGAAACATTTTTTTGGTTAATAAATGAACATCTTTCATAAAGTGATGGTTTAATCGTTTGATTAAAATCAAAATTTGTTTGTGATGATATTTCTTGAAGTTTTTCTATTTCATCATTTCGAATTATTTTTGATAATTTATTTGTATTTATTCCTTTTTTAATTAACTTCTTATGAAGTGCCCAGTTATCTTTTCTAAGTTCTTTTATATTTCTTCGGAAGTCTTTATAAAATATAGAATGACTTAATGATTTAATTTCATTATCTTTTAGATAATGTGAAAAGTATAAAGAATTTTGATTTTTTATTGTTTTTGGATCACTTAGTTTTTGTTCAATCAACATTTCTAGAAGATAATATGATTCGCATGAATGAATATTAAGAAGTATTTCTACAAAAACATTGATAATATTTATGTTTTTTTGAATCTTGTTCTCTTTGTGATTTAGCAAATGTAAATACTTGATATATGTTTCGGCTTCTCCCATTTGAAGTACAAATATACAGTATACTAATCGACATACCATGCAATTTAAGGAATATAAATATCTAGAATCAACTAAAGAAATCCGTTGATGCAACAGAAAATTTAATATTTTTTTCATCTAACGAAAATATCGTTTTATATAATGTATATGCCTTTTGTTTATTTATATCTATTGTTGAAATGTTAACATCCATTGATGAGACCAAAAATAAACGGTTTTGACTCTGAAATCTTTTCACAAAATTAAGAAAAAACCGGAAATAAATAAAATGAAAATATCAATCCTAAATGTAAATAAGATTTAGCATAAAGCACAAAATAAGTATCATAAAAATATTTTAAAATAAATATAAATTAAAAATAAAATCTATTGAGAAATCATTTCTTATTTGACGATTGTCTGACTAACAATGATTTTTCTTTTTAAATGAATGATTTTTGAATAAAAAATTATAAATGAGAATTGTGATACTATATATTTTTTTATTCATATATTAATTACATTGTATATCAATAAACGAAGGATGATATTTTCATTTTAAGCTTCCAAGGATGATATTGAATTTTTCATGTATAAAAAGTAGTTTCACTATTATCACGAGATTTTCCTAAGATGAATCTATAAATGTTATTTGAAATATAAATAAATATCTTTAGCATTGGTACCAATTCTTACTTATTCATGAAAAAAGTTTATTACATCTTTATATTTTTTAAGTTCAAGGGCTGTAAATATAACAGTAGGTAAACCAAAACATGTAATAAATGATATGCAACACATTATTTGGTATCCACAACGATGTTCATATTGTTACATGTACTATGTGAAAAAGATATATCGACATAATATTACTTTATTTACTTTTTTCTCCACCAATTCTTAAATTTTCCTTTTTATTTACTAACATTTCAAAGCCCAAGCGCTGACTTTACTTCGTCTTCGAGTAAGTCTATTTCGCCTTTTAGTCCATTCCAATCGTCGTTATAATGTAATCCTTCGTTTTCTGCAACCTCATTTTCGCCGTTGGCGAAGGCGAGAAGCTCAGAAAGCGGCTCGGAATCATTAAACTCATGTGATTGCAAATTTGGCGCATTTGCAAAATCACTAATATGATCACGTAAAAAGATGATAAAACACTCAAGTGGTGATTTCCCTTCGATGTTCTCCCCAAGTTTGGTCCAATCGCCTTTGAATGTGTTGAAGTTTTGAAAGATCTTATTTTCAATGAATTCATTCGTTGGAGTAGGCTCATTAATTCGTTGCGGGAGAGTGCGGAACTCAAAGTCTGCACGATTTACCTCGAGTTGTGAGAGTGTATTTTGATGTGAAAAGCACATTAGACATATGACAATTCCTGGATACTTCTTGGAGATAAAATGACCTTGGCCACATGAATCTTTACATAGGGCACATTTGACTTCGAGGTGTGGCAGTGGATGAGATGTAGCAGGAGTATTGAAATGAATATTTTCAACTGCCAAGGCATATTCATTACGAAGATTGGAATACGTAGGAGAAGGTTGAGATTGCGTAGCAAAATTTGGTGTGAAATTAATGAGACCCCAAACGCAAAGAAAATGATGAATTCTACTGATGAGAAGTGCATCACCACCTTCCATGTGGCGCATTGTAGATGTGGTGACATCTGTAGTTGGATATAAACGGAAGAGTTTAATAAACTTGTTTCTGATTCGTTTGTAATTTCTGGCAAAAATTGGATCACTAAGCTCCGGGAACGCACTTCTCTCAATAGAATGGATTTTTTTGAAGTCAAACCATCTGCATTGAGATGGAATTGTGTGGGGAATGGGATTTTGAGGATATGGTGATTTAGGTTGACATGGCGGTTTAACAACACATTGACAGAAACGCGTGACCTTGTAGTTTGATGCTTCAACTAATGTTTCTGTTTTAAAGCGCCTGTAGCGTTTTATCTCCAGGCATTCGAATGGATGCTTAACGGCTGTCATGAAAGTGACGCAGTTGGACCCGTGTGAAATTCGAATGGGCCAAAGCGGTTATTGTGTGAAAAATAGCCGCCAAATTAACGGTCCTCATATTTCAACGAATATTTCTAACGTATTTTAAACGATTTTCGTAATTGCCACTTTTTGCAAGAAAAAAAAACATTAGTGAAAAAAAATTGGCGTATGCTTTATATAAAGGTATGATGAAGAAACTTTTATTTTGCTGGTTGTTCTGTTTCTGGTTTCTGTGGTGTTTCAACCTTTTGTGGTGGCGGCGATCTGATATTTTCTTCAATTACAGCAAGTGCTGTAAGAGCCAAAATTATCCAAACAGGGAAAAAATATGCTGCTTTTCTTTGAAGCTCATTTTCATCATATGTCGGAAGAAATCCCATAGCAAGGAGAATCCAAAGTACAACTGTTGCTACTAAAGTTAAGAGTACTGCTTTTCCATGTGAGCGAAAATAATTACGATACGCTGCTAGAAGGCTTACCATATCGAATGTTTTTCTTTTTTGTGATTGAATGCTTTACGAATTTTTCAAAGATTCGAGTTTGAGTCTTTTTGTACAAAAATGACAAAAAAGATTCTGAAATTATCCAATTTTCATGTAAAGTATTCAAAAAAGTGAAATCAAGTGCTGTTCCAAATACTTTAAATAATTTTCAAACATAATTTTGAAATATTTAATTATTACAATAAACATAAAATGAAACAAACAAATATTTTTAGCATTAATATCAATTTCTTCTTGTTCAAGAAGTAATTTAACTATTTCTGTATGACCATTTTCAGATGCTATCAGTAGTGTTGTATTAAATAATTTAAATAATTTCCAAATATTAATTTGAAATAAGAAATTATTGAAATAAATCTTAAATAAAACAAATAAACGCCTTTAGCATTAATATCAATTCCTCTTTGTTTCAAAACGTATTTAACAAGTTTAATATTTTCTGATCCAGATGAAAATACCAGTATATCATGTGGAATTGAATGATCTTTAAGAAAATATTCGACTAAAAAAATATTTCCAATAATTGCTGCTTCATTAATAATATCATCATTTTTTCATTCCTTCTTTAAGTAAAAATGAAAATATTTCATAATTATGATATAAAATACAAAACTTTCCTAATTCTTCTAAATTATGAATTTCTTTTATTTTATTATCATAAAAATATTTAAAAGATATCATTTTGATGAAATTCAATTGGTATTTCATATGCAAATGATGAATGATTTTGTTCACATAAATTAATGATTTCTTCATTTCCACCTGTAACTGCATATTCTCCTGTGTTATCTATTTTAGAACCATTCATAAGTAAATATTTGAAACATTTAATGGATTCAAAGAATGCTGATTCATCTGTATGTTATTAAGAAATCCTCCAAATACATCAAATATATTGGATTTGATTTTATGAATCTCTTCAAATGTTCTTATTTTTTTTATAAAATTCAAAAATAAATCTACATTATTGTTTTTAATTACAAAGGAATAATATATCATTTAAATGATAATTAAATCATAAGATAAAGGATGGATTTTATCAAATTTATTAATTATTCAACCTAAAGATTTAGAGAAATTTCTTCATTCAAACTAATAATTTCTTGATTTATTGATAGAAGTGTTTCTGAGTCGTAAAGTCCCTTTGGATTCATGTGGAAAAATGAACTATTTCTATTCATCAAAATTTTTGTGAGCCAATAATAACCGACATATTAATTCAAATTTGAATTGTTGTTATACTATATCGGCACACAGGGATAGCAGCATGCTAGCATAGAGTTTAACATAAATTTTTTATGATACATAATATTTATAAAGGTTAGGATGCAAAACGCCCTCCATTTTGCGGTTTTTGAACGATAGGAAATTTGAAAGGAAAAAAAATGGCAATAAAAATATTCGACTTTTGATAAGGAGATCAAAGTCATTTCAAAAAGTGAATAATGGCAAAATATCTTATTGGTGGGGTCTGATACACTTCGAAATCATTTTTCTAATAAAAATATTTTAAATTATGATTAGTTTATTAAGAAATTTCACCAATTATTGCTTTCCAGCATTTTTCGAATGTATTTCCTATATTTCTTCGAAAGCACCATTCATGGATATATGATTCGAGATAATTTCTAAATCCATTTTTTATGAGGTATCCTTTTATTAGATTCCATGTACCTTCTATTTTTTGAGTATTTGCCTCAGTAATTGGATCTACAAAATTTTCTAAGTGATTTACTGTTTTGTGTACATAACCTAAATCACTAAGAGTATTATATGCCTTCCATTCATCAGACCAAATTTCTGAATTAGGTCTAACTGTTGAACAAATAATTGGAATGAGAACTTCTTTCGATCTATTTTCGCAAATCTCAGCAACAACTCTCATTGTTTTACTGTCTATTTCGCCAAAAACCCAAATTTCTTCTTTTTCCAATGCACTTCCTTTGTTGTATTTAGCACCGAAAAAATGACTTTCATCAATTTCGACTATTCCATCACCAAGTAAATTCTGAGCTATATCTTTTCGATATTCTTTTTATGCAATAGATCGAAAAGTTTGAAACCATGTTATTACTGATCGTTCACATACACCTGTAATTTTAGATGTAGTTCTTATATCAAAACCTTCTACCCAACATGCTAAAATGTGAACAAATCCCCTTAATGAGAGTTTTGATTGTGATACCCATGAATCTAATCTGATTGATTTTGAATTTCTGCATTTACTTGAGCAGCATCTATATGCAGCACCATCAGGGTAACTTGGTGAGAAATAAACTTTCATTAACGATTGACATTTCGGACATATCTGAATTTGGTGGATATCAGGAATGATTCCCTGCTCAGAGGCCCATTTGATAATACTTTTGTCATTTAATTTTGACACTTTCTTAATGGTTTCGAATTGCAATTGCATCAATGAAGAAATGATCGACTTTTTGACTACTTTACAAACAAAAAATATGAATAAATTTTTATCGATAACCGTTATAATAAATCTTATATATTTTATTTAATAACTTAAATATAATCGTTATGTCAAATATTTTGTATGTCAAAATATATATATTAATATGTATCAAATGCGAGCACCGAAGGTGCGAGCGGTTTCGATCGTTATCCATTGAAAAACGAAGTTTTTGAATGGATAACGATCGAAACCGGCCGTCAGGATGATGGATGGGGTGCCCTAATGTGGCATTTCTATTTTTCCTCAAATTTCCTATCGTTTAAAAACCGCAAAATGGAGGGCGTTTTGCATCAGAGCCTTTATAAATAATCATCAATTAGATTTCAATCCATTTATAAAATTAATAAGTAGTTGGCTATTTGATGAGATGAATATATTTTATATTTAATTGAATAGTTTATTTTGTAATGTATACAATTTAAAATACCTGTCACCCTGCTCCCCAAACCAAAAGTGACTGTGGGAGATCACCAGGAAGGCATGGAAATTTCCATATATACACAAAATGCTGTGAGAAAATAAATTCTTATTGATGAAATTTTCATTATTTATTAAATTTAGTGAAGAAGTTACTTGCCAATGGCTATTTTATAAACATTCTCGAAAAATGAAGGGAATTTATGAAAGAATTCTTTCAAGAATTAAGAATTTTTTCTCTAGATTTATCTACATTTGATAGACAATTTTGCTTTGAGGTACTAAATAATTCAATAGAGATCCGATGGGAAATTTGATAAAGTTTTCTTTGCGGAAACCGTTAATGATCCTCTTTTCAGCGCTGAAAAAATGGGAGTCCTCGAAGAAGATGAAAATTTTCAATTTCTTTATAAAGTTTCAAATGGAAACCTCAATGCAGAAAACAGTCAAATAGTAACATACTTAACAAGATTTAGAAAAAGTTTATCATTTTCATGGATATCTCAATTTCGCGATGAAGCACGTAAAAGTCTTATATTAGTTTTAAAAATGATTTTCAAATTTGCTACAAATTCTGATGCCACGGTTCGTGTTAATTCCTATAATACTTTAGGTGGATTATTAATAGCTGTTGCACCTTATTGTTCACAAATTTTTATTGCTGCTTTTGCCGAAGCTGTTGTTGGTGTTGAAGTTTCTCCAAAAGTTTCTATAGCAATTATTAATACATTTTTATATCTTACAAGGTTTATTTCACCAATTCGAATGGATGAATTTGTTTGTAGTATTCCCATAAACTCTCATTTTGGTGTTGATCTTTCCGAATTTATTCAATATATTCCACAAGTTATTCCTTTAATGGAAAATTTACCAATTGTTCTCAAGCAAAACATTCTTCGCTCTATTGTTTGTGGATGTAAGGATGAGCCAAATTATGCCTTTACATCATCCGTTTCACTTTTAATATCGATGAATAAGAAAGAACAAATTGACATCTTAGTTGATTTAATAATCAAAAACCATCAACTTGGTAAGGTTGCTGTTTGGCTTGGTCCAGTTCTTCTTGAAGACAGAGAAGTGTATGATCTTATTGGTGAAAAAGGAAGGGAATTATTCTTAACGTACTCCCTTCAAGAATTCAAAAGAAAACCGTTAAATCTCTGTCAATTTGAGTATGCTTGTAAAACGTGTTCTATTTTTTTATATAACGAACCAACCTTAAAAGAAAAGATATACAATGAAATTGAAGATAATTATCCACCTATTTATAAGTCGCGTTTGTTATATTTGCCAATGACGCTTGAAGAAATTAAACAATATAAAGATACGATTTATTTATCACCTAAACTTGTAGCATTAAGGAATCATTTTGAGCATAATAATGATGATGCCGATGAAGTTGCAAAGTTATTTTTAGAGTATCAAAACACGGAAAATGATTTATATTGTAAACTAATTGAAAGTTTTGGAACATGTATTGATAAAATGTTAATATTATGTAAAGAAGATCATCATTTAAAGCTAATGAAGTTTATTCTTCAAAAGCCAAATAAGAATTGGGTACATAATGAAGCAATATGTAAATTAATTGATAATATATCAATCGAAAATTGTCTGAAAGTTTTCACCGAATATTTTGATATTGCATTAAATTTACTTTTAGAATTTACATTGTCATCACATGACCGATTATTTAATACATCAATTTCATCGCTAAAGAAATTCGCTTCGTATATATACTTAGAAAAGATTCTTTTAAAGATATATTCGAGCGATTGGCTTAATGAAAATGTTGTTTCCAAACGATTTTATTTATTATCGGAATTAGCAAGCTTATTTAAGTCACCTCTTTTTTCTATTTTCATTCCGCTCGCAGGAGAGGCATTAACTTCATGTGAAAACGTGATAACTATTTCGAATATTTTTGCATTTTTAAGTAAAGTCGAAATCAAATCGATTTCAGAAGAAATTCGAATATTTACATTTCAGTTTTTGATAAGGCACATTCAAAGCTTTACACAGTACCAAATTGAATATGGTTATGAAATCCAACCGCTAAACGGTTATTTCCTAGATGGCTTAGATACTGATATTGTAACTAATCCTACATGTAATCATCAGACAGTATTACAACATGTAAAGAATTGTTATATGTTTTTATGTAATATCCCATTAAATCAAGTCAAAGATTATGAAACGTTTTTTAAATTGTCGTTTAATTTAGTACCAATTTTTGATAAAATTCCATTAAATGAAATGCAAAAATTAGCGAATCAATTTACGCAATATAGTCAACAAATGTTTGATTTAGCAATTGATACCTTTAAATCAACTTCGAAAGATGACGTTGCAGCGATTTGTTGTAATTATTTAATACCGACGAGTAAAGAGTTACCACAACAAATCGAAGAATCATTGTTACAATTTCTCACTGTTAAAGAAACGCATGATCCGGATCTTTTATATAATTCTTATATATATATTGATCAAAAGGATCATAACTTAGCGTTAAATAACATCGATAAGTTAATAAAACGCTTACCAGAAAAAGATGCAATAATATTATTATTTAAATTGTCGAAAATTATTAACAAAAATGAGTTGAAATTCGTCACTGATAATCAATCAATAGCATTTTTAGATTTCGCATTGATATATAAAGGAGAATACTTTGATAAAGTAAAAAGTTATATCGAAAATGTTCCGTTTGATAAATGGCCTTTAGATGATGATACAATGAATAAATCACTTTTGGAATTCTTAAACCAAATCGAAATTAAAATAAAATTAAATGATTTGGTGAAAATAGATGAACAACATTGGAAATTCATATTTTCGAATAAAGAGTTTTTCGATACAACGAATTTAAATGAATTTATTCCGAATAATATTTCATTGTTTTATAAAATCGATACATCGAATGTATATATACAACAAATTCCTGAAAATGTATTTAAATTTAATAAAAATATTGTCGAAAATATAACAAAAATTTCGACAATTTCTCCTTTTGTTAATTCGGGAAAATTTATTCCACAGATTTATTTGGCGATGAATTATTTCCGATTTACAAACAAAATAATAACAAACGAATTATTTAATCAATATTTAACATATTCACTTGAGACTAAATCATTAAATTTGTTGAAAACTTTATTAAAATATGCGCAAAAGCATTCGATACAATTCGATGTTACTGATAATTCGATGTTTTTCACATCTGAAATAATTGATTATACAATTAATGCATTAACAAAATACAAATCAATACATAAAATCCCGAAAAATATTGTCGATAAAATCGAAGAATTCATTGGTAAACCAATAACTAAAGAATTAATTCTCGATGAAAATGTACAAATTTCTCATTTCGTTAAATTAGATTCACAATTTTTCACACATTATTTATTCGAGTTCGATGATTTCAAAGCTAATAGACTTATAAAACTAATAAAAATCATGAATTTCGTGTCTTTCCCACCCGGTGAAATCTTAAGTATTATTATTAATTACATTGGAAATTATAAAAGTTTCACATCAACAAAGAAAAAAGCAGTTTTTCTAAGGTTTATCTACGCCACTTTTGTGAACTTACATAAACGGAAAGAAAGACAAGCAATAAATGAATTAATTACCACTTTGGATGAATATTTCCCAATTATAGCAAGTGAAATCCCATCCATCATTTATTTTGAGCTAACATTATTATTACAATATTTATTATTGTATTCTAATAATTTCAACATATATCAAAACTTCTTTAACACATTAAATCCTAAGTCAATTCTTTATAGCTATTTCCTAAACCACTTTTCTACGCTATTTATTGTTCGTAATCCTTTAAGTTTAAGTGGTAACTATAAAATCATCAAACAATCATTAGAATATAATTTGCCTTCAATAACAAACGTAATTTTAAAGACAATAAAAATATATTTAGCGAATTATGACTTATTCTTACAAATCAAATCGATCATATTTAATGAAATCACAAACAACTTAAAATTCTTTAAGTCAGATTTCCAACTTGGTCCTTCATTAATAATAATATATTCGACGTTATTAACAAATCCACAAATATTTAATACAATTCCACATAATATCTTCCAAACATTTATTAATAACTTTTTAATCCAAAAAGAAAACGAACCAATTTATCAAATTTGTTTCCCATTAATCTTAAAGCTTTCATTAATCGATCGAAATTTGTTTTATTCCATTTTTGATTTAGAGTTTTGTAATAACATTATAATGAAAACTTTAGTTTCTACGTATTATTCATTAAAACAAAATATTAAAAACGAAGATAAGTTGGAACTGTTCGAAATCGATACACTACAAAACTTCCAAAAGTTTTATGATAAGTTCCCAACAATTAATGGATCAAAGTTCATGTTCCAAATATGTAAAATAAGTACTGAACCTGTTTCATTCTTCTTCACAAAAATGATTTACACTACAAATAACTTTTTGGTGCTCTTCGTAGCATTAAAACAAATTTTCGAGACATTGGATAACGATGATAAAGAGTTGGCAATGTCAATCGCAAAGGAGTTCGAGTACGAGCCGAAGTCGAGAAAATCGGCAATGAAATATTTCGTGGGTAATGATGAATGTAGTAGGTATTTCATCATTGCAGCAGCTGAAACAGATGATGATATAGAAAAAGAATTGGATAAATTTAAATAAAATATTTTAATGTTTTTATGGTAAATATATAATTTTGTGTTCGCATTATACTGAAGTAAATTTGAGTGAAATGGTCGTAAAAGTTGCAATTGTAAACATAAGAATTTATCATCCGATACCACTTTTTGAGTATTGTTGTCACTTTTGATAACAAATAACAAAAAATATTTACGATAGAAAAATCAGATAATCAGGAAACTGTTTCTCCCAGAAAAAAACTATCGTCATTATGAAATCATCATCGTTTAACTAGGGATTTTTTATACTAAAAATTAATAAAAAAACATTTAACATAATGTTTTACTCATTTTTTGAAAAATAGAATAATATAAAGTGGTTGCAATTTAACTATTTTCGTACAACTCTAACATTTTTTGCAAAATCACATATTTCAAAACAAAAACATGTCTTTGAATAAATTATATAAAAGATTTTTTAAGCATACTTTAATATTATAAATGTATGCAACGTCAACAAATTATTCACAAACTGTTCACAAAAAGGATTTTCAAAGATAGAACCGAATAAAATAAATGGAAAATCACCTGATTTTTATTCAAAAGCTGAAGTGCTTGGGAATGAAATAAAACACAGTATATCAAATAAAGACAAAAAAGTTTATGAGCTTTCTTACATATGAACTTTAGAATGAACAATTAAGTGTCTTACGGTTAAAAGTGCACTGAATGAACGATAAAACCGTCAATAAGCTAAGCCAATGTCTCTGACCAGCCAAGTCACCCAATTCTTAGGTAAACTTTCACCAAATACTAAACTTGCTTTAACTGTTGGTGCAGGGGCTGGTGTTGCATTTCTCGCAAAAGAAATGTTTTTTTCTCCATATAAAACTAACGGATTACCTGATGCAAAAAATCTAAAAGGATTTTCACCAACAATGACGCGTCACGAAGCAACTAAAATACTTAACCTTCCACAGGCATTCACAAAAGCAGACGTCCAAAAACAACATCGAGTTCTTATGAGCCTCCTTCATCCTGATAAAGGAGGCAACTCATACATTGCCATGAAAATCAACGAAGCTCGTGATTTTCTTTCTCTTGGTACAAAAATATAAATTATGTAAATCCATCAATATTTTTTTATAAATATTTGTGTTGATAACAAAAAAAAATATTGTTATAATGGTGTGAGGGTGATACCTCTATGAAAGTGATTTAATGCTTTTTGTTTAACAATAGAAACAGTGAACAACTGTTACCCACGCAAGTAGCACTTAAATTTTTCAATATTCAGAACGATCACTTCTGTCACAAAATAAAGTAACCGATTTACCCAAACAGATATTTTGTTATAATGTTGCTCGAATTTATAGGTCTAATTAATCTCTTTCAAATAAACAAAAGAAGTGAATTGTATGTTAAATACATACCAAAAATTTTTTCAATCAAAATTAATTACAAGCACACATCATTATTTCCAATTGCATGTCTTCAAGCAAACTATCATCCCATCGCTCACACTTCAATTCTAAAAAATATTTTATTTGCTGAAAACCAAAAAACAAAATATTTTCCTTTCCTTCATATTTTTGTTTTTAGTAAGGAACTTAATTCATTTTCTCTTTTATTCAACAATTTTTTGATAATTTTTCTCACTTTTTTTGTGGTTAAATTATCTCATAACAAAATAAAATGCATTACCATTAATAAATATATAGAAATGAATTACAAATTTCTTTCTTTGCTTTTTACTATTTATTTCATTCATACAACTGAAATATATTCTAGCGAAACATCAACACTTACAATAACTAATTCAATTGAATTTGATGAAAGATTTGAATATAATACAGCTAAACATGTTATAATTGAAAGCGGCATTTCAACAATTTCATCATCAGCTTTCTATGAATGGACTTCTTTAATTTCAGTTATAATTGGTGACTCTGTTACATTGCTTGGGACTTATGCTTTTTTTGGTTGTTTAAATTTAGAATCAATTATAATTGGAGAAAATGTTCAAATATTTGGAGAACGTGTTTTTCAAAATTGCCCTAAATTACAGAACATTACTTTTCCTGCCTCAGTAAGTGAATTTAATTCTGCAGTTTTTATACAATGCTATAGTGTTAAGTTTTATAAAGTATCAGAAAATAATCCTAATTTTTGTAATTTGAATAATGACGGTGTTCTTTATGATAAAAATGTTCAAACTATTTACTTTTATCCAGCTGGTAAAGAAAGTAAAACATATGAAATTCCATCAACAATTACTTGTCTTAAAGAATGTTCATTTTATGGTGCTTCTAATCTAGAAAAGATTACAAACACTGAAAATATCTCTAGTATAGAAGAATATACATTTTGCCATTGCGAACAACTAAAATCATTTACTATTTCAAATAAAATTACAGCAATCTCACAGGGTTTATTTTCATATTGTATTAATTTAACAACAGTTTTCATTGGCGAAAACGTGGCCTTAGTTAGTATATATGGGTTTAATGCATGTAATAACCTCAAATGTGTTTATTTTTACGGAGAAAATGAACCTAAATTTAATACAAACGCTTTTTCTGGTGTTACAATTGAAATTGAAGTAATGGTATTAAGCACATATCAAAGCAATAAATTTGGAATATTTAATGTAACTAACGAAATAATTCCAGAATGCTCTCCAACACATATATTCACTAAATCAAATACATTCACTAAATCTAATACTTTAACTAAGTCTAATACATTCACTAAATCTAATACATTAACTAAATCAAATACATTCAGTAAATCTAATTCATTCACTAAATCAAATACATTCACTAAATCTAATACTTTAAATAAATCAAATACATTTACTAAGTCTAATTCATTCACTAAATCTAATACATTCAGTAAATCTAATTCATTCACTAAATCAAATACATTCACTAAATCTAATACATTAACTAAATCAAATACATTTACTAAGTCTAATTCATTCACTAAATCAAATACATTCAGTAAATCTAATTCATTCACTAAATCAAATACATTTACTAAGTCTAATTCATTTATTAAATCTAATACATTCACTAAGCATAACTCATTCACCAAATCTGATACATTTATTAAAACTAATTCATTCACTAACTCAAATACATTAATAACAGAAAATTTATTTGAATTTTTCACGACATTTTCACATTCGTTAACATTAAAATTTTCTGTATCATTTATAAGAACAATTTCAAATTATTCATTTCTATCAAATACATATATTATTTCAATGATGTCTTCTTCTATCACATATTTAATCACTGAATATTTATATTATAATTATACCATTGTTCAGTATTCAACATATTTTAGTTTTTATTCCGATTTCTTTACAGTTTTCAATCAGAATGAACAAATTACTAATGAAAATCAAACAAATGTTGTTCTTATTATCATTGTTGTTTGTGTTATTATTGTTGTTATTATAATTGTAACACTTCTTGTTATATTTGTTGTTCATAAACGAAACAAAAATAAAAATGAAGAAAACGCAGTAAGTGTCGAAACAAATGATAATACAACAGAAGGATTTTCAGTTATTAGCAAAATGTCAAATATAGATGAAGACCCATTTGTTGATGATTTCAAAGAAGATCGTTTTGTTAATATATAAATAAATTTTTTTTAATTTTTTATAATGAATTTTGAAATATATGTTTCATGGAACTGACAGTTGTCACATTTTAAAGCGAAAAATATCATAAAATAGTTAAATGTATTACAATAAGAAAAATGAATTGTTTGGGATAGGTAATTGCATAGGAGAATTCTTTTTGCAATAACTTTTGGTGGATCCACTTCGTTTAAAAGCACTTAGGTGCTTATAAATTTTTATAATGAATAATTTCATTTTCTTTAATAAAAGGATCAAAACAATGTGATGTGTACGAGTGTGTCCAATTCGCAAATTTGTGTTCAATAAATACATACGGAATAACATTTAAGTTCACTGAAGAAGATCCGTTTGTAAACGATTTCAAAGATCTAATATGTCTAATCAAAATTGCTATTAAAATCTCGTTTAATAAACAAATTTTACTTTCATTTTATCTTTGAACTTCAAAAAAGACGTTAAAGTCCACTTTTTATTACCATTTCGCGCAGATTACTGCATTTAAATGAAAGCAAAACCCACTTTGAGTTCTCAAAGAACTTCAACATCAAGACAAGAAAATTTAATAAGGAGAACCCAAGGTACTTCGCTTATCAATAAAAAAAATTCAGCTCCATTGCAATCATTAGAAAAAATTATATTTGAGTTAAAAGATGATCACATTGAAACTTCTTCTAACTCTGCAATGAAGTATTTTGATAATAATTTTCCATATTCTTTTAATCTTTTAATTAGTAGTTTAATATATACAGCTTTTTTATCTCAAAGAAATGAAGCAATTTTATATTTGAATTTTTTGAAATCAATTGAAACATTAGAAAAAGACATTCAATGTAACTCAATAATAAATGTTTTTAAGCATTATTTATTAATAATAGAATCACAAGAATCAAATCATTTACTTACAAAAATGATCGAATATGAACTAATTCAACCTGATTTTGTTCAGAATAAGAGATCATTATGGTATGCAAATTATTATACAGATGAAGAAATCCATATTTATAACTATAAATTTCAAGAACAGTTTCTTTTAGATCTTGAAGAACTATCAAATAATGATTGGGAACTTCATAAGCAGTTAATTAAAGAAGGAGTAAATCCGAATGAAATATTAAAAATAATTCGAAATGATGAAATTGAAAAACTTCAAGAAATTTCATCACAAACAAACTTCGATTTTAATCAACATGTTAAACCATCACTTTATGAAAGATATTCATTTATTAACCAAAAAAATGTTTCGATAATTGATTTTGCAGCATTTTTTGGAGCAATTAAATGTTTTCGATTTTTACTGATGAATGGTTCTAAAACCAAAAACACATTAAAGTATGCAATTGCAGGTGGAAATTTAGAGATTACATATTTATGTGAACAAAACATTTTATCATTTAAAGAAGTATATAAAACAGCAATTGAATTTCATCGAAATGAAATTTTTCAATATTTTTACGAAAAGAAAAAAATACCAAATAAAGATTTAACAAAATACGGAATTCATTGCTTAAAACATTGTAATTTCAAAATGTTTATGTTCTTAAAATCGGTTGGTATGAGGATAAGCAAAGAAATTTTAGAAGAAGCAATAAAAAATGGTAATACATTCTTTATTAAAAGATATATAACAGATCCAAAATATTTCCCAATCATTACAAAATGTCCAAATGCGTCAAGAAATTATGAGTTAATTAAAATGATTCTTGTTCAAGGCAATTTCAATAAAATTACTCTAAATATTTGTGTAATTGGTTTAGAATTTGTTTTGATTGCTTTATGTTTTCTATTTCTATTTAAATTTTCTTTAATTTGTTTAATGAACAACTTTTAAATGCAACAAAACATGGTTATTTCGAAACAATACAATGGATTTCTCAACAAACTGGTTTTGATGTTAATTATAGTAACATCTTTTTGTTTTATTTAATATTCATTTTAATAATTCGATATTTCAAAATAATGATTGGAAGTTATTTCAATTATTTGTGACTCTACTAATGTTAGCAATTAAAAATTCTCATATGGATGTAATTAAATTTCTTCTTAAACATAAAAAAATTGATATTAATTCTAAAGATAATTCTCAGTTTTATTTAAAATTTATTTTGATAATTCTTGATTTCAAAATAATATTTGGAAATTATTTAAAACATTTGAAACAGCACTTATTATAGCATCTGAATTAGGTTATACAGAAATAGTTAAGTTACTTCTTGAACAAGAAGGAATTGATATTAATGCTAAAAGTATTTATTTTGATAATTTTGTATTTCAACATAATATTTGGATTTTATTTAAATTATTTTATACAGCACTTATGTTAGCATCAGAAAAAGGCTGGATTGAAATAGTTAAGTTACTTCTTACGCAAGAAAGAATTGATATTAATGCTAAAGATATTTATTTGTTTTATTTTGTATTTATTTTAATAATTTGATATTTCAAAATAATATTTGGAAATTATTTAAATTATTTAATACAGCATTTTTTAGAGCATCTTATCATGGTCATACAGAAATAGTTAAATTACTTCTTGAACAAGAAGGAATTGATATTAATGCTAAAGATATTTATTTGTTTTATTTAAATTTTATTTTTTTCATTTTGGAATTCAAAATAATATTTGGAATTTATTTATTTTATTTGATACAGCACTGATGATGGCATCTTGTCATGGTCATACAAAAACAGTTAAATTACTTCTTGAACAAGAAGGAATTGATATTAATGCCAAAGATATTAATTTGTTTTATTTAAATTTTATTTTTTTCATTTTGGATTTCAAAATAATATTTGGAAATTATTTAAATTATTTAATACAGCACTTATTTTAGCATCAAATCGGGGAAATACAGAAATCGTTGAAATGCTTATTGAACAAGAAGGAATTGATATTAATGCTAAAGATATTTATTTGTTTTATTTGAAATTCATTTAAATAATGTGATATATGAAAATAATATTTGGATTTTATATATATTATTTAAAACAGCACTTATGTATGCATCTTATAATGGTTATGCACAAATAGTTAAATTACTGCATGAATAAGAAGGATTTGATACATAAATATGTGAATTAAATTTTGTAACTAATGGTCGAGGATTAACATTTTTCTTGAATACTTGTTTTTATTTTAAAGTGTTATTTTTGGATCAGTTTACAGTTTTTATTTGGATCCAAATTCCATATATAAATCAAACAGTTTACAGTTTTTATTTATTTATTTATTTATTTTTTAACTTTCACCGAATTGATTTTCATGCCAAGACAACTTCTAATAAATCAATTAATTCAATCGGGTGTTTACTTGGATTTTAAAGGATCCTGTGTTTATAATGATAGAGTCATTGATGAATTCTTGATAATCCTAAATAATCCTAAATTGTAATGAATAATTTTGCAAAGATATGATTTCTATTCTAAAAAATATTATATACTAATAAGTTTTCCTTTATAAAAATCAAGAACAAATAGCCATAAATGTGTTTTTTTCTATGAAGAAAATGAACCTTCATTTTCTCCAAGCAATTTTACTAGTGTTTCAATTGAAATTGAAGTCATGGTATTAAGCACATATCAAAGTAATACATTCAGCACATTTAATGTAGCTAACAAAATATTTCTGAAATGCATTTCAACACATATATTTACGCAAAATTCACTGGTTCAAACACATTAAGAATAGAAAATTCTGTAATTTTCACAAAATTTTCATATTCGTTAACACCAAAATATGCTATGTCATTTATAAGAACAATTTCAAATATTCATTTCTATCAAATACATATATATATCAATTTAATGTTATCTTCATCTATATCTGTATTTTTACACAATCATATAATATTCAACATATTGAAGTTTTTATTCTGATTTCTTTACAATCTTCAATCAGAATGAACAAAATCCTATTGAAAATCAAATAAATTTTTCATACAATGTATTACTTAAGAAAAGTTGATTTTTCCAGAACAATGCTCTTCAGACAAAAGTAGGTTTGTGCTCCAGTTGCTTGAAAAGTTTAAACTAGACGAAGATAATATTAATAGTGCTGCAGAAATAACTGTGGATTTAGTGTATTCAAATTTTTCAACTTTTCCGTATTTTTTTATTTGTAGATTTATATTCAGCATTTCTTTCTCAAAGAAAAGATTTTTGCCTTTATTTTAGATTTATGAAAGAAGTTGAAATTAAATTAGAAGAATTAAACAAAAGTAATTATAATTATATATTCATCAATGAATTTGCAAGTTTTTTATTTAAATTTGAATCACAAGAATCTTATTTCCTTCTAGAAAAGATGATAGAAATGAATATGATTTCATCAGATTTAGTTAAGAATAAAGATACGATTTATTTTCTTCATTATAAAAATGATGATAAATCAAATGAAAACTTCAAATGGATACACGGAAATAGTTAAATTGCTTCTTGAACAAAAAGGTATTGATATTAATGCCAAAGATATTTATTTGTTGTTTTTGATGTTTTTTTAATAATTTGGAATTCAAAAATAACATTTGGACATTGTATAAAATATTATGGTCAATGCTTTGAGGATCAATAATATTTGGAAATGATTTAAATTATTTTGGACAGCACTTATATTTGCATATTATAATGGGCATGCAGAAGTAGTTAAATTACTTCTTGAACAAAAAGAAATTGATGGTGGTGATAAAGATATTTATTTGTCTTATTTAAAATCAATTTTAATTTTATGGTATTTCAAAACAATATTTGAAAATTATAAACAAATATAATTAAACATTCCAAATTTACTGATTTACTTATTCTGCTGTCACTTTCACAGCGTCGGCCTCTGCCTTTGCGATGATTTCCTTCAGTTCGTCGATTGACGTCACCAATTTCGTTGCCTTTCCCTGCACTTCCTCAGCGATTTTCTCTATTTGTGCGTCAGCTTTCGCCTGTGCGTCTTCAAGCTTCAGGTATCCCTCAGTCACTGTCTTCGCTATTTGTTCTCCGACTGTACTTCCGGTGAATATCTTTGTCACCAAATCCAAGTCCCTGCAGAACTCGCTCGAGCCCTCCATGTCGATGAACTCCATGAAACGTTTCTCTGATAACTCAATGATTGTTCCGACGTTACCCGACGCGTCTTTGTACACATCCATTCCATCGCTGACTATTTGCACTAATGTCAATGAAGCGCTTTTCGCCTTATCCATAGCCTCGTCGATTTCCTTATAGAGCGTAGTGTTGAGTCCTAAGAGAACAAGTTTCGCAAGTGTAATCTCTGCTGCTGACTGAAGTTCTTTCGGTAATGTCTGACGTAATGTTTCGACTTGTTTAACAATTTCTTCGCCTTGTTTCACTACGTCGTACTTGCGTAAGTCAATTCCAAGTTCCGCAAGATCATTAAGTGCTTCGGTAACTTTACCTTTACGTAATGACTCAATTGATGTCTTACCTTGTTGAATGATATCTTTTCCTTGTTTGTATAACTCGTCGCCTTGTTTATATAATGTTTCGCCTTTCTTATATAACTCAAGCGCGTTTTGTATCGCTTGGTTCTGTTCAATGTCAATTCCAATCTTCTTAAGTTCTGTTGAAGCTTCATCGATTTTACCTTTCTTCGCATATTCATATGCTGTTTTACTGATTTCGAATTTCGATTCGATTTCTTTATAATATGTAATTCCCGTTTGTACTGCTTTACTTGAAGTTACATTAATTCCGGCTAACTCCAAATATGTAATTGTTTGTTTAACATCTCCTTTCTGTGCATATTCATAAGCTTTCTTTGCGTTTTGTAATTTCGAAGTGACTTCATTATAATATGTTAAGCATTGATTGACTTTTTGGTTCTTTGTTACATCCAAACCTGCTTGTTGAAGTAATGATATTGCACTGTTAACTTTACCTTTCTTAATTGCTTCATAAGCAGCTTTACCTAATTGAAGTTTCTCCTTTCCTTGTTTATATAATGTTTCTCCTTGATAATATAAGTTCGAAGCCTTATCAAATAATTCTTCTGCTTTTGTATACAATGAATTCTTACGAATGTCTAAGCCTAACTCTGCAAGTCCTTCAATCGCTTTACCGAAGTGTCCTGTCTTGATTGCTTCTGTTACTTGTTTACCTTTCTTATACATATCATAACCTCTTTGATAATATTCTAATCCTTGTTGAAGTAATTCACTCTTCGATATTAATTCCTTAGCTTCATCAATAGAGATAATCGATGTAATACCACTAATGACTTGTGTGTAATCGCCATTCTTAATTCCCTTATAAATCATTTCGCCTTGTTGATAAAGTTGTTGTGCTTCATATACTTTATCTGCAATCGCTCCAATTGGTCCTCCAAAGTTACCTACAGCTTGTGCAATGCCGCCAAGTGTTGACATGAAATCTTTCTCTTTGATTCCTTGGTAGATGGCCATTCCTGCTTGATACAATGCATATGCTTTATACGCAGTAGACATTGTAGCGGCGATAGATGCGGCAAGTCCGATTTGTCCGACAACTGGTATCCAGCATGTGACAAAGCCAACATATGGAGCAACTGATTTCACACTCTTAAACGTAGTTTTGACTTCGGCTTTGACATCCCTGATGACAGGCTTGTACGCTTTGGCTGCCTCCTTAAGATCTTTGGTGACTTCCTTGCTGACATCTTTGATGATCTGTCCCGCTTTGCCAGGATTGGTGGCGATCTGCACAGAAGCTTGAGTGATACGGACAGCAGCTTTCGCAGCAGATGTGGTTGTCCTGACTGAGGCTTTGGCAGTGTCCTTAACTGTCTTGATCGTTTGCTTTGTTGCTTTGGAGGCTGTCTTGGCAGCAGTTTTCGCAGCGCTTGTGACGACTTTGCCAGCTACTTTGCCTACTTTCGAGGCTGCTGATTTGACTTTGGAAACTCCTGACTTTACTTTAGAGAGAGTTGATCTAAATTTGGAAAAGCCTGACCTTATTTGAGAGACAGTTGGTTTTAATGATGTAACACCGGTCACTGATTTTATTGTACCAGTTGCTCCTTGTGCGATTTGCGCGCCTGTTGATTTAATAGTAGCGATACCAGTGGAAGCAAGTGATTTTATTCCATGGGATATGCCTGATGTAATGCTTTTAACTGGGTTTTTTATTTTAAAGTTTTTCTCTGGTTCATGATATTCATCGTCAATTTGATAATAATACACATACTCTTCTTCTTCTTCGTCATCATCATTGGCTATGTGTTGAACTTCTTTATATACAATTTCATCATAATCGTGATTGCGGATTTTGTCCAAGAGACTTATGAGTGCGCTATGACTGAACTCATAGATTTGCGGTCTTTGTTTGCAATATCCGAAGATATTAAAAAGACATAGAACAAACATTAAAATTATTTATGTGACATATGCCGGCAGTTTGAATCAAATATAAAATACAACAAAAAATTCAATTCAATTCAATTGAAAACCAAAACCGTCAGGTCGTTGCCTCAGAATTTTTTTACTTTTGAATTAAATTTTTTGTGATGAATTTGTAATATCCAAAACAACTATGATCATCCCTGTATGAATTTTATCTTATAATATCCTCTTAAAATTACAATATTTATTATAACACTTTTATATGCATATAGAAATGGATATACAGAAATTGTTAAATTGCTTCTTGAAAAAAAAAAAGCAAAACCTAATGTTAAGAAAATTTATTAATTTAATATAATAATTGTTTTAATAATTTGGTGTTTCAAATCGATGTTATACACCAATAGTTAAATTACTTCTTGAACAAATAGGAATCGATGTTAATGTGAAAAATATTCATTTGTTTTCTTTGAAATATATTTAAATAATTTAACGTTTTGAAAATATATTTGGAATTTTCCCTAAATATTTTGGAGTGCACTTATACTTGCATCTTCAAATGGATATATTGATATAGCTAAATATCTTATTGAACAAAAAGGACTTGATTTAAATGCAAAAAATATTTATATATTAGTTTTAATAATTTGATATTTTAATATAATAATAATTGGAAATCATTTTAATTATTTTAGACAGCACTAATGTTTGCTTCTTTGAATGGTTACATAGAAATTGATGTTAATATAAAAAATATTTATTTATTTAATTTAATGTTTGCATTATCAATTTTTGGTTTTAATATATTATTTGAAAATTATATAAAATATTTGAAACCGCATTTATATTTGCAGTATCTAATGGGCATACAGAAATAGTTAAACTACTTCTTGAACAAAAAGGAATTGATATTCATGCTAAAAATATTTTTTAATTTTATATAATATTCATTATAATATTTTGAAGTTTCAAAATAATATTTGGAAATTATTTTAAATATTTAAAACAGCACTTAGCTTTGCATCTTCAAATGGTTACACAGAAATAATTAATTTACTTCGTGAAAAAGAAAGAAGTAATGTTAATACTCAAAAGATTATTTCAAATCAATACCCGGGAATTACTTAAAGTATTTAATGCAACACAAATATTTGCATCTTCGAACACAGAAATGGTTCGATTACTTTAAGAGAAAGAGATTGATGATAATATGGATAACATTAATTTAATATTTCTAAAATTTATTTATATCATTTAATATTTCAAAACGATAAATAAAAATTATTTCAAATATTTAAAACAGCACTCCACAAAGCATCTTCGAAAGGCAACTCAAAATTGCTTAAATTACTTGAACAAAAAAAGAAATAATACAAATAATAAAGATATTCTTTTCATTAATTTGATCATTTAAAGTAATATTTAAGAATTATTTAAAATAAATAATTACGCATGCCCATGAACCGGATTAAATGCCCCTTATATCAGTATAATGAAAATAATTGAGTAAATTTGTTCAACAACATGACACAACAAAAACATAAATTTTTCTTCAGAACTCATTCAAAAAGTGAATATTTATCGTACGAAAAACCGCGGTTCACAAATAACGGTTAAAAATTTCAGAATCAATAAACCATTGAATTCCATTTTTTAATATTGGAAATGATTGAAGGAATTTCCAATATTAAATGCAGTTTTATTGTTGTATCTTCTGTGACTATAGGACTACTGGTTCTAGGGATGTCACTTTCCTTCAAAAAAACCACAGTTTCAGTCGATTATCTCGGATCCAAGATTCTATATTATTATCAAACTTTACCCATTAATTATGCATATTCGCATGAATATGATACTCCACATAGATTCAATCCAGATACATGGAATGGCGCTGTTTTAAATTTTATTGAATCAACATATCGATCTTACAATTTAAAAGGCGACAAATATTTTGAAGGCAATTACACTCTTAATTTTTCTAATGATGCATTAGAAACCTCCATTAATTATTTCAAAGATCTTCCTGGCATTCCACATCAAAAAAAACTGTTTAATGCTACAACATTTTTACATCTTATGTCCAATAATAAATTTCGAAAGTCATTTGTTCCAACCGAGTTTTGCAACTATATCGATTGTAACAATATGACCAACATTATTACAGAAAATAATTTTGAGCTCGAATTTATTTATTCCAAACGTGTTATGTTTATTAATGGCATCAAACATCTTATTTCAGATTCCGAGCAACCTCTTTTTTTAACAATTCCAAATCCATATCTCATATATGATAATCAACTTCAACTCCCACTTCATTACAATTCTTTCTTCTATACCCCAAAATCAATGTCGTCATTAGAGTGTGGTAACCCTATCACTATGCTCTTGTACGGTTGGGACGAAGAGTACTTCACTCACATCAAAAAGCCGATCAAAAGTCCATTCAAAAACTCGAAGGGCGGTTTTGTAGTCAAAATATCCGATCAGGAAAATGGGAACGCGATTGGGCTGTACGATGGCTCTTTGACTTCAGATGATAATCGACAACTTTGTTGGAATGACAATGATCCAAAATATTGGACTTCTGATGATATACTTATATGTATTAATGAAAATTATTGTAATAGTTCATTCCAATATAGGTTATGCCCTTCAGAAAATACAGACGAACAGGACTTAAGCTCTGGAAAGAATTATAGTGTTCAGATGTTCAGAATCGTTAATGAAACTTATAAAGAGGAATTTGACTTTGAAATGTTGCCATTTGAAATGTTAAATATTGCTTTTGGCAAAAAAGAAAAGTCAAAGGAAATGACATCTGACAAAACTTTATGCGGATATTCATTTTTACCATTTGATTTATTAGAAATGTTGATTTCAAAATGCGGATATGACCCATTAAAACAGGTCCAAGCACTGTACCTTGCAACGAGATGGAAGAAATCGAGTTATATACATAAAAATATTTCGATGGATGAAATTCATCCACGCGCTGTATCTGTTGTTTAATAAATATTTGTGTTTGTTTTCATCTTATTTTCATTACACTCGTCAGTGAAATTGTTTCCCATAAAATATTAAAATTTGAAGATTTGAATTAACTTCGGAAATTATTAGTTTTATTTTTTGTTTTATCACACAAATCACAAAAAATTAATATAATTGTTTTATTATTAATATTAATATTAAGATAATAAGAAAATAAATTTAAATTTAATTCTAACATTTTTTAGAATAATGCTAAAAGAATTTTGATTTGAATTTTTTTTTTCTGTTCAGTCAGAGTGGAAAGATTTCATTATTGATGCTACAAAATGTAAAGCGTAAATTATAAAACATTACAACTAAAATGTTTAAATGCATCTAAAAAAATTTCATTTGTTTTCTTCAATGAGAACTGCTTAGCTTTGTATCCATTCATTATGTTTGTTATGTTCGAAATAGGATTAATCCAATGATACTCTTTGTGGATATGAAATTTAATAAAAAAGACGCATGATCTGTAATGCCAATTTGGATATCAGAAAATAATATATCATTGAGACATTTTAATAAAAGTATACTTTCATTTGGACAAATGTCTAAACTAAAATTAATATTTGGATTTCCTTTCATATATAAATTAAACAGTGATATTTTATTATAAAAAAAAAATATTAATTTCATATATTTTTGATTGATTAAACTTTTTATTTACTAATTAGAGTTTGTTGTGTTAGTGCCACGATTATTTCCTTCTCGTTCAGCAATCATTTGTGCAATTTCAGTATGGCCTTGCTCTATGGCAATCATACGTGCTGTTTTAAATAATTTGATAAAATATTAAATATTATACCAAAACATAAAATTATTAAATCAAATAGATAATATCAGAAAAAATATTTTATATTAAGATCAATGTCATCTCTTTCGAGAAGTAATTTTACTATTTCTTTTTTACCACCAAAAATTGCAGAAAAAAGTGGTGTAACAAATAATTTTAATAAATTACAAAATCTCCAAATATTATTTTGGAATACTTTCAAATAAGGTAAATAAATAATTTTAGTATTCACATCAACTCCTTCTTTTGTAAGAAGTATTTTTACTATATCTATATAACCACGATTTACTGCTTCTGCTAATGGCGTCGAAAACATTTTGAATAATCACCAAATGTTCTTTTAAAACATCGAATTATTGGTATAAACTTTAAACAAAACAAACAAATATTTCTAATATTAACATCAATGGTTTTATTTTTAAGAAGTAATTTTACAATTTTGGGAAGATATTCGTGAACCGCAATAAAAAGAGCTGACCGAAATCGTGTGAATAATTTCTAAATATTATTGCGAAATAAATAATCATTAAAATAAATTTGATATAAAATAAATTGATATTTTCTTGAATATTTAAATCAATTCCTTTTTGCTCAAGAAGTAATTTAGTTGTTTTCATATTATTAATATAATATGAAAGGTTCCTTGATTTCACTGTATGCGAACATAATGATTTCATAAGTGGTGAATAAATTAATTAGAATAAATCCCAAATAATATTTTAAAATATAAAATTATTGAAATTCATCTTGTCAACCATATTAATATCAATACCCATTTCTATATATAATTTTATTGCATCGAACCAACCCAAAGTAGCAGCTTCAGAAATGTAATATCCAAATATTTTATATAAATATTAAATCTTATTAATAAATTTTAATATTGTTTTTATTCCTATATTTACTATTATAAATGTAATTAAAAATTTCTTTATTTCCAGATGTAGTTGGTACGTATAATAAATTAATATTCATTTTATTAGGGAATATTTTGACTAAATATTTGAAAAGAAATATATTACCAGATTTAATTGATTTACAAAGAACACTTTCATTAAGAATGTATCCATTTTTCTCAATAAATGAAAAAATTTCAAAGTTGTAACTTAAAATACATTCTATTGCTATATCAGTTGGATGAATATTTTCAACTTTCTTTTCATAAAGATGTTTAAAAATATCATTACGATGATATTTAATTGCTGCTTCATATGCACCTTCAAAACTTACATTGTTTTGTTCACAATAATTAATAATATCAATATTCCCTCCTGCAACTGCATACTTACCGATGTGATTAATATTAGCATCATTCATAACTAAAAGCTTAAAACAGCCATATGATCCAAAAAATGCTGCATAATCAATCAATGAAACATTTTCTTCATTAATGAATGTACATCGTTCATAAATCGATGGTTCAATCTTTTGATTAAAATCAAAACCTTCTTGTGATGATATTTCATCAAATTTTTCAACATCATCATTTCGAATGATTTTCGCTATTTCTTTAGGATTCACTCCTTCTTCAATTAATTGCTTATGAAGTTCCCAATTATTTTGTCGATAATTTTCGATGTTCTCTAAAAATGTTTTATTATATGGTTCTTGTTCAAAAAAATCAATATCTTCTTGTGTAAGAATATGTGCAAAATATAATGAATCATCTTCTTTTAATATTTTAGTATCAATTAAATCTTGTTGATACATTATCTCAAGAAGATAATCTGATTCTTGTGTTCGTAAACACACAAGAAGTTGTGCAAAAATATTAATAACTTGATAATCAGAATTATTACAAATTTCTTTCTCTTTATTTTCAAGTTCTTTTAAATAGTTAAAAAATATTTTATCAAGTCCTTTAGATAAATATAATGAATATACAAATTGACATATAACAAAATTAAATGAATATCTATATTTTTCTGGAAAATATGTTAACGTAGTTTCAACAGAATCTTGAATATTCTCTCCGTTTAAACGAAATATAATTTGTTCAATACATTGCAATATTTGAAGATTTTGTTTTGGATTTGGCTTTCCTTGTGATGATGACATTTGGCTTTCTTCTGCACCCATTTTGCAAACTATAAAAATATTTTTAACCCCATTTTCGATTGAAGTTGTTTTAATCGTTTTTTGGTTATTTGAGATGGAGTGTTTACAAAATGATGAAAAAGTAATACGTGTTGTTATCACACATTCAAAAAGTAGTAATTTAAAAGTGACAATTATCAAAAAGTCACTGATCAATTTCATATTGAAGTATCTGCTAGTTGTGTGGTATTAATCCGATTCTCATCATAACCACCAAAAAGCTTGGTCAAGTATTCCATTTTTTTAATTAGTGTGATACAATTATGAGTAATATGGTGCATGTTCTCACAACTATCGTTCTAACTCCAATACTCCATTCGATTTTCAAGTATTTTGCACTCTTTATAGGGTAGTAATGATTAGCAATGATTTTTAGAATAAAAATTTCTTTCCATTCGATTAATCAAATAATACTGTGATAAAATAGTAAAAAAATTAGAGTGGTTCTTTGTGGGCAAAAAGTGTCAATATGAGTTATACCAAAAAACGTTTATTTTCCCTTTCGATAGAAAATTTTGAATTTTTTTTAATCGGAAATATCAAAAAGTGGCGTTTTGTAAACATTAAGACCGCACGTTTATTATTGCAGCAGCCATCTGAATAGTTTGATGCTTTCACGGGTCACAATTTTTACCTCCAAATCAGAAACCGCAAAATCACACATTGAAATATTGACGTGTGTAACAATAATTTCACGTAGCAAAAAATCTAAAAATATCTTACATTCTTTTCCAAAAACGCTGTAAGTTTGTCAGGAGCCAACTCCTGTAGTTCTGTGGACGACACTACAATTGGTGTTTTCTTGCCGACGAGTTTCACTACATAAAACATAAAGTTTGGTTTAGAATCGGAAGTACATCCATATATTTTTGAAACTTTCTTTGTTTTTTCTGTACCCTCTGCCTTGCTCTTAGTCTCATTGTTAGATTGATTTTGTGGTGTTTTCTGTTTATTTTTTGAATTAGAATTTTTTAAATTACTTTTTGCTCCATTCTGTATTATAGATTCCTGATATTTCTCAAGGATTTCTGGGCATGAAAGATTTTCTTCTGGTTCCCATGTATTTTCAGTTTCTGGATATCCCTCCCATTTAATTAAATAATAAACTTTCCCTCTCTTCTTTTTATGACTTTTAATTTCTTCAACTTTAAATATATTATCTTCCTCTTCTTCCTTAGGGGTTGGAGAACTCATTTCTGTTGAGGCCTCTGTATTTCATATCAAATGTCATGCGCACTTTTTGAAAATGGAAACGCGCGTTCCAGGATCCCAAAACAAACTTGAAGAACTTGAAAAATATATTTCTGATGCAGAAATCAATCTCACAGAACAGGAAGATGAGCTGGTTAAGTTATGGCTTGCTCAAGTTCAAACAAATCTTGAAGAATTAGAAAAAAAAATTCAAGAAAAAAAGGAATCAATCAGAAAGTCCAAGAATATCCAAAAAGCATCTCTTTGTTTTTTGATTTTATTGCTTGTTCTATTATATTTTTACTTTTCATTCTTCCATGATTCAATGTTTTAAAAGTCAACATCAGTCAACAAATACTTTTCATTCATGTCACACTGAAGGAACCAACAAATTGTTATGTTTCATTTAAACTTAATAAATAATCAAAATCACATTTTTATAAATCCCTAATTTTTATTCAGATACCTATTTAAACATCACAAAAACCTTTGTGAAAAATGTAAATTTTATCAAAGAAATCACAAATTTTGTAATTTCGATATTAAATTATTTTTATTAACTTTGATATTTTTAGATATGATACTAAACAATATTAAAAAAAGAATTTTAAAGTTCAATTCGAATTGAAAATAAATGAAAAAATTCGATTCAAAAAATTATTTGCCCAGCTTGGCGCAGTGAGAAGACTTACATTACACTTGAGAGAAACTATATCTTGTATGAAGAAGTACATATGAGCCATGAAATATCCAACAACTGATGATAATATATTATGAGTATTGTGTGAAAAAATATTAATGGCTAATAAAATAAGAGCAACGTAAGCTGCTTTAATTAGAACAGGAAAAGTAAACAGAATTAATCGAGTATCTGGAGACCTTTTAGAAAAATAATACATGAAATATGAAGTTAGACCCGGTCCAAAGAAAAGTATAGGATAGAAACAAGCACATATCCAAAGACCTGCCATGCCAAAAAGGCAAAATATCATAAAATCTACAGGTCGACCTGAAAAGAAAGAACTTTCATCAGTTCCAATGTATTGCATAAACCCTGAAAGTTGTAAAAGTGTATTTAAACCCATTGACCCAAAGCAAAATGATGACGTAAATAGTCTCCAAAATTGGAATTTTTGGAAAATGAGATATCTGTTGAAATAAAATTGATAAATATCTACAACTTTAAGATAAAGTAGAACAGCAATTATAATAGATGCTATACCAATTGTACATGATAATGGACATGATCTGGAAAAATTTAACATTTTGTTTTTATGTATTGTCACTTTTTAATATTATTTGGTTGCATGTAAATCTTTTGTAGAAGGATTATTAATTAAACCAATTGGTAATACCAATATGCATACACATATATTTTATCATACTTTAAAAGATTACATCAATAAAACATTATTTATTAATTTGAAATTAATTTGAATTCTTGGTAAATTTTCTTTTTATGATACAGGAATAATCTTAAAAAAATTTATATATCGAATGAAAGAAAATATTTATTTGTTCTTTAAGGAAATGTTTGATAAAAGAAATTCTATTTTAAACTAATCAAAAAGCCATAGATTCTTTAGTTTACTTAGAAGGGTACCCGAGAGCACGTTTTTTTGCTGGCGGTTTTGGTCGATCCTTTGGGATGAGGCTTACACTTGCTTATCCAGATCATGGTACACAAATTTGCATTGATGTAGAAGATCCAGTTGCTCTTAACAGCCTTTATGATCATCGTCTCGGTCAGGACATTGATGGTTCAATTCTTGGCCAACAATTTGCTGGATATCTTTTCCGCCTTGGTGGTGGATTCGATAAACAAGGTTTTCCAATGAAGCAAGGGGTTCTTACACCACGTCGTGTCCGTCTCCTTCTCCGTGCTGGTACATCATGCTATCGCCCACGCAAAGATGGTGAACGTAAAAGGAAGACAGTTCGTGGCTGCGTTATTTCTTCAGAAATCTCCGCTCTTCATCTCATTGTTCTTAAGAAAGGTGATGCAGAAATTGAAGGACTTACTGATAAAGTAGTTCCACGTCGTTATGGTCCAAAACGTGCAACAAGAATCAGGGCAATCTTTGGTGCTGACAAGAAGGCTGATGTCACTAAGCTTGTTCTTCGTCGTGAAGTTAAGCCTGGCAAATTTACACAACCAAAGATCCAACGTTTAATTACACCACGTCGTCTTGCACGTAAAGCTAAGTTCTTAAAGGAAAAGAAAGCACGCAGGGAGGCAGCTCAAAAGAAGGCTGAAGCTTACAAGGCTTTACTCGAACAAAGAGGATTGAAGCATTAAATAAACAAATTTTTTCTTTAAATTAATCCAAACAAACATAGTCAAATTATTTCACTTGGTTTGTTTAAAGCAAATAATTAATAAAAATGTGTGAAATCCAGACTTTTTGGGGTATTTCCATTCCTGCAGGTAAAAAGGTCGAACTAGAAATCCCTGATAATCTATATACAATTGTAACAAATGTATGCTTAGGTGAAATCACAAAATCAGAACCAACAAATGTAAAACTTTACGTAGAAACAATTTTGATTGATAAACTTGATGAAGTCAAGAGTGAAGCCCCGACAGAAAAACATGAAACAGTTCTAACAATTTTAATTCCAAATAAATTTGAGCAATTCTCAACCAATCAAATATACTCACCTCTCAACAAAGTATACATTGAAGCAGATGGGCCAAATACAGTTTATATTTCAGGGTATTATGATGACGTTGAAGATGATGCCGAAGAAGAAGAGGAAGAATCAGCCTATGAAGTTGACATAGACAAGATCCTCATGAACAAGAAACTTGAATAAACAAATATTATTATTAATTTCTTGAGAAGCGCAATCATTCACCAGATGTCATCAAAGTTTCTTCGCATACAATTAATTGTTGGATGAGTGGGTAAAACTTAAGTTGCTCTGGTGAGTTTAGAAGCTCATGTAGCCTTGCATCGACTTCTTCTTCTGGAAGGTTATCGGCATCGGCGGTTAATACGTTGTACACTTCGATGAAAACGTCCAAACCGAGCCCACGCTCGATGAACTCACGGATTGCCTCAACTCTGTAAGCCATGGAATCCCTATCAGTTACTGTAGGAAGCTTCAGCTCTTCGCCATTGAAAATGAACTTCGGCATGCTTGGCGTTTGTTTTTCATCTTCACTATCAGAAGAGTTACTACTGAGAAGGCCATGCGCCATTTCTGCAAGTGAAGGCTCACATTCTCCTTCATCATCATCAGGTGGATGATCAAGTATGCTTTTTGCAATTGCTGCAAGTGATAAAATGTCATTATCATCATCAGAATCATCGTCATCTGATAAATGAATAAGCTCATCTAATGTCTTAGGTGGACATCTGTCTTCTTCTTTGTTTTGTTTGGTAACATCAGAATTCTGGGTCACTTTTTCTATCGGTTTCATTTTTTCAATTGGTTTCACTTTTCCTGTTTGTTGTTTCTGATCCACTTTTTCATTCGAACCGTTCTTCACTTTTTCTGATGCGTTTTGTTTCTTTTCTTCTGTTGAGTCTTTGCTCTGTTTCTTTTCGCTAGAAGAGGAATTTTGTTTTTTCTCTGGTGGCGTTGGTGATTTGTCTTCGTCAGAAACATCGACAAGAGTAGATCCGATCTGAATGAATCCTTTCTGCTCAGTTGCTTTCTGAGCTCTTAGCTCTGCGCGTTTACGTGCTATCATCTCTCGGAGAGACCGAACTTCTTCATCTCGCTCTCGAACTTTTCCTGGTCTTTTTGCAACATTCTTCACTTCGAGTTTCTTTGGTTGTTTAGGCTCTTCTGTTTCTTGTGGAGCCTGAACAGGTTCAGATGGCGGATTTTGTGATGGTGTTCTTTTCTTTGGTGGTTCTGATGGTTGTACTTTTGATTTCTTAACCATTCCACCCATTGCCTTTTTGAAAGGCGCTTCAAGGTTATCATATTTCTTTTTACGTTCACGTGCCTCTCTTTCTAGTTGTTTCATTTTTTCTTTTCTTTCTTGTTCTCTCTTTTTTTGTGCTTCCAAAAGTTGTTGTCTTTTTGCTTCTGATTTAGCAGCAGCGGCTCTTTCTTGCTCTTCTTTTTTCGCCCTCATTTCTTTGTTAGCAGCTCTTTCAGCAAGAACTGCTGCATTTTTCCTTGCAAGAATTTCTTCCTTTGATAACGGTTTTTCGGGCTCCCTAAACGCCTTCGGTTTGAATGGTTTACAGTGACCGTTAGCTATATGCTTTTGTTGTGCTGCGGCTGAAGGTTTTGGTTGCTGCGCAGCAGAAGGCTTTGATTGCTGTACCACTGATGGTTTAGGCTTTGGTTTTGGTGCTGGCTTTGAAGGAACAGCAACAGCTGCATTTTCCATGATTGCCGGCATCTCTTTTGGCTTTTCTTCCTTTATGGCCTGATCTTTTGGAGTCACTCCGCCTTTATATCCATGAAATATTGTGTGTGAAAATTCGATTTGTTGCATTGTCTTGCTTAAAAAATTATCAATTCTCGATCGAATGAAATCAAGTTTTAATATTTGATTAACTGAAGGCCTTTTATTTGGTGCTTTTTGTAAAAGATTATCAACAAGGGCTCGAAGATTTTGACTATAATAATAAGGAATTGGTGGATGTTTTGATCTAAGAATTTTCATAATAAGACCATTCATACAATTCGAATCAAAAGCATGTTGAAGTGTGCATAATTCATATAAAACACACCCCATACTCCAGATGTCACTTTTTTGATTGTATGCTTTACCTTGGCAGATTTCGGGCGATAGATAATAGGGTGTCCCAATGGCGGTTTTTGAAAATTGTGATGTGTGATCTAATACTTTAGCAATACCAAAATCTCCAATCTTAATTATGCCTGCTTTGGTAAGAAAAATATTTTGGCATTTAATGTCACGATGAAGAATTTTGCGATCATGAATGTGTTTCATGGCAAGACAAATTTGAACAAACCAATCAAGAATTTGATTTTCATCAAAGTGTTTGGTTCCTGCTTTTTGTATTTGTTCAAATAAATCGCCACCATCAGCATAATCCATTACTATGTGTAAAACATTTTTGTACATAAAAGAGCCTCGATAAGCAACTATATTAGGATGATGAAGAAGAGAAAGTACTTTTGTTTCCTTCCATGCTTCTTTTTGTTCTTGTGGAGATAAGCTAGATAATGCAATTTCTTTGACGATGACAAGTTGGTTTGTTGATTTTTGTTGGCAAAGTACAGCCTTTCCATATGCCCCCTCACCTACTACTTTTTTTTCTATAAAATCATCGAGAGATAATTGCTTTTCTTGACTCATCTTGAATAAGGAAAAAGTACGTTTATAATTGGCTTACATGTAAAGTATAGAAAAGCGAATGATTTCAAAGAAAATTCGTTAGTTTTCAAACTCATTTTTTTGATTATTCCATTTTAGTAACGCATTTGTTTTGTAATTTGGAAACCATTAACAAAAAGATCACATAAAATTCTAAAGCAATTAATCAATAAAAAGGAAATTACCTAAACATTGATTCCTTTTGCATGTCATTTGAGTATGAAAAATGGGGAGGAGTTCACATATAATCAGTAAATAAGTAAAAGTTCCATATAAGAAATTTGAATTTATGAGTGGATTTCTAATATATGCTCATAATAATCCCCTTTGACTCTCTTACTATTTAACGTCTTCCTGCTAACAGTTCCTTCGTTATTTTGTAAACAAAAGTGGTCAAACAATTCATCAGCTCACAAATGGACAAAATCGGTTTTAAAGAAGAGAAAAAAATACTAAAGCAAAAATTACAGCAAGTAATCGAATATGCTAACGCCCAAGCTCAAATACATTTAAAAATTAATTCTATTTTTAAAGAAGTAAAGCAAACATTGGATTCCACTTTAAAACATGTACATTGTACAAACGAAAGCGACTTTGTTCCCGAACATGTTAAGGGTCCAATCGCTCCAGGAATTTTAGGTTCTCAATCAGAACGTTTTATCGCTATTTTTGGTTTTGCTGATCTTTTAATTTTTTCACTTAAAAAATACTCAAGAATCATTGGCAGTGAAATTATTTCTACAATAGAAGATCTAAATGAAACCCAAAATAATTTAATCAAAGAAAATCTATCTTTGGTTCGCTCATCTAAACTCAAAAGAAAAGAATTTTTTCATCAATACCTTATAAATCAGCAAGAAATCGAAAACCTTTATGCTTCAATATCCAAGCAACAACTTTCACCACAGTTAAATGCAGATTCCCGTTTAACATTAAAGTCTTCTCTTTCCAAATATTTCATGATGGTAATGAACCACAAGAAAGCTAATATTGAGATAAACACCATCAATTCAGAGTATATCGAAACCATCAAATCTGCCATTACCAAAATCAAAGTATTTTTAATGCACAAAGAAACTTGCTTAAAGTCAATGATTTTTATAATTCACCCATTTGTTTCCAAGCTCATCCATCCATTGGAAAACATCACCAAAAAATCCGGCGAAACCAATTCAAATTGGGAAAGTGAATTTCTTCTTTTCGCTCGCATTCACAAAATTTCAAGGACTTCGTTACATAAAATTCAATTCGTTCCATTTCAATTCACATTTCAGGACCCGTTACTGAAGCCGCCGCCGTTTACTACAAGAATCAACGAAGTTAACGTTCCACTATATATAGGAATCGTTAAACATGATTTCGAAGCAAAGAAGAAAAATGAATTAAGTGTTAAGAAAGGAGAAAGAATTTATTTGTATGAAAGACCAATCGATTTATGGATTTTGGCATCGAAAATTGATTCAAATGAATTTAAATACGTTCCATTAAAAGCAATTGAAATCCCAGAAACACCATTAATGTTCACAGTGTTGCCACAAATTGCAAAGAACGAAGATGAAATGACAGTACGTGCAGGAGAACTGTTGTTCGTGAAAGAGAAATATGAAAATTCGGATTATGTCTTGTGTGAAGATATCAAAGGAAATGTGAAAAAAGTTCACATCGGTTGTTTATGCGGCTGAAATTATGTGTAAACAAAATTAATTTATAATATATTTATGTTTCAAACTTAAATTAGAATCTAAAAGTAAATTTACATTTTTTCATTTATAAAAGATATTATAACAATTCTCTGATATCATGTAACGAAAGCGTTGCTAGTGTAGTGGTTATCATGCTAGCCTTCCAAGCTTGTGATCCGGGTTCGATTCCCGGGCAACGCATTTTTTGTTATTTTTTTTTTAAAAATACTTCAAATAACACATTTTTTTTCTTCTTTTTTCATTCCATATGTAGCATTCCATACAATAATCGATATTTTAAATCAAAAAATTTTATAAACTCATGAAATATAATTTTTAATCTATTTTTTTTAACATATATTTTTTCCAGTCATTCATGATTGATTAATGATGGATTATATATTGTATTGATTTGATAAACTGGAATGCATCAGGAAACAAAAATTCATTCAAATTTTTTAATATTGATGTAAAAAATTATATATAGTGGCGACCTGGTTTATTTTAGATATTTATTTTTGGCACAACTTAGAATCGTTGTTCTATATATTATATAAATAAATTTCATTTAAGAATAATAAATATTTATTCTATAACTTTGGAATCTGGTGTTAAAAAAGGATCATACAATCATTATTGGCTGGTTGAGTTGTACCAAAATCATATAAATAATAATAAAAAGTACCTCCTGTGGAGATTTCACTTTGATGTAAAAAATTAACATATATCTCTATATAATCTGAAGTAGGAGAATCGAATACTATTTGAATAAAAGAATAATAATGAGTACCATCTAATGAAATATTCAATGCAAAATCAGTATTTAAAGTAAATTGTGATAAAGGAATAATATTATCAGAACCAATTGCAATAGAAGATACTGGGATATTAACACCAATAACTGAACCAGGTTCTAATGCTAAACGGGAAGTAAGTGTCTGTTTTGGAAAATTAACATTAAATGAAGAAACAATATAATCAGGAATTCTTCCATTATTCCTCAATACTTCATATGCACGATCTAAATCATATTACAAGAAATTATAGTATTTCTTAACAATTCAGTAGTCAGTTGATTATGCATCTTTTTCCTATTATCTTCCAAATGATTTTTTTTGTGGAATCAAAATATCACAGAAAAGTAATTTTTCATATCGAATTAATCTTTATTATCACAATACTTTAGTATTCCATTTATTTGTTAATGATGATTTTTCTTCACACATTATGTTTTTGAATTAGAAAGGTTATGAACTTGATTGGACACAAGAAAACAACTTTGTTATATTAAACTTCCCAGAAAATGAAATTTTTGGAAATAAAAAATTATCTCAAACACATCCTTATGTTGTTATTGGTAAAAAATTACATAAAATTAATCAATACATTAATAGTCAATTTTTATCTTTATTTGTGGATCAAAATATTTTACAATCAATTAGAAAACATGATAAATATCTTCAAAAAAATTTTATTGATTATATTATAAATAATTTTGAAGATTCAATTATTATATATTTAACAAAAATACCATCAAGAAAATTGCTATAAATTAATGAGACTGACAACGTTTTTGGATTATCTTGGATTTTTCCTTGGGCAGCTTCTACATTATATAGCCTTAATTACAGTTGTTTTATGATAGATGTCACATTTAAGGCTATAAAGCCTTATACATTGTCAAAATTAATCATTATTATAAATAATGAATCACTTCCTATAGGGGTGTCTATTTCTCCTACAGAAACATCAAATTCTTATGGGAGATTACGGAATCATTTGATAAATTGCTGTAGAAATTTTAATATCAATTTAAATTGTTTTATCAAGTACAAAATTTTTTTAGCAGATATTGGTGCTGCTATTAAAAAATTTATTGAGAATAATAATTTAAATATTAAATATTGCCATCGTCATTTTATAGAAAATTTCGGTTCTGCAAGTATGATTGGAAATTGGATCTCAAGAATTATTAATACTTTCAATCCACATGAATTTCAAATGATTACTGATATTATTAAAAATGAATTACAAATAATTATGAATTCGGAAATTCAAAAAAATTTCAATAAAGATAGATTTCAAAATTTTTTAATGGTTTTGGGTGTGAAAGAACCAGATTTTATACATAATATTGATAGGTGGGCAAAATGGTTAAGACCTGGATGTCCTACCATAACTAATTCTTTAGAATCGATCCATAGTCATATTAATTCGACAATTTTATTTAAAGGTTATTTATAGATAAATTAAAGAATGTTGAAAATGTATTGTGGAATAGATTTAATTCAAAAAATGAATGGCACGGCAAAAACTTTATTAAATATATAAATAAATTATAAAAGAATGCTAGTAATGAACAAAAATTATCGAGGAATTGTACTTGTGGAGGGTATGAATTTTACTCCAAATTATATCAAAATAAGCATATTCCATGTAAACATACAATTGTAGATTTCTGCAATAAATTTGAAAATTCAAAATTAGATTCTTTGGAAATTGTTGATAATGTGCTAATTTCAAATATTGTAGAAACTCAGATTATTAATGAACCACTCCCTGAAAATTGGAGTGACAAAAACAAAAATAATAATGGTAATACTGAAGTAATACGTAAAAAAAAAGCTCCAGTGGTACGAAATTCTCCAAGTTCACAATTTGCATGGGATATTATTTATTCCATCAAAAATAATATTAAAAAAAGTATATGGAATAAAAAAAAGCATTCCATAATAAGTTTTGTTATTGAAAATGGTACAAATGTAGATATTGGTAATGTCCAGCAGTTAGCTTTATGGAGAATCAAAAGTTATATATACGCTGGTATAGAATTTGTATAATGATTACAATTTAATAAAAATTAATTAATAATAAATTAATAATAAATAAAAATAAATTAAAAAATATAATAAAAAATAAAAAAATAAAAAATAATTTTTCATTCATCGAAATATATATTTGAGATATTGAATCAAATGTGAAAGATCAAATAATGTGTGAAAGATAAAATCAAATGTTAAAGATCGAATAATGTGTGAAAGATCAGATAATGTGTGACAGATCAAATCATGTGAAAGATCAAATTTAAATCAGGTATAAAAGACCAAATCAAGTGTGCGATGTAATGAGTTTCAGGTTGCAAAATGATAATAAATTTTGGCGGTCTAATAATTGTTTCAAAACAAAGATTCAGTCGATAATCATAAAATATTGATTCAAATATAATAGGTGTATTATAACATTTAGTTATTCGACTTTTTGATAAAATGTCACTTTTTATAAAGTAGAGTGTCGCGAATTTGAATTAATTCGCGATTTCCCGATTATTTTTATAGTACCTAAAAATTTGTGACTTTTTGTATGAAGACCGTTATGTACCATTTTCGAAATTACGGTTATTACGATTAAAATGAATTGAATTCAGAAATAAAGTATTCAATTCTGGAGACCGTTATGTACCAAAATACGAAATTTTTCGCTAGGGTAATATAATCTCGCTCAGAGGTACCACTAACGTCCTCCACAAAACGGTGCCTAGCAAAAAAATTTTCATTTTTAAACGTCCTATAATAATTTGTGCTCTATAGATAAAACGATAAATTCTCAGAAAATGATGACTTTTTGATAAAGACGATATATTTTTGTATTGTATTTAAATTTTCTAGAAGATGCTATTGATAAAGTTATTTATATAATTTGATATATATTGAATATATATTACATACATTAGCTAAAATATATTGTTTCGAGGAATGTACTCAATTTTATATACAGAGAATAGAGATATATTCAGTCTAATTTTTTCCCGTTAATTTCTATCATCAATTGGTACCACCAAACAAGAATAAACAGGGGTGGGTTATATAACCGCTTATTGTAATAACAAAATTAAAAATGATAATATCTATGGATTATGCCAATATATTTTAATTTTACATAAAATTTAATATTACCTACTCGAATATTTTAATATAATCAGATTTAAAAAGTATTTATCGAAGAATTTATCCGAAATAATGAAAAATCGAAGAAAGAGTTTGTTTTCATCTTCTCATTTAATTTTTAACAAAAACAACTAGGCATTTAAAAGTAATAGCAAAGTAGATTATAATCATGCAATGTAATTCATAATAATTTGAAAATTGCATAAAAAAACCAAAAAACCAGAAAAATCACACCTTAATTTGTCACTTCACCTTATTTTGAAACAAAAATTTTTTATTCTTAACAATTTAAATAATGCTAATATATATGTATTTATGAAAAAAATATCACTTATATTAATACATTAAAAATAAAATCACGTCGCCACTCGATATATAAAGATTCATTTGAATTAACATTGAAATGTTTGATTTTTTCACATATTTTCACTTTTTTTCCAAATATTGAATAACAAGCAAACAAATTTTTTGGTGCTTACTTTGGAGACCTTGAAGGGTTTTATTGTTCGAAAGGATTTTTGAAAATTTTAGAAAAAAGAGAAAAATTGATCAGATTGAGAAGAATACATCAGTCGAAATTGCCTAAAAATTTATATTTAAACTCAATACCCGAAGTTGCCCATACATTTTGATATTCAATAAAAAACTATTGAGGAATTTAGAGTTGAAGTACCTTTTTTTTACTTCAAATAGTATAAACAGCAGATAAAATATTCATTAGATTTTTGCGGGATTAAAACGACATTAATGTTAAAAGTTGCCTTTATTTTAGCAGTTGCAAGATTTTCCACCAACCGATTGTCCCTTTTGGACGTTTACACTTCCACCAGATGGAGAAGCGCTTGATGCTAAGCCACCAGCCTTCTTCTTCATTGCGCCAGCCATTGTTGTGAACATTTCATCTACGTTCATGGAGTCCTTAGCGGATGTTTCAAGGAATGGGATTCCAAATTGACGAGCGAGTGCTTCGCCTTCTTCTGTCTTTACAGCGCGTTTATCATTCAAATCGCATTTGTTACCAACGAGGAGACGGCATACATCTGGTGAAGCGTGTGAATCAATTTCAGTCATCCAATGAGAAACTTGTTCGAATGATTCACGATCAGTAATATCATAAACAACAACGATACCATTGCTTCCACGATAATAGCTTTTTGTAATGGTTCTGAATCTTTCTTGACCTGCAGTATCCCATATCTGAAGCTTAATTGATTTACCATCAAGTTCAATCTTTTTAATTTTGAAATCGACACCGATTGTTGAAATATAGTTATCGCTAAACATGTCCTCAGCGAAACGGAGAAGTAAGCAACTCTTACCAACACCTGAATTTCCGATGATCAAGACCTTAAAAAGGTAATCATAATCGTTGGCCGTCATATTGGAAAGTGAAAATAACTTATATCAAAAAGTGGGGAGTCAATAAAAATTAACTGTTAACTTTATCTGAAAATTCCACTTTTTTAATAAAATGATGCCGATACGACGATAGGGAAAAGGGCAGGAAAAATCAAAATGACAAATTACTGTCATTTCCCATATTTTAAATTCATTAACTCTTTGCTCATTTTAATAAATATCAAATAAAATTTATTTTATTAGAATTTTATCGAATGAACTAAAAATTCTGAAATACATTTTTTAATTTTTTTGCAAAAATAATCAAAAATGCCGAAAAAATAAATAAAAAACTTATCATTAATCATAGTAACATATCCGAAAACAGTTTATGCACAACAGCCGCTGAGATTTTTTGCTAAAATGTTTGTCAATAACCGCTGTAAAATGAGGCAAACGATCAGTAAACGTTCTCACTTAAAACGATGTGTGGCCGCTGAAGTAGCAGTTACTGCAACAAAAATCGTTGAATGAAATCAAATGGTTTTATTCGATTTTTTGATACTTCCATGTACGTATGCATCCATCAAGGCCGACTGTGAAAAGAGTTGAATCATCAACTAAAAATCCATCTGTAATTGATTGTTCATGAGCACGAGCAACCTCAACATACTTCCTTCTTTTAGCCATAGACCACATTCTAATTGAGCGGTCTTTTGATAATGTAATTAAATTACCATTATCTATCCAAATTATCTTATTAATAGCCAAAGAATGGAATCTCCAACCGTCAATTAATGGGTTAGCATAATCACCTCTCTTCCAGATCATAATTTCTCTATTTTCACTAGTAGCAGCAATCATGGTATTATCTGGAGAATATGCAATAGCAGCGCAAGCCTTAAACAATCCAGCGATTTTACCTTTTTCAGAACCATCTGGATTTAATAAGTGTATTAATTTATCTTCACCACCAACAGCAATTTCTTTACCATCGTTATCAATTGTAACATATGTAGGCACGTAAGGAAGTTGAATCGTTTTAACATCAGATCCGTTAATAATAATCAAATTCTTTTCTGAAAATGTAGCAATAAGCCGGTCACGTGCTACAAGATTACCTGTGCTCTTCTTAGATACAGGAACAGTTTTAATAACACTTCCATCTGAAATCTTAAGAACAGTTAATAATCCATCTGCTCTTGTGATTGCAACTTTCTCATCACCTTGAAGAGCAGCAATACCATTTACTGGTACGCCATCAGCTTCTTGACAGAAACAAGCGTATGGAAGTTCGCCATGTTTCCAGAACAAAACTCTGCCATTATTATCACCGGTGACATATCCGCCTTTGATTGGCGCTACTGCTGATATTGGTGCTGTATGGCCTATTTCTGTACGAATTGTACCATCTTCGTTAAGGAAATTGAAATCTCCATTTAATGATATTGATAACATTGTGGTCTTGGTCCATAAACAGCCTTGTTGTTGCTGATAAACTTCATCACCGATCTTGTATTCCTTTGTAACATTGCCACCTTCAACAGTAATTACTCTAGCTGCTCCATCCATCATTGCACATAAGATATTCTTCGAGTCTGGCGAAAATGAAATACAACAAATTCCTGAGTTAAGTTGATGGACCTTAATGAGATTTCCTGTACGGCCTTCATAGATTACAACTCTTCCATCTAATCCGGCTGTTGCATATATTGAGCCATCTGGAGCATATCGAACGCAAAGAATGAACTTCTCATGGTCACGACCTGTGTGATCGAATTTAAATGGTGGACCTTTGTAAAATACATGTTGCGAATCATCTCCTGCCGTGACAAGGAAGAATGGTCTTTGCGCACGAATTGCACACGTGTTTACTGGTTGCGTGTGACCCATAACTTCACCTAAAGAAGAACCATTTGTTGCATTGATTACACATCCATAACTTTTTGCTCCTTTACCAACAACTGCAAGACGCTCATTGTCTTCTGTCCATGAAAGGTCATTGATTGCACCTGCAATTGGGCGTGTTTCTATTGTTAATGTTTGTTGTTTGGTTGGCGCCCATACGCGAAGATGTCCTTCTTCATCCGCTGATGCAATATAACGACCTGTTGGTGAATATGAAGAAATTGTAATCTTTGCTTGGTGTTGATTATAAACATCGCAATCGAAAATGTTTGTAAGTCCACGCTGATATACGATTGTATCAAGTCCATAAGTAATGCGATTTAATCGTTCATTAAAACCAATGAAATAACCAAGTGCACGACGTGGAACAGGATGCGGTGGGATAATTTTCTCTAAGGTAACAGACATTTGTCTAAAGAGTGAGGTGAAAGTGGTAACCGTCGGAATTGACTAGTTTAAGTCAGTAGCCATTTAATCTTGTCCCAATTTAATGAGGAGACAACTTCTTTATTATTGTTAATAAATTTATTTTAATGGTAATTTTGTAAAGTCAAAACAGGATATTAATTATATTGTAAAGTTAAATATAAAAATTTTTGTTCTTTTGCGAGAAAAAATAATTTTGCGTTTTTGTATAGAATAAACGATCATTTCGAATTTAAATATATAAAAATGTTTTGTTTAAACAAAACATTTCAATGTTTACTGGAAATTAACATCTATGATAAACTTTAATTTTATTTTTGGTGGTCTGACAAAAGTGTTTTCTAAAGCTTGTTGAAATATTTGGACAGGTTTTATGTTAGCATCTAAATGTTTTCAGATATTCAGCTGAATATCTTTTCGAACAGTTATTGAGCCATGACTCAAAAAGTCATATGACTAGACTACTATAGTATATCTATCGTCAACCTGGGGTGACCCCGAAAATTGGGCATCAAGAAAGTTCTTACACAAAAAGTCGAAAACGATGTATTCAAATCTATTCCGATTTCATCATAAAGACGTTCACAAATTAAATCGATCATTTAACCAATATGAGGTTTGCTTTGTCATTTTGGATTAATCTATTATCCTATTTACCCATCTTCTAATTGCCAATGGGATCAATTATCGCCTAATAAATTCTCGTTCAATTTATATGATTATTCTCGAATTTCAAAAATTCAAAATAAATTTATTATGAAAAATGAAATTTTTAATGTTTTGACTTATTTTCATTCAATTCCTATATTTAGGTCACCTCAATGTTCAGAACATAATGTTTTTATAGTTGAATTTATATATTATTTCAAAAGGATTTTAAATAATTATCATTTTGTTCTTTATTTCATTTGTGTTTTTGATGCCATCATTAAATTTATCAAACTAACGTATACAAAGCATGAATCTAAAATTCAATTTTAGAAAGAAATAAAATCAAAATCATTTTTGTTTTTACATTATTCTTTACATAAATATTCCATATATTAAGTATCGAGGATACATTCATAATATCAAATATTTATAGGTTCGCAAAAGGAGCCAAAATTAAAGATGATATAACAAGTGTAATAATTAATGGAGATGTTATTGATATTCCTTCGTTAACATGCATTGACTGGCATTCGCTGGTATATGTTGAGATTTGGAATAATGTAAAAACGATTGGTCAAAATGCTTTTAGTAGATGTGAATCATTGTCTACGTGAATAATAAAAGGTGATAATATGGAAACTTTAGGCAGATCTGCATTTTCTTCTTGTACTTCATTGGTGAATATTACAATTCCATCTTCTGTTACAACAATTGAAGATTTTGCATTTTGTTATTGTTCTTTATTAGCAAATATTACAATTCCATCTTCTGCTACAACAATTGGAGATTATACGTTTCAATATTGTCTTTCATTAACAAATGTTAAAATTCCATCTTCTGTTACAACAATTGGAAATTATGCATTTAGTGATTGTAAAGAATTATCAAATGTTATGATTTTATCTTCTCTCACAATAATTAGACAAAATGTATTTTATTTTTGTACTTCATTGGTGAATATTACAATTCCATCTTCTGTTACAACAATTGAAGATTATGCATTTTGTTATTGTTATGCAATAACAAATATTACAATTCCACCTTTTGTTGCAACAATTGGAAATTATGCATTTCGATGATGTAATTCATTAACGAATATTATAATTCCATATTCTATCACAACAATAGGAATTTTTGCATTTGCTTCTTGTACTGCATTAAAAAACATTACAATTTTTTCATCTATTACAACAATCAGTAACTATACATTTCATTATTGCCTTTCATTAACAAATGTTATAATTCCATCTTCTGTCACAACAATTGGAGATTATGCATTTTGTGATTGTTCCAAACTTCAATGTATTTATTATTATGGTGAGAAAGAACCATCTTTTGGACCTAAAGATTTTGCTGGAGTGAGTGCAGATTATGTTATGACATCAAATTCATATGAGAAAGAAACATTTGGTACATTTATTTCATACAAAAGAACAACACTTGATTTATGCTCTCCATGGCCAACCAACACTTTTACACAGTCAAATACATTTTCACAGTCGAATACATATTCTCAATCAAATACTTATTCTCAATCGAATACATATACTCAATCGAATACATATACTCAATCGAATACATATTCACAATCAAACACATATAGCCAGTTGAATACATATAGTCAATCAAACACATTTACTAAGTCAAATACATTTTATCCTTCACTACAATTTGATTTAACATTGATACATACCATTGTATTTATTAATTCTTTTTCAATTACAAATATAATAACTAAAACATTTATTATTACAAATACGAAAACACTTTCTATGTTTAATGAAGAATATACACAAGTGGAAACACAAATTTCGTATTATGATTCAGTAATCACTGAGTATTATTCTAATTTCACTTTTTCTTATAATGACTTCGAAATAAGTAAAATCAACAAAATGACGATGATGATAACACAGTTGTGATAGCTGTAGGAATATGTGTCCCTGTTGCAGTGATATTAATTGCAGTTTTAATAGTTTTCTTTGTAATTCGCAAGAGAAACATTATACAAAGCAGCAGTGAAGGAAATTATGCTGAAGAAATAGATACTGACAATAATACTGACAAAGATGGATTATATAAAAATTGTAAACAAAATATATTTTTTTTAATTTTATTTAAGAATCAAAAAAGTTGTAACAAGAATGAGTGAATTTTGATACCAAAGTGATTTGAAACATTTGTAGGAATTGATTTTTGCTTTTGTGTACTTCCTCTGTAAAGAATATAAATTTTGACTGGATTTATTTTTTAAATGTAAACTATACAAACATATATTTTGAGATTTAAACAGCTTTTGCCAAATACCATATGGAATCAATAAATGATCTTAATCAAATTATATTTAATTTAACTGAAGAAAATCTCAAGTCGTCAGTCAAACAAACAATGAAATTATTTGATTCAAATTTTCCATATTCATTTAATCTTTTAATATGCAATTTTCTTTATGCTGCCTTTTTCGTACAAACGAATGCAAGCGATATGTATTTAAGCTATTTGGAATTAATTCGAATTGAGGAAGAAGAAATAAACGCAAATAAACACAAATAAACACATGTGTGTTAATGATATCATTAAAATTTTTACACACTATATATCACAAATCCTAAATCATGAAGCATTTTATCTTATACAGAAATTAAGTGAAAGATATCAAATTGATAAAAATGTTATAAATCATATTCCAACACATTATTTTGATCATTGGGAAAACGTCTGTAACAAAGGTAAATTTCGTATTGATCCATCAGAAAAAACTTTCTTTGAAAAACATAATGAACTTTCAAAGAATAATTGGGAACTTCATAAACAATTAGTTAAAGGAGGAGTAAATCCAAACGAATTTGCTAAAATAATTCGAAATGATGATATCGAAAAACTTCAAGAAATAACATCACAAACAAATTTTGATTTTAATCAAAGAATTCCTCCATCACTTTATGAAAAATGTTCTTTTATTAGCTATTATGTTAAATTAATTGATTATGCAGCATTTTTTGGATCAGCTAAATGTTTTAAACAAATGTTGTTAAATGGTGCAAATGTAAATAACACTGGTAATTATGCAGTTGCAGGTGGAAATGACGAAATCATTCATTTAAGTGAACAAAATAATTCATCATTTGAAGAATCATATGAAGCAGCAATTAAATATCATCGAAATGATATCTTTAAATATATTTATGAAAATAAATTAGAAGATTTATCTGAAGAAAAGATTGAGAAATTGGAGTGTTTATGTGTTAGGTATGGAAATTATCAAATTCTTTCGTATTTCAAAGAGAAAGGTTATAATATAATCAAAGACTCAATTAAACGAATCAGCAAAAATTGGAAACATATTTCTTGTGAAGAAGTTTCTCCTAAACAATCAAATTACAAATGATATTTTGTTGAAATCTGCAGAATCAGGAAATATTGAACTATTTAAATACATTCATGAGAAAGGAAACGATATTAATGCTAAAGATATTTAATAACTATATTCGATATTTATCTGAATAATTTGCTGTTTCAAAATAATACTTAAATATTATCCAAATGATTTCAAACATCACTCATGAAGGCATCTAAATATGATCATATAGAAATTGTAAAATATATTTTGAAACAAGAAGATATTGACATTAATGCTGAAGATATATATTCGTTTTATTCAAAATTTTTCTAAAAATTTTGAAATTTCAAAATAATATTTGGAAATTATATAAAATATTTTGGACAGCTCTTAATTTAGCATCTTATAACAATAATATAGAAATAGTTAAATTACTTCTTGAACAGAAAGGAATTAATATTAATGCTAATAAAATTTATTTATTGAAAATAAAATTTATATTAAAAATTTTATATTTCAAAATAATATTTGGAAATTATTTAAATTATTTTATACAGCACTTATGGATGCATCTGAAAATGGTCATATAGAAATCGTTAAATTACTTCTTGAACAAGAAGGAATTGATGTAAATTATAAAGGTTTTGGTATCAAGGTGTTTTATTTGGAATTTATTTTCATGTTTTAACAAATAAAAATATTTCAAACAGCACTTATGTTCGCATCTTATAATGGTAAAACCGAAGTAGTTAAATTACTTCTTGAACAAGAAGGAATTGATATTAATGCTAAAAATATTAGATTGTTTTATTTAATATTTATTGCAATAATTTGAAATTTCAAAATAAAATTTGGAAATTATTTAAAATATTTATGACAGCACTTGTGTATGCAGCTTCAGAAGGTCATACCGAAATAGTTAAAATGCTTCAATAGAAAAAGATGTAGACATTTCCCTATTGATTGAAAATATTTTCTACAAGACCGAAAAGGTGTAATTTATTTAGCTACGTTCACGCAAAGTAAACTATGATTTCGTGAGCTGATTTATCACAATAAAGCAACATTTACATATTTCATTTTGAAATTGTGTTGAATTTCCATTTAATTTTAACACATATGATTATTTTACTTATGTACATCAATACAGCGAATGGCTTCTTTGGCTCGTGATGAAATTTGTTCTATTGTTACATTATGAACAAGTGAACGACCAGCTTCGGGACCACCAACTTTATCATCATCGTCAATGCTTCTATCCCAGAGACCTGCTCTTTCGAGTTCTGTTTCTATCAAGTTTAAGATTCTAAGCATTTCATCTTTTGTATCTTCAATTGTTGTTTGATCTGTGATACTAGAAGGTTTCCAAAGCCCAATCCTTTCCAAGTCTGCTAGCAAACGTCTTATTTGTTCCACATTTGTCAATTTCTCTGTTGCAAGGTTCATTTTTGGATTGAAAAGCTTTGTTCGAACAAAATTTACAAACTTATTAAAAAGTGTCGTTGTATCAACATCACGTTTTTAGTTATAAAATTTATACAAAATCAGATAAATCTGATATGAAAATGCACAGCACTTTAATAGTGAATGAAAAAAATTCACAATGTGAGGTGAAGGGCTTTGTTTGATTAATTTAATTTCTTTTGATTTTTAGCCTTTAACTTTAACCAAAAATCATAACCATTATAATAATTTTTTCATATTTTGCAAGATAGTTTTTTTTTTTTTACTTATATTAAATAAATGAACAACTTTTATTTGGGTTATTTGCTAAATAATCTCTAAATATTTTTACAATATTTTCTGAAACTCTTGTTTTATCAATAAGAAATCCATTAATTCTTATATCATTTTTCATCAACAAAAGTTTAACCACTTCTTCTTGATTAAAACAAACTGCTTTATAGAGTGCAGTCACATTTTCATTATCAATTTCTTTATTTACGTTTATATTCGGACATTTAAGCAACTCTTTTAATGCGTTTATTTTCCCATATTGTGCAGCTATTATCAATGGGAATTCTTTTGTAGCTGTATTTTGTATTTCGACATTTCCTCCGTTATTTAAAATTTTTTGAATAACTTTAATGTTATCATAACGGACAGCAACATTTAAATAAGGTTCGAAGTCGATTTCTATTTCCTTACCGACATAGTTATAATCGAAATCAGTATTTTCTATTATGTAATCCAATATTTCCATTGAGCCACCTTGAATAGCTACGCCAACAATATTCGTATAAACTCCCATAGATCCTTCGAAATATCTTGTTGACATATCAATACTTTGTATATTTGATTCCACAATCAATTTAAATATTTCAAATTGTCCAGTGAATGCTGCAATTCCTAATGGATCATAACCATTTATTTGGATGAATTGTCCGCCAAATGTATGCGAATTCCCATTTAAATTAGGGATTGGTGACTCAAAAAAACTTGGAATTGTATATAAACATGACCAAACTAAAAAAAAGTCAAATTTGTTTTTTGTGGCTATTTTCGAAATAAGTTTAACAGAATTAATGTTTCCATTAAAAATCGAGGCATACATTGTTTGATTACAATCTTCTTTTGTTGGCAATGATGGATTAAATTCATAAAGATAATTTATTAATGGATCAATATCAAAAACCACAGAATTCATAAAGATATAATCAATGTTATGCGCTAATCCATCTTCAATGATGTTTGCAATTAATGAAAAATCGCTACTGTCAAAAATTAAAGAAATTTCTCTTTTGTCATCAAAATATTGTGGATGATTTTGAAGAAGCCATTGAACATAATAATTTCGATGATATTTAATCGCGGTTTCAATGGATTTTGAAAAAGTATATTTTTCAATTTCACAATGATGAACAATAAAATCACTCCCACCGGCAATCGAAAAGATATCCATGAATTTGGTCATTTTGGAGCCATTTAGTATTAGAAATCGAAAACATTTTTCTGATCCAAATAATGCACAACATTCAAGATATGTAACCCGCTGTTTAAATTCACACTCGGGAATGTCGATTTGCCAAAAGGGAAGGCTAATGACACCATTAGGATCAAAACCAACTTCTGAAGATTTTTCTTGTAATTTAATGACATCGTCATCAAGAATAATTTGTATGAATTCATCAACATAAAACGGTTCGCTTAGTTCTGGTGAATCATCCATACTATGAGAAACAAAATATTGTGATGGATCTTTGACAAATTCTGATAATCTGCAAAAAAAATCTGGAATGAAATCAGGATATCTGGGAAAGATTTCAAGTGCATCTTGTAGCAATTTCAAATTGACAAATGAGCCATAGTAAAAAATGGCAGAAATTGCAAATAATATATCAGACAATGATACTTTGGTACATGGACTGTATGAAATTGTATCTTCGTCTTTTGGAAGTGGATCCCAATAACTTTGAGTGCATGATAGTAAAACTCCATAAAGGACATTTTCTGGAATTGAATCACTTTTTCTGATTCGACCGCATAAACATCTATACAGAACGCCTGGTAGCCATTCCATAAAATACTCAAATTCGTTGGTATTATTTTTAAGATTATTAATTCTTGAAATTAATTCAATATAAATATTAAAATTTTTTGGTCGCGAAAAAATAGCAGATGAAATATGTTGGGCAAGCATATGGGCCTGAGACTTTGTCTTACATTTAATTTCAGCAATAACCTCCAAAAAAGATGAAAATTCGAAAATCGATTCTTCTTGTTGACACATATCACATACAGCCTTATATATATCAGAACCTTCACTTGGCATTTTTGAAAAATATGTTTCCGCTCTTTTTAGTTTTTCCTTGAGTGAGTCAATATTTAATTCATCAATTAATTGACGAAATAATCCGAGTAATTCTGGTGTCAAAGTAACACTTCCTGTTGTAAATAAAGTCATTATTTTTTCTAGATCACCATTTTTGTCTTCTAATTTTAATCGGATCTTATCTGGAAAAATTTGTTTTTTGCAACAGGCCCTTAATGTTTCAAATGGAACTCTGTATTCATATCCTGAACACATTAGAGAAACAGGATTTGAATCCTTGAACTCAATGGAAAATTCGAGCATTTGCGGAAAATGTTTTCCTGGTTCTCACTTTTTATGTGATAAAATTTTTTTTCTCTTTTTAAAATATGATATTTTTACGATTACCAATCCACCAAATATTCCGATACATCTCCGAATTCGGTTAAAAAGAGAAAAAAGAAGAATTTACAGTTAATTATGTAATATGAACTACCTTAAAATATATCAAAAAAATAGAATTAGAATTAGAAAAATTGAGTTTAATAGTAAATTTAAGGAGAAATTGTTTTAGATGCTAAAAAATATTATGAAAAAAAAATCATAAGATGTAGTAAAGTATATATTTTGGAAAAGAAGTGTGAGATCATTTGGAAAAGTAATATAATTTTATTTGACGTTTAATGTGATTTTAATATATCATTAAAAATATATATTTCCAATTTAAATCCAAATTGGTTGAACACCAAAAAGACTATTTGTAAATATCATCACTAACAAAATTTAATGAGTTTTTCAATTTGCTTCTAGTTCAGTTCTGTTGAATGGAATAGGGAGTTATTAGTAATAAAAATGTTGCTGTACCATAGGCCGTTTACTTTTGCACCAACGATTTCGAATAAAACCGCCACAACATAAATGAGCTCTTCTTCTGCGACTGCTAGCTCAGTTTCTTCGTCTCGTTCTACCCCAACCCATACCAGACATTCCAAATCCAATAAGCTTATTGACTATCTTAAGAATGAACATTATTTCAAAATCTCTTCAGTTATTGCAATTTTAATGCTTTTAGTTGTTTTATCATTTTATGTACCTCAGGAACCATCTCAGATTAAAGTATCAGAAAAACAAGAAAACCTTATGAAGATTAATGTTGTTGTTTTATTAATTTTATCATTGACTTGGTCTATTGCATCATTTGTTCTTCGTAATAAGAAAAATAAATAAAGACAATTTTAATAACAATATTTTCTAAAATAACTTATTAATATATCTGTTTAAAAAAATCTCGAATTTTTTTTTTTTTTTAATATCATATATTAGATTAAGTTGGCCTTTTGTTAGCTAAGTAAGATAGTTGTTAATCTTTGCATCTTTTAAAAATAAGAATTTGAAAATTTATGGTTTTATAAAATTTGTAATCGCTATTACATAACTAATTTGTAATATTCTTTAAATTTGAAACTACATAATAAAAACTATTTTAACCAATCAAAATACATCAAATCGTTTTTTCTTGTTCTTCGTTTTTTTTTTTGACATTTTTGATTAGTTTATATTGCGTAACTTCCACTTTTTCATAGTCTGTGAAACGTTAAAATTCTGCGAAAACAAAACGGAAACAATGAGGATCCACTTTTTCAATTAATTATACAAGAAAATGACTGTTTGCGTTATCAAGAATACAGATGCAAACCAATTTTTTGATGCAAAAACTATGGAGGGCAAAACGCTTGAGGATATATGCTCTATTATCAAGCTAAAAGACGAAAAAGTTGCTGTTAATTCTCCACATTTTCGTATATTACTCACTAACAAATCAATTCCATTAAAAGAATACCCTCAACTTATTGTACAAAAATCAGGAAAATATCCACCACCTCCTTGGCATCTTTATGTTTCAGAAGATGATATTCCAGATATTACAATCTATTTTTCCATAGAAACTCAAGTAAAAACCACATTTCCCAAGATGGGAGTTTCTTTTGGGCAAAAGGAAATTGACACAATTCATGTTTCAGACATTTTATCTCGTTGTATATCCACATTTGGTTATGAATGTTCAGATCAATACATTTCTATTTCTGGCGAAAAAGTAGATACCAAATCTCTTGGCAAAAATCTTATACAAACTGCCATGACATCAGATGTTACATTTAATTGCACAGTTGCAGACTCTGCCATCAAAAAGATCAACCATCGGAATTATGCCAGCAATGAAGTAATCACCTCAGAAGAAGCCTATATTAATGATCTTGGTGAACTTATAGATTATTGGTCACCAGCTATTCGTGACTCCAAACTCTTTGATGAGCAACAACTCAAGACGTTATTTCGTGACATACCAACCATTCGTAATACACATATGGTATTTCTTAAAAGTCTTAAAACCGAAGTCACATTTGCCACTGAATTTGGGTGGAAGTTCCTTAATTTTGTCCAATTCTTCAAGTTGTCATCAACATTTGTATCTCAGTTTAAATCTGTTGATGAAATGATACATGAAAAGTCGAAAAACCGTAGCTTTGACAGCAAATTCAAAGAAATTGAGGCAAACCTCCCCGCCGGTAACGGTCGCGACTTTTTGAATTACTATGTTACACCTGTTCAACGATATCCGCGATATATGATATTAATGCGTGAAGTAGATAAGGCCACTCCATTATTTCATCCTGATAAACCATATTTAGCCGCCGCTATGGCAGCTGTTGAGAAAGTCAACAATGAAATTAACTTTAGTGCTAAACGAATGAAGCAACTTGAACTTATGGACTCATTACAAAGTTCATTTGGTGGTAGTGTTACTATTAATTTACCTGGGAGAGAAGTATTATCAATGGAAAAGATTCGAATTATGAAACCTAAGTCATCATCTGGGCAAATCATATTATTTAATGATATAATAATTATTGCGTCGATAACTTCACGAAAACAATATCAATTATTAATGACATTTAAGAACAATGAATTTCGCTTTTCTAATTGTCGGCCAACTCCAGAATCATTTATGGTTATTCATGATGATAAAGAATATGTTATACAGTTTGAAGATTATGAAGAGAAGTTACAATGGATGGAAGAATATCAGAAAGTACAAAACAACATCTTTTCTAACATTAAAACTAATCATCCATATGTATTATGGCGCGATATTGAAGTTGGTGATTCGATACCAGCGCTAATGAATCATGACGGATGTAGTATGAATGGGTCTGCGTTTTTCTTTGGTGGTGTTAACATATCAATGTTACGAATTAATACATTAATTCGATATAACATTAATGCTAATACATGGTCTGTTACTACTACTACAATTCAACCACGTGATTCACATACAATAACATCATTAAATGGTAAGGCTTATATCTGCTTCGGTAAGTCTAAAAAAGAATACTTTAATGATTGTTATGTATTCGATGAATTACAAGGCGGATGGGAACAATTAAAAGTTAATGGTCAAACACCTATAGGTCGAATGGGACATTCATGTGTAACATTTAAGAACAAGTTAATATTCTTCGGTGGTAAGAACAAAAATGAAGAATTCTTAAATGATGTATCGACATTAGATATAAATACATTAGAATATAAACAAATTAAATGTAATGGTGATTTACCATTACCTCGTGCATATCATTCTGCTTCTATAATCGATGATAAAATGATAATAATCGGTGGTAGATCTGAAAAGTCTTTATGTAATGATATATATTCTTTAGACTTAAACAAAATGATTTGGATTAAAATTCCTTTGGAAGTAGGTGAAAGAATGTATCATCGAACAATTACACATGGAAAATTCCTTTTAATTATTGGCGGAATGAGTAATAAAGATGACGAAGAATTAGAAGTAATCGATACTATTAATTGGAAATGTATTAAGGTTAAACAATTCGGTAATATACCTTATGGCGTATCACGTTTCGCTTGCGTCGATATTGACTCCAAACATACAATGATATTCGGCGGAACTGACTCAGCGACACGTAATCCAATCGCGTCCACTTATATGATCGACTTAACTCATATTCCATTTGAACATAACTCATCGCAAAAAATCACATTTAAGAATACCAAAAGCACTAATAATAATGCACAAGAAATTAAACAAAATGAAATTACTAATAATAACGATAATGAACAAGTCGAAGTTAGTAACAATAACAATGAGACACATGATCAAACAATAGCTTTACTTGAGAAAGTGTTCGCGCGGAAAGTTAAAACAACTGCACATTCGCCGCCGCCAATGAGTCAGCAACAAGCAGCGCAAATACCTCCGCGACAAAAATCATCGCCGCAATTACCTGTGCAAAGTTCGTCGCAACAACAGCAGCAAGTTAAACAAGTTTGGAACTTACCAAAGCGTAACACTCAAACCCAAAACTTCAATAATGTTAAACCAACGAACGAAGTCAAGACAACCAAAACTGATACATCTAATGTTAAACCAAAAGTTACATCTAAAGTTGAAACTTCGAATGTTAAACCCAAAGTTACATCTAAAGCTGAAAGTAACATTCGAACAACGCCTAAAACTGATACCAATGTTAATGTACCGAAAGTTGATAAAGAAATTAAAGCGATTACAAATAGTAATGAATTTAATGCTAAGCAAATGTATTCGCTACTGAACATCGACGCGAGTAAAATGATTCCATTCGAAGAAGTCGCGGCAAGAAGGAAGTTAAGGCGATTATGGGCAATGTACATCGAAAACGAAGAACTCGAGCGAGAGATCGAATGGTATAATATGATATTAACGAAGAAAGGGAAACTTCCGAAAGGTACAAATTTGATACTGAAAATATTCGACGACGTAAATCAGTCGACAAAAATCAAATTTATTACGTCAGATAATAACGTGGACGAAATTAGAAAAATAGTTTTGGACGAAATACAAAGAGACGCTGTGCTGTACTTGAACACGGGGCAAACAAAAAGAAAAGAATTGTCGCAAAAGAGTCTCGAAGAGGCACACAGAAGTATACTGATGAACTCTGAGCCTGAAGATATGCATTCAATAATTATTGTCGCACTGTAAATACAATTGAAATTTTTAATAAAATGAAAATTGTTACTCGTCTTACAGCTGTAAGTGAAACATAGTAACTAAATGTATGAGTCTAATGAGAAGTGAAACATAATAACTAATTGTATGTGTTTAGGTAGAAGTGAAACATAATAACTAAATGTATGTGTTTAGGTAGAAGTGAAACATAATAACTAAATGTATGTGTTTAGGTAGAAGTGAAACATAATAACTAATTGTATGTGTTTAGGTAGAAGTGAAACATAATAACTAATTGTATGTGTTTAGGTAGAAGTGAAACATAATAACTAAATGTATGTGTTTAGGTAGAAGTGAAACATAATAACTAATTGTATGTGTTTAGGTAGAAGTGAAACATAATAACTAATTGTATGTGTTTAGGTAGAAGTGAAACATAATAACTAATTGTATGTGTTTAGGTAGAAGTGAAACATAATAACTAAATGTATGTGTTTAGGTAGAAGTGAAACATAATAACTAATTGTATGTGTTTAGGTAGAAGTGAAACATAATAACTAATTGTATGTGTTTAGGTAGAAGTGAAACATAATAACTAATTGTATGTGTCTAACGAGAAGTGAAACATAATAACTTATTTGTGGAAATTAAATTTATTTAGTGTTTATGTTAAAGAATTTGGGAATTTAGTGAAATATAATTTCTTGATTTCTTTTGTTGTCCTTTAAGTTATATAAATTCATGTATTACATGAAATGCATAAGTATTTATTGCTTTTTGAATGAGAAGACTCATTTTCGAAAATGTCTGAATTTGATTCAAAAAGTGGATTTTGATCGTTGAATTGGCATTTTCTCAAAAAACAAAATTTTTGCATTATGGTTTATTAACCATCAAAATTGTGGCTATGGTGATGCTTCATGATTGTTATTTTCATCATTCCTAATTAAGGTATCCATTAAAGCTTTACATTCACCCAACTTGTTAGAAACAGTATTAATTTCTGCTGCAATACCTCTTATAGTTTCAATCCTCATATTTCTAACTTTCCCAGCATCACTTGTCAATAACTTTCTTACTTTATATTCTTGCCAATAGTTGCAGCACATTAGAAAAGCCGAAATTATGTTAAGTACAACTCCAATAATTCCCACCACTGCCACTATTTTTTGTACTACGTAACTAAATGTAAAGCCATAGTAAAAAGGTTTTGTTCTACATTTAGCAATATCTCCATCATCATTTCTTTTGCTAATTCTAAGTGAGCAAAAACTTTCACTTTCATAAGTATCAGGCACATAAACATATCCAAAATCTTCATCAATTCCATAAAATGGGAAAATGGATAAGTCAGTCAAATCCTTATTTCCCTTAAAACTAATCGAATATAACTCAGTGCAAGATGCAAAAGCGTAATCACCAATAGTTACAACACTTTTTCCTAATATTACGCATGTTAAACTTGTGCAAGACATAAAAGCGCCAGATTCGATAGTTGTAACACTATCTGGTATTGTAACATCTTTTAAACCACTAACGCGAAATGAGCCTGAACCGATTGTAACTAATTTCGAGTCTTCTAATATGTTAATAGAAGTTAAACTTTTGCAGTTTTGGAATGCAGAATCACCAATAGTTGTAACAGTTGAAGAAATACTTATTGAAGCTAAATTTGTTCCATTGAATGCAAAACTACCTATAGAAGTAGGCCCATCTCTTATGACAACAAATCCTAATCCCGTAAAATATCTCCAATCAGGAATTTGATTCTCGAAGTCATACATTTCGCCATTTCCTGTTATAACGAGTATACCAGTGTTTTGATCATATTCTCCTGTTAATTCATCACCACATTTAACTTGTATTTTAGTATTTGGTATAATATCATCCAAGTTTTCATTTTGTTGAATTACATCATTATATATATCTTTTGAAGATGTTTGTTCATCAAATGTTCGAATATTAGCTACAAACAAAGTAATGCAAAAGAAGAACATGTTATTACTTTTCTATAATAATGCGACGGCATTTTTTTTTAATACAATATTGACTCAAACATCCAACTTCGCTCAAGACGATGATTTGTCACAATTAATCAAACTTTGTATATTTTGAATATTAATATTAGATAAAATAATATGTTAAAGTGCTTGTTTAGTCGACATTATAGAATGTCTTATCTCCTCCGAGTTTTCCGGAGTCACAATAAGCAACAGCCCAAACACCTGCTGGTGCAGATGACTTTGCACTCCTTACAATATGATCTGGAACTCCAAAGTTTTTGGTGAAGTTGTTATGAACTTCACATGTTGCAGAGTGACTTTTCGTTTTATGGAAACATGCAGCAATGAGTTTTCCATCAGATTGGCATGATATAAACCTTCCATTATCATTGTCGAAATAGCGGTCATTAATGGATGAACGATTTGTTGCACATGCTACTTGATCAATTAGTTTATTAGCATCAACATTGATATTGAGAGATATGTTCATCGACATATTGATAAGTGATATGATCCTTTCGAATTGTGGTTACGAAGAAACAGTTATTAAAAAAAATGCCATTTCTTCGATCAAATCGAAAAATATATTTGAACGGTAATGTTTGATATGAAAAAATATAATAACAATAGTGAGAAATGACTTATTATGATCATGTTCTATTAAATTTCCGAGAGCACAAGCGAAACTCCACAAAATTTTTGGTTTTACACTGACTTCTTTTTTAATTATTATATACTAACTTCATATTATTTTTATATTATTTAATTAGGGTCAAATTGCGATTTGTTTTCTCTTTTAAATAATCAAATGAATTCTACATTTTCATCATACTATTTCTGGTGAATTCCTTTTTTCCCTAATAATAATTAAAGTTTAATCACAAATTTAAATACATATAAACTTTATTATGCATGATATCATATATTTGCTTTTGTTTTATATATTTGATGAATCATTTTTCTTTAGGTTATTACAGTAACATAAAATATATATTACATTAGCATTTTGTTAAGCTTATACTCTTATGTATGATGGTGATTGCCTGGACAGAATATATGTCACACTGAGAGAAGTACAGTCGGAATTTTCTGTGTTCCATTATGCGTTTTCCTTATGCTTTTCCTATGCAATCGACTTCTTTGTTTTGATAAGTCTTCTGTTTTTTAAATTATCGAATATAACATTTTTTGATTTCTTTATAAGATCTGTTTCGGCTAATGACTTGTTGAAAGCATGTATTGCTATTATTTCATTGATTTTTATCATAGACTGATTATAATCATTTTCAATAAGTTCCCTGAAAGAGCAGATGTGATAAACATTTGCTCAAGTGATATAATATGTTCATAGAAACTTGCAATCAATCTTCGCATTTGTTTTTCGTTTTCTGTGGTTTTAGTTTTATCGTGAATTCTTTTGTTAGATCAACCTGTGTTGAACAAAGTTCTTAATGATTCTCTCTAATTTATGTTTAATGTTTTGTATGAAATAATGAATTAATTCATATATCAACATATTTCTAAATATTATTTTATAAATTTAGCAGGTGGTACAGCATAACTATACTTATTTCTGATGTAAAATTATCGCCACTTTCATTCAAAAACACAGACACATAGCCATGTTGAGTTTAAAGGAATACATAATGATATTACTACAATCATAAAACTTTAGGAAAGGAGTTACTAGAATTTTAAATAAAACAAATATTTTCATTAAAAGTATTACCTTATTGGAAACATAGTAACCTTATTGACAAAAAATACAATAATTTACTAATTGATTGTTATGTTAAATTAATAAAAAGACCTGGTATTTATCTAAAAGTAACATGAAAAGAAATAATTTTTTGGTGATTTTTCATAAATTTTTTTTTTATTGGTTAAAAATTTTTTTACTAACTTTCTGGTAAGTTTAAAATTCATTTTTTTATCTTCTTTTGTGCTATTCGTGTATACATGTTTGGCACTTTTTGCTATATTTTTTTCTGTTAGACCGTTAAACCTTTCATGAAAAGCTAGCTTTTCAATGGTACTGAATTTGTGTAAATTATTCAAATCATATTTACCCTTTTGATGGTAATTTGTAATATACGTTAATTGATTCTCTAATGAGCTACCATGAAGTTCAACAGTTCGTGCAAATTATGCGTGTTTTAGGATATCCAAACCCAATTGGCATTGACTCTTTTGATACACCTAATTTTTCTTTGATGGCTAATCTTCTTCAATGGCTTGCTTCCCTATATGATCCTGATCTTGTTGTAATTTCTGATCTTTCAAATGAAAATGGACGTGTGGAATTTGTTAAAAGTATTGTTCAACAAATGGCAGTTCGTTCGGGTATCCGGTTAAATCCTAAAAAGTTATATTCATCTGATCGATTTGCCGTGCGTGAACTTCTTAAAATATCAGCACCTATCTATTCTGGAATTACTTCCAAGCGAGATCCTTCCCAACAACAAACTAAGCAAATGCAAACGCCATCAGTTCAAAAGATATCCCAACTTTCATCCACTATTCCAAAGCATTCAGTAGAACTATATGACCAATTAGAAAAGGAGCTAATGATACGTGATAACAGAACCAAAATTCTTTCCACTATGCCACCATTAGAAGAAGTCGAGAAAAGTGTTATTTCTTCGGTTGAAGCAGCTTCAAATCGTCTAGAAACACTTACAAAGGAACTTGAACGCCTTAATAGTGATGAAGATTCGCTTCGATCCAAAATCAAAAAACGTAAATATGAACTTGATCGACAATCCAAGCGACTTGTATCAGTTACTACAATTCGTCCGGCTTATATGGATGAGTATGAAGCTCTTGAACAAGAATTACAAGAATTATTCAAGTTACATTTTCAACATTACAGAAACGTCGATTATTTCGAACACGAACTACAAAAAGCGGCTGAAAAACAAAAAGAAAAACGAAAGAAGAGCGAAAAAGAAATCGGGAAAATTAAGAAGAAAATTAGACAAAGTTTAGCATCTAGCATCGAACAGTCTATTAAAATTGGTAATGTCCCACAAATGGATGGGAATGATTTCGGTATCGCAAATGGTGGTGATGACACTGATGATAGTTTTTAAATAAAAGTTATATAAATAACGATATGAAATTGAATATTTTACATAAAATTTCTCAATTATTTTTCAAACGAAAGTTAACCATTGCAACTTCTGAAAGACCTTTCCATATTCGCTTATTTTACGTAGATGGTTAACAGCATTTATTGATTTGGATCCAAGAATTTTTGTGTATCTAGATCTATGTATTTTCAAAAAAAAATTTTTCCAATACCCAAAATGTTCACTCAACAAAAGGCATTGCAAAAATGTTTTTTGTTATGGTGTAACAATAAATATGATTTGATCAAATCATCTCATGCACGAAATAGCATTGTGTTGGGATTTTTAATGGCTCCCGATTTTAATAAGTGATTCAAGATAGTCAAGAGTCTTGTTTGGAGCAATTTTTAGAATTTTTTTTGATGGGATGTAAACTGGAGATGGATGAAGAGTGGTTTTTACCAAATAAAATATTTTACCATACTTGTTTTTGTAAATTTTGATAAACCCTTTGATTTCTTTTTCGCTTTCGATTGAATATGGAAATTGGTCATAATAGTAAAAATATGCATTACCGCTTTTGACTTCTTGGTGTGTAGTACTTCGAGGCCTTTCTACCGTTTTGATTAAATATTTTGATTGGTCATGTTCTTTCCAAAATTTATTAATTAATTCACTTGAATCAAAATCTTTTTCAGGAACCCATGAATTTTCTGAATCATCATATTCTTTCCACCTTACAAAATACTCCCATCCATTTCCAATCCATCTGGCATCAGTAATTTCTTTAATTTCATAAATCCCTTCTTCACTAGACATGAAATTTGAAATGTTTACACTTCTACAAAAGCACAAGTCACTTTTTGTATTATTATGAAAAAGTCAAATGAAAATAACGTCTTTAAACATTTTTCCCGCTATTGGCAAATGTTTGACCCAAGTTGTCTCTTCCAGATGCTGAACTGGTGCAAGGAAGGTCACCTACTTTTTGACGTTGAAGTTAAGTTTGATGATTTTGGTTTTTCTATTAAATTTTTAAATGTTGTTAACAACAACGAATTCATCACAATTAATCATGTTAGCGTACAGTCAAGTGAAGAAATGATTAATTCACTAAGTAAGATGCAAATGGCTATTGGAGGGTTATACACAGATTTTGAATGTAAAAAGGCGTTAATTTTTAATGATGCTTCTGAAAAAGACGAGAACGCCATCACTATCAATACTTGGAAATGTTCAAATGAATTACGTGTTGTTAAAATAAGTGATTTACCTTCAAAACTTTTCCCAAAAGGAAAAACTTTCATCAAACAAAATCCAACATAACCTACTGAAAAACAAAAATCGATAATGGTTTCTACTTTTTACGGATATTTTCCATTTTTTGCATTAATTTTAAGAAACAATCATATTTTTTTCTACAAGTACCACAAATGTCAGTACGGGAGTTGGTTTTTAATGGTTGCTTGTGTTCTTCATGTTTACTGACCCCAAAACATCTGAAGTAAAAATTTACCAATTTGAAAATTCAATTTTTGTGAATAAGCGGTTATTTTGTGTTCCAATTTTTGCATCGTTAAAAAACTGCAAACAATTATCTGAATTTCTGAAATTTTCAGCATTCAATTATCAAAACGATGAACGAACCAAACATTTCACTTTTTATGAGCGTGGAACAATACATCGCTGAGTGCGAAAAACTTGAGCCAAAGGTTAACACATATGGTGGCGATTGGCTCCGCACCTGGGACATGAATGATGAAGTTATCCGTTCAACCCTTAACTGCAGTTGGGCACTTGAAGAACTTATCCGCAAGAATGTATCATGCAAGATTTTCAATGGTGGTCTTGCAGCCTCCATATTCCGTGACAATTCTACACGCACACGTTTCTCTTTCATGAGTGCTGCTTCCTTACTCGGTTTAACTCCATCCGATCTTGATGAAGGTAAGTCCCAAATCTCACACGGCGAAACAGTTCGTGAAACGGCCACTATGATTTCATTCTTTACTGAATGCATTGGTATTCGTGATGATCTTTATCTTGGTGCTGGCCACACATACATGTTAGAAGTTGCCTCATCCATCACAGAATCTCACGAACGTAATGTTTTAATGAAACGTCCATGCATTGTCAATCTTCAATGTGATGAAGATCATCCAACACAAGCCATGGCCGATCTTTCTCACCTTGTCAAACACTTCGGCTCCATCGAAGCTCTCAAAGGTAAGAAGATTGTTATGTCATGGGCATATTCCCCATCATATGGAAAACCACTTTCAGTTCCACAATCCATCATTGCTCTTCTTTCTCGCTTCGGCACGAATCTTGTTCTTGCTCATCCAGAAGGCTATGACCTTATTCCAGAGATTGTTGAAATTGCACGTAAGAATGCTGAGAAATCAGGCGGTACATTCGAAATTACGCATGACATGAAGGCAGCTTTCGTTGGTGCTGATGTTGTATATCCAAAGAGTTGGGCTCCAATGTTCATATCTGCTCGTCGTACAGAACAACTCAAAGCTAAGGACTATGATGGTCTTAAGGTCACTGAGAAAGAATGCCTTGAGCTTAATAAGAAGTTCATTGATTGGCAAACTGATGATGAAATGATGGCAACGACCAAAAACGCTCTTTACATGCACTGCCTCCCAGCAGATATCTCTGGACTTTCATGTGAAAGAGGAGAAATCACAAACGAATGCTTCCAGAAGCACCGTTTGGATACATACAATGAGGCTTCACATAAACCATTCATCATCGCTTCAATGATAATGCACTGTAAGTGCAAATCAGTTGCTGCAGCACTTAAAGCAATAGTTGCCCGTAATGAACCACACCAAATAGCTTGAAAACGTAAATAAATTCAAAACCGTCAATTGCATCTTCTTTTTAAAAATTGATTTTATGGAAAAATACAAAACAAAAACACGTTAAATTTATTCATTGAATATTTATATCTTATTAATCAAATTATTTTCTTTAAAGTCTTCCGCAAATAGATCTTCATCAACATTCGTATTTGTTACTCCGACAGAGAAATTGCCATTGTTAGTTGTGACAATTTGATAGAAATCTTCCGAAATTGCTTCTTCGCTTGCTAAATTGTTCTTCTTCCTGAAATGTATTAACAAAACAATAACCAAAACAATAACGATAATTATTGCAATTACAACACCAATTATGATATAAATATAAGTGTTATCTGAATTTGTTTGTTCATTTTGTTGTTGTAAAATTGTATAGAAATTGGAATAAAAATTATAAAATATTTTATTGATTGTAAATAATCTCTGTTGGAAAAATTGGGTTAAAATATTTTAAGTACTAGTCATTTTTCAGGTTTGACTTGGTATAAAAAATCACGAGTGTGAGTTTTTATAAAGAAATTTAATTTTTTTTGAAGTAATCTAAGTATGGATGTCCATCATATGATCAACATGTTAGACTCTATTTGGACAACAAAAACACAGTGGAAGAAAAACGAAATTTCAAAAAACATTAAATTACGTAAATATTATAAATGTTTTAATCGGGGGCTATATAAGCTAATTATTGACATAACATCCATAAAGGCATTTTCATAAACCTTTGCTTTATCTAAAAAAAACTTGTTTCTGATTTCATTTTTACAAAAATATGAAAAGTTTTTATTTTGCTTTGATTGCAGTCAAAACTTCATATTTTAGTGTCTCTGTTAGGTGTGTATGCACATTTGGCAAAAAGATTTGGTATTTTTCTAAGTCATAATTTTCTTTTGATGAAAATATCCTTTTTATCTGACATTCATATAGATGTTAATAAAAAGTATCCTGTACTAGAGGCAATTGCTTCTTTCCCTTGTGATGTACTTGTGTTAGCTGGTGATTTATGCGAAGGTGTTATTAAATCGATGGAAACTGCAAAACGTTTAGAAGAGATGATGAATGTTCCTGTTTATTATGTTCCTGGAAATCACGACTTATGGTGCAGGAATTTCGAAAAAGAGCATACTTCTACAGATGATATTTACCAAAAATTTGTTACCGATCAACGTTGCTTATGTGGAAATCCAATTCTTCTTCAGGGGAAAACGTCAACATATGCTTTAATAGGGGATGTTGGGTGGTTTGATTATTCTTTTGGAAATCCAGAATTTACAAAAACAGACTTTGATGCAATGACTTATCAAAAACGACGATGGCAGGATTCTATATTAAACCAATGGACAAAGGACAATCCAGGAAAATGTTCAGAAATGTTAACACGTATTGAAAGTTTTCTTCAAAAATACGCATCTTATCCTCAAATTGTTGTTACACACATGCTTCCTATTCGAGAATTTTGTGTTCCAGAAATACGCGAAAGCTGGCGCTACTTTAATGCCTTCTTAGGGAGTGAGCAATTTGGGGAACTCTACAAAAAATACCCTGTGAAATATGCGGTGTGCGGTCATGTGCACTACCGAAAAGTCGTGAAGAAGGATGATATTACATATATTTGCCCTTGCTTGAACTATGCAAATCAATGGCAGAATGTTGACACGCCAGAAACCCCTTTCGAACGGGTCAGAAAGCAAATCGAAGAGTCAATTGTAACAATCGAAATCTGATACACGTCAAATGTTTCAGCTTTCCTAAAAATATATTTTATTGCGAATTATAAACACATAAATGCATTGCTATTGTTTGTTTATTCTAAAAGAATATAAGACCATTAACTTATTGCTGCTCTGGGTCGAGGTACTTCACTGGTATCTTTTCACGAATGACTTCGATTGTTGCTGGCGAATGGAAGTCGAACCACTCAGTGACTCCGAATTGTGCGCGTGCTGCTGTAACAGCGTCACGAAGTGCCATAAGCACTGAGCATCCCATACGAAGACCTGCTTCGCCAGAGGCCTTAGATCCGACGACGCCCATATTGTTATAGTCATCATGAAGCAATGTCACTCTGAAGTCGTCTGGGATATCGTCGAGTGTTGGTATCTTATAAGTGGTGACGTTTCTTGTTCGAATGTGTCCGTCCTTCGCCCATATCATTTCTTCGAGTGTGTACAAGCCTTGGCCTTGCACGAAGCCGCCTTCGAGTTGTCCAATATCAATGCCCGGATTGATTGATGACCCGCAGTCATGCACAAGATCAGCCCTAAGGAGTACGTGTTCGCCTGTGAGAACGTCAATTTCGACCATGCTGAATGCGACTGACCATATGAGATAGAATGACTCGCGCCCTTCATGCGTCTCGTGGTTGTAGACTGAGTTCGGCATCTTGTTGAATGCTGATGACTGCATGTCGAACTTGTTGAAGTATGCGTAACCACAGACTTGCGGCCACGTCCAATCTGGATGCTCGTCTCTGATTGGCTGGAGGCGCTCTCTGAGTTCTTTGCATGCATTCTCTACAGCGCGGCCGTGGAGGTCTGTGCCTGTTGAACCTGCTGTTGGAGGCATGTTCGCTGTCTTGTCAGTAGCTGTTGGAAGTACTTTGACGAAGATGTAGTCGATTCCGAGTGTTTCGGCAGCAATCATTGCCATCTTCGTGTGGATGCCTTGGCCCATTTCGATACCGCCGTGTGATACAGTGACAGAACCATCTCCGTATATTTGGACAAGTGCTTGTCCCTTCATCATGAACTCTGATTCGAAGCCCATTGTAGATACAACTGGTGTCATTGCAATGCCACGCTTCTTGTAGACGTGTGTCTTGTTGAATTCTTCTACTTCTTTAACGCGTGCATCCCAGTCACATGACTTCTTACAGACTTCCCAACAACGACGGATTGTTTCATCTGGAAGTTCATAACCAGTGAGTGTCTTATCGCCTTTGTGATAAAGGTTCTTTTCTTTAAGTTCTTCTGGTCTAACGCCTAATGTATGTGCAAGTTTGGCCATAGCAGTTTCTACTGCAATTAAAGATTGTGGAACACCGAAGCCACGGAAAGCAGTGCATGAAAGTTTGTTTGTGCGGTATATGTTACCATATGAGTTAACGTTTGGACATGAGTAACCACCAGTTGCAGAGTAAAGCGTACGGTCCATAACAAGACGTGAAAGATCCATTGTCCAACCAGCGTTAGAATGATAAAGGAAGTCCATCTTAGTGAGCATTCCATTTTCATCACAGCCAATATCATAATCAGTTACATATTCATGACGCATACCTGCTGTAGCAATATCATCTTGTCTTTGCATAACGAGTCTGATTGGTCTCTTTGTAACATAACTTGCCATTGCAGCTTGTGCAGCATAGAATTGTGGACGATCTTGTTTACCACCGAAGCCACCGCCAAGACGCATTACTTCACAGCGAATCATATTACGTGGAACATTAAGTACTGCAGCAACTGAGTCTTGAATCTTTCCTGGGTTTTGACATGCTGCATATATCTTCCATCCTTCAGTACCTTGTGGAACAACAAGCATTGAGTTTGGTTCGAGATAGAAGTGTTCTTGGTTATTGAAATGTGATTGACCAGTAACTTCGTATTTGCATTTAGCTTCTTTAACATTACCTTTATGAAGACCAAGATGATCTACCATAAGGATGTTATCTGTTTCTTTATGTTTTTCGTAATAATCAAGTGCATCATAAATTGTAACAATTGGTGTCTCAGCATTCTTATATGTGACTTTAACAAGACGTGCACCTTTGATGGCAAGTTTTTCTGTTTCTGCAACTACAACACCAATGACTTGTCCATAGAAGTTGACTCTACCAATAGCAAAGACATCTTCATCTGCTGGTGGAATAGAACATATCTTCTTTGCTCCTGGAATATCCTTTTCGGAAACAAATGCAATAACGCCTTCAAGTGCAAGTGCTTGTGAAGCATCAATTGATTCTATTTCTGCACGTGCATTAGTGGATAAAACTGGATATGCATATGCACATTTCTCTGGTGGATCAATATCAGCAACAAATTTGGCTTCACCTGTTGTATGTCCATAAGCAGAGATATGATGTGGTTGTTGACCAAGAACTTTATCTGTTCTTTGTTCCCAATCTTGATGAGATGTACGTGGCTTACGTTCTGTTGGAATAGAAGCGCTCATTATGTTTGCTGGAACATTACCTTGGATACGATCAAGAACCCAAAGGAAGTACTTGTAGATGCATGCACGAACAAGATCAAGACGAAGTTGTGCTTGACCGACACGATTTGATACTTGAAGGTTCTTAAGAACATCATCACGGAATTGTTCATATGTAGCGAAGTTCCATTCTTTACCTACGAGTGCATCTAATGCATCTTGTGGAATATATTGCTTAGCAGCAACGGCACCAATTGCTAAATGTGCAGATGTAACTTTCTTGTTTTCAATGATTATGTTGAAGCAGCAATTACAAAGTGCTTGTGAATCTTCACGACGACGACATATCTTATATGACTTGATGAATGCGTTTGGCTTAGCGAATGGAACGAATACTGTGTAAAGGATTTCGGATGGCTTCAAGTCACGTTTGAGTACGAAGTCTTGTGCTGATACAGTACGGGATTCACCTTCAAGTGAAACAATGTTACATTGTGCATTAAGACCCATAAGGATTGGGCAAAGATCAGAAAGTGCATCACCAGCGCAAAGGGAACCACCGATTGTACCAATGTTTCTAATGTTATAGTTAGCGAATTGTTTTGTAATTGTTGTGATAGCCTTAGAAAGTAATGCTTGTTCGCCATCTTTTAATGTTTCCCAATATTGACCGAATTCATTAATAGATACTGAAGAACCAAAGTAAACGCCATCTTTCTCTGGTGTGATTTGTTTGAGTTCATCAACACGACGTGTTCCGCACATGAATCTCCATACCATATCTGGGTGATAACATTTCTTAAAGTTGAGATCAGTAGCACCGTTAACGAAACTGCATTGTGCACCTTCTGAAGCACGAACTTTCTTAACTTGCTCGAAGTTGGATGGTGCAAACCATGTTGACTCTGGACCAGAGACAAGAAGTGGATCTAATGTATGGAAATTGATAAGTTCTTCTGGGAAATCAGCTGTGACAAGTGGACGTTCACGTGTTGAAATAACATTTTCGATTTCTTCAATGTCTCTGCCTGTTGTTGTAAGTTCGCCTAATGCTGATTTGTCGAAGTCAATTGCATAACGACGTGCTGCATCGAAAATGGGACGATATCCTGTGCAACGACAAAGGTTTGTTGATAACGCTTCGTTAATTTCTTCAATTGTTCTTTCGGGATTCTCTGCAAATAATGCGTATAATGTGGTAACAATACCTGGCGTGCAAAATCCACATTGGGTACCATGCATTTCGGCAAGATCTTTTTGGATACGATGAAGATGCTCACTTTGGCCAACGCCTTCAGCTGTTGTGATTGCACAGCCATCAACAAATGGAAGTGGAACTAAGCAAGAATTAACGGCAAAATGATGAGCGCGTTGTCTCTTTGTGTCGTATTCAGCTACTGCAACAGCACAGCCACCACAACCACCTTCGCCACATGGCTTTTTAACAGAAGTATACCCTTGGAATCTGAGCCATTCAAGAAGTGTCATTTCTGGATCTGGGTTTTCGATTTCATATCTCTTTCCATTGACGTAAAAAATCATATTATGTCTTACTCGTGTTTGAATAGATTGAACAATTTTTCTTTCACGTTCTGTAAGCTTAGCTGGCTCGATGAAATCAGCTCCAGTCGAGAAGTAGACATCATCATCTTTTTCTATAGCTGAGGTATCAGTGATTTCAGCTCCTTTATTAAGAAATGCACGAGTAAATGTTGCTCCGAGTTTTTCTTTGGCAGCTGCTAAGAGTGCGTCCATGTTGCCTTCGAATGTAAGGACAACTGCGGCCTCTTCTCCATTGCGATGAGCAAGAATGCGGACCATTTATTTTGTGTCACTTTTAATAGGGCCCACGAACCGATTAATCATACAAATATTTCAATGCTGCGCATTGAATTTTTTTATAGTCAATATATGACTTTTTCAATTCGTTTTTTTCGGTTGCAAAGTGTGTTGTAAAATACGAACTTTTTGGTTAAATTAAATTCACGTCATAATCAATTCAAAAAGTGTAATTTAATGAGATTACATATGTTAAGTTCATAAATAGCTATCAAACATTCAAAATATCCAGAAAAGACATTTTCAAATTTATGCTCAAGATTTACTTCAAGGATTTCATCATGATTCCAAATTTGAGTTAATTTTATAATAACATCGAGCAGAAGCAACAATAACATCATATAGTTTGATGATATTTTAAAATTATAATTTTTCTTAAATAATACTAATACTATTCTAGTATTATCATAATGTTGCAGAATAACCAAATTATTAATATATCTGAATCCTAAAACCACCAAAACATTCAGTGCGATTTCTTCATTATATTTAGCATAAAACGTTTATTGTATACAATACTGAATCCGATATTTTCTTTTATAATGCGTTGTAGGCAAATTGACTTGTAAAATTCGATTAGATAAATTATTTAATTATTTTTATTTATCATGTGTTTGTGAAATTAAAAAATTCAAAAAGGTATCGAATATCAGCGGAATCATAAATGATCCATACGAAAGAATGGTTCCATATCTAACATCAAAGTCGAACCCTTAAACACAATGATGAAAGCATTTCTGATTTTCCTATCAATGAAGTGAAAATGGCAATTAAGTTAAATAAAAATGTAAACCATTTAATTACAAGAACTTTTCAATAATTTATAATCATTGAATAAACCGTTTAAATCAGAAATGTCCTTAAGCGTTGAACAAATAGCACAACTCGAAGAAATTGTTGTTAGAAACATTACCCAACCCACGAACACAATGGACGAAGTACTTATTCCTTTTGATAACGATCCATCGTATTTAATTCATTGCCAAACCATTCTTGAAATGTCAAATAATCCATATATGCTATATTTTGCATCTACAAAATTTTCTGGGTTCATGAAGAGATGCGTTCCAAATATGGAAATGAATCAAATGCTCGACTTTGCAAAATGGATATTAAATTATTGTCAAAATCATGTAGAACAGTTTGCTTCACTCCCATCAAATTTTCAATCACTTTTCATTAAGGCACTTGGAACATCATATGCAACAATTGTTTTCCATGGATGGAATACTTGTCCAATTATTCAAAACTTTCCACAACAAGTCCTTGAAGCAATACCTCCTAACAATACTATCAACGCCATTTTTGGAATTTGTTTTTTAAATGAAACTATTATTGCTTTTCAAGAATTTCCAGATCCAAAATCCAAAATTAAAAGTCAAATTCAAGCCGAACCACTTTTAATTTGTTTTACACATGCTGTTGAAATCATTCGAACATCAGAGAATATCACACAAGCATATATGGATAATGCATTAAAATTAGCATTAAGTTGTCTTCATTTTGACATGAAAGAAGCTACCACTCCTAAAGGTGAGCATGATGGTGTTTATCAAGAAGAATGTAAATTGGCCATATGTTTTCGAAATATCATTTCCAATCAAGAACTATTTCCACTTTTCTTCCGGTTCATATTAACACCTGGAGTCCAGCCACCCAGTATCACCTTAGCTCTTGATATTGTTTATCATATTTGTTCAGTCAAGAGCTCCTTTTTTGCATCAAAGGACGATAGGATCAATGTTGTTTCGTCACTTGTGTATCTTCTAACTCAAGCGTCACAACTTGATATTGTTAAGAACAAAGACATATTTTTAAAGTTTTCTCTTGTGTTATATAAGATGATACTTTGGATGGATGGTGAAATTTATATGAACATTCAAAACTTCCAAATTTTTCTTGCAAGTTGTTCTAACCTTACCGAGTATAAACTTAAGTCAGGTGCAGTAATTACTGAGAATCAATCAATTGTTTATATAATGAAGTTTTGGATCAATTGTATAGCACGATTAAATAAGATTCAACTTTTGCCATCGGTTTCGCCACTTTATCAACTTTACATCACATCACTTATAACCGCCGCCGATACGAATCCGAATGAAATATATGAAATATTACATCTTGATGATAATTATATTTGTGATTCAGCGTCTATAGTTCCACATTTACTTAAAACTGATTTCCAATCCTTAGCTCAACCATTATTAGATGCTACGTATCAAACATTTCAAGAATTTCTTAATCCACAAAACCCAAACATTCAAACCTCAGATATTAAATTAGCATTATTAATCATATTAATGACCTCAAGCTTAAAGTCATGGATATTAACCAAATCAAATTATGAGATTCCACAAGAATTTGAAATTAATTTTTTGAAATTACTTTTAATGATAATGGATCAAACAGGGAAACAATTACCACTTATCGTACAAAATGAAATCTATTGTACTGAGACTGCCATATTAATCTTTATTCAACATTTTAAGTATTCGATATTTCGTAATTTTGATATACAATATGAAAATTATGATTTAGATTTCACGACATCCATTCAACTATATGATAAAATCTTAGAACGAATTTATTTATCATTAAAAATCGATTCACATAATATTCGTATTGCAGTTAAATGTTTAAATTCAATTATTACATTATTAATTGAATCCAATATCAAATCACTTGGCGGCATTCCACCCATACAAATCTCGAAATCGGCCGAAACAATTGTCATATTATCAATGCAAGAGAAATTACCATTTATTTATTCAAATTCTAATAAACATGAGACTATACAATTCATGAGTATTATCACTAATATCGTTACAGCACGTAAAGAACTTTTACCGAAGTATATTGAAGGATTAGAATTACGTCTATCAACATTAAGTAATGAGATTAACATTGAAACGTTAACTATATTTTTATATGAATTAATTGGAGCATTATTAAGTAATGAAAGTAATTGTGAATTTATCTTTAATTGGTTATTCCCAGCAAAACTTCCAGCGTTTGTACCACTTATAAACAATTTGTTTAATTTCCCAATCACATTAAATATATATTTAAAGTTTTGGTATTTATTAATTTATCAAGATAATAATAATCAACAACGGAAAATTAAAATTCCACCGCATTCACCGAATGGAATTATCTTATTTAAACTTGTTGCATCTATATTAGAACCATTATTTAATCATATAACACAAATCCCAAACGATAACTTAACGCAAGAACAAATATATCAAATCAAAATGAAACCAATTAAATATGGGATGTTAATGTTTGCTCAAATTATGTCCAATGATCAAATAATGTTTGGAGCATTTCAATTATATAATGATCCATCACTTAATAACTTATTAGGATCATTTATTAATTTAATCAAAACTATTGATATGGATTATCTATTTACATTATCAAAACTGACTAAAGCAATGTTACAATCATTAAATGCGATAACAAAATATCATTTGTTAACATGCATTACTATTTCTGCACCATTTTTCGATTTTTTGTTCTCTATCATATATAAAAACATTAGTAATATCAATAGCGAATTATCTAAAAACGCAATCGAAACTTCAAACTTCATTGGAATGGCTTTGATTAAGGCAAAAGATAATGAACAAGTAATGGAAACAATAAATCGAAATCAAAACATTATTAATATGATAATCGTAGAGTTATGGGATCAATTGATGAATAATAGCACAAAAGATTTCGATATATATAAGACAAGTATGACATTTAGAGTGTTCATACAATTTAACCCCCAAATTATGTTGTCAATTAGAGAACAAATGATATTACGAATACCTCAAACTTTGCATAACCAATTCGACGCTTATATACAGCCATTCATGAACGAGAATTTGTTGGCGTGTACAGATTCGGATTTTATGTCCTATTTGACAACACTAAGAATTTTCACATTGCGCTTGAATGTATCAATTCGTGAATGAACTGGAACTCAACATGTTGATAAGATTAAATAAAAAATATTTCTATGAAATTTTATTTTTGAAGTTGTTCGCCATAAAAAAGATTTCGATAATTAGTATAAATGCATAATGAAACTAAATTGTATAAAACTTTTGTTCTTCTGTTTTGCGCCCAAGGAAATAGGTTCACAAATGAGTGAACCGTTAAAAATTATATTGAAAAAGTGTTTTTGTTTCAATACTTTATGTAAAATCGATTTAAAGAAAGTGATTTTTCTACAAAAATAGAGCAGGAATACCTTTTTCAAAAATTAATTTATATACTAAAATAAGCATTTACAATATAAATATTTATATATATTGTAATATCTCAAAATAATTGGAAATAAAAAAAACCCGACCGAGCATCTAATTACATTTAATTCACATATATAATTATATTGGGGTATATGTTATGTTTTTTATTATATTTATAAAGCTTCTCTTCTTACAAATTCAATGATTTGATTTTCTTCAACACAGATTCTGCAAACTTACCGAATGATAAATTAGATCCACTTTTTTTTTAATGTCATATCATTAAATTGCTCAAATTATTAATGAATGTTGAAAAGCTGTCAATTTTTTATTTTACTATTTGCGAAGGAATGTCAATAAATAACTCCCCAAACAACAAATCAATTATCAATTCTAAACACACAGAAATGGAATTATTGACCAAACTTCAGCAAATCATTTTTAAATTATCCCTTTGTTTATTATTTATTTTAATAATTTATTATTTAAAAAAAATATTTGGAAATTTTTTAAATTATTTAAAACAGCACTTATATTTGCATCTTTAAGTGGCTAAACAGAAATAGTTAAATTACTTCTTGAGCATCAAGATATTGACATTAATGCTCAAAGTGTTTTTTTGTTGTTGATTTTAAAATCTATTTTGATAATTTGATGTATCAAAAAAATTTTTAATACAGCGCTCAGAATTGCATTTGCTAAAAATAATATTCAAATTGTAATATTACTTCTTGAACAAGAAGGAATTGATGTCAATGAGAAAAATATTAAATTGATTTATATGGCTTTATGTTTTAAAATAATTTTTAAAGTTTAATCAATATATTTGAAGCAGAAAGTTCAAGATCAAATAAAAATTCAAAAACAGAATTCGTCTAGGATCTTGAAAAAAAAAGAAAATAATTAATTCATTTGAATAAAATCATAATATTAAAATTTTTATTAGGACATTGTCGACCAACTCTTCTTCAAGAAGATCTTATGAATTTTTTATTTCCAAAATGTGATTTAAAATTGTCGGATGCTTCCCAAAGGCTAAACATCGTGATGGAAGGAAAAGAGTCAAGTAATGCAATTTTGGTTGATATTTTTATTGAACTTTGAGAATTTTGTTTATTTTTTGTGTTTAACTTTACCAAGAAATAGGTGTGGATAGGGATTAATCCCTATTTTGAAATTAAAATGATGAAAATAGTAAAAACAACAATAGAGGATATGACTTAATTATAAATTTTTTATAAATATTGAATGTTCAGTGGGAAAAACATAAAAATTAATGGATTTTCACTTAACTTTGGGCACTTTTTAACCATTTTTTTTTTGTAGAGCTCTAATTCAATTTAAATAACTTGGTTAAACGTTCTATAAAGTAACCTTTGGATGTTGGTTCACAAACATATTGAAATTCTGATGTTGTAAAGCAGAAATTTCAATTGATGCCGATACCAACAAAATTTCCATTCAATTGATGGTCACTTTTCACAAAAAAAAAAAAAAATGGCTGACGAGAAAAAAATATCAACCATATTGTGCATCATCACTGCTGTGCTTTTCATTGTCCATACCGTTGGGTATTTGATTGGTTCTATTGTGTGGTGCTATTATACTGTTGAATACTTTGCACCAGCAGGAGGAAAATGTTCACTTCTTACTGCCACAGCATGTTTTTGCGCTATATTTGCCGCCGGTTGTTTGATTCTAGGAGTTACTTGTTACTTGCTTTATAGGTTTTCTCGTAATATTAAGATTCTAAACTTTATCTTCATAGGCATCGAAGCTCTTTGCTTGCTCGTCAACATAGTAGGCGTTGCACAGACTAGACATTGGAATTCTGGTATTGAAATTATGGGTAGCTTATTCGCAAGAGATGCAATGTTAGAATGGTCAGCATACCTCACAGAAGATCCAGTGTTTGCTGAAAAGGTAAGCAAGTTCTTTATTGAAAAATATGGGTCATCTTCTATCTTAGATATATTACGAAGTTTCGTTCAAGACATTTTGCCATACTCTATGAATATCGCTTTCTTAGTCATGCATGACTAAGTGCTTTCTATAATTTTCATAATTGCCTTCTTTGTATATGTAATTAAAATGAACCACAATGCGTACTTCTTTACGCCTTCGGAGTACAATGAAATCTAATAAAAAACATTACTTGATTTTTTAATGTACATAAATTGATAATTTTTTGTTCAAATATAAAAATGATGTTTTATTTGGTTGAAGGTAAAATTATTGTGCCTTTGCTTCTTTTTAACATATGTTCAATATTTTCCTAGTCATCGAATGATAGATTTTCCTGTGTTGCTTTGGTTAAAAAATATATGTGAAATATTTGTGAACTTTTATCATGTCAAAAAAAATTAAATACTTTATTTATGACATTATTATGGAAATATGAGAAATAGTTCAATAGCTCTCCAAAGAAATCGATTTTGGAAAAAGGAAAGCAATATAAGTGAACCTGCTAACAAACCTAAGAAGCGCACTAATGAAAGTGTGATTCGGTATGCAAGAAGAAAGCCAAAACTATCTATAGATGATCCTTCTTTTTCACTACGTTATCCTATTTATTCGTCTTTTTTTAAAAAGCCCATACAACACATTATGGCTTTTCAGTCAGATGAATCAGAAACATCTTCTGAAGAAATTCAAATTGACGAAATGACAAGAATTTTAACTAATTTCCATGGGTTTACATTTGACGTCCCTGACAAAAACACAACTTCACTTGATTTTTGCACAGGATTTTATTATTCTGATCAGTTAATAAATTTTGGGCAATTTCGAGAAATGTATCAAAGACAAGTTTTACTATCAAGGCCTCAAAATTGTACTGGAGGCTTTTCATTTAAAGTAGATATTTTTTTCGAACCTGATGATCCTTATAATATTCAATTCCAAAATGTTTTAAAGGAACCAGAAAAAAGAGAGCAGAAACCAATGCCTAAAAAAGAACGTTTTACAGATAATAAATCAAAAGGTAATGAAAAGGAAAACCCAAAGAAATCGAAGAAAGTATGGGATACAAAAAATAAACAAAATGAAAAATTTCCACACAAAAAAATCACTTAAAAATGAGTTATGTAATTTTTTGTTAGTAAATAATTTTTATTCAGTAAAACTTTTTTGTAAATAATTATTAATAATTATATAAATGAAATTTTTATATTGGAATAGAATAAAGCATATCTTCTTTGCAGCACAATGTAATAAAGAAAAGACGAAATATTATGTAATTACAATTCCATGCCATAGAGCAAATTTCCATGGAGTAGGATTTTGTAAACTAACCAAAATTTGATATGTTTATGTGTATCGCTTATTATACCAATGATATTTATTCTTTTTGCGTTTGCGTTATCAAACGAAAATGAAACGCAACAAGTAAATGTGAACAACACCACAGAACAAAATACAGATTCTTCAAATAGGTCTTTTAGAATTCAATTATTCCTTATTTTATCAATTTTTATTATAATTATTCTTGCAATAAAGTTTGGCGAACAAGGAATACACCAACAAATTTTTTCACTGCAAAAGACTCTTCAAGAATTTGCTCAAAAGAATTTTGAAAAAGATCTTTCTCCTCCAAGGAAATATGGAATGCATGAATATGAATTCTCAATTCCTGTTGGAAAGAATGGTATTTTTGAAATTATAATTGGTGTTAGATTTTCTCCTCGCTGTGATCCATTTCATTTATTATTTTCCAAACGAAATGCAATACTTACACTTGAATTTGCAGTTCTACCACGTTACAAATCTTCATCCATGATTCACATTTCCAAAGAACGTCCATTTTTCCTCAACGATTTTCGCCTCATCGATAAAGAAATCCTTAATGGATATATTTCTTACTCTGATGTTTCCAAAGAAATATCAGATATTAATTCTGCTTTCAAAGAATTCGTCAATGAAAAACCAGATGTTCTAAATTACTTCGAGATGAGCGATATGAATAGGTTTCAAACTAAGCAAAAGATCAGATTTGTATCTTATTCTCAGTATGAAATTCAAAGTTCTATTATTGATCCAAATCTTGTAATTGAACTTCTTACATTTGCTCTCAAAATCACAAATTTGTACATAAACAAACAGTTCTCTGAACAGATAGTGGAGAAAAACAAGCAAAGACGTGATAAATTGATAGAAATTGCAAAAGAGAGGCAGAAGAGATACGAACAACTTGCAAAGGCCAAAGCAGAAGGAAAGAGAAAAGGAATGTTAAATCAAGTAAGGGAGATGGCACAGGCTCAAGTTGAGCAACAACAACAGAAAAAACACGAAAAAACAGAATAAAAATTTTTCTATTCCGTCATAATATTGATCGTTTTACATAGAATTTATATTCAAAAAGTCATGTCGATACAGATAAAAAATTAATTTTGTTTATGTTGTATTGGATTTGTATCATATAATTTATGAAACTTATAATAGACCTATTATCAAATGAAATAATACTTTGATTGCTTTATGTTTAATTTACTGATTTTGCTTATTTTGCAATTCCCAATATTGGGAATATTAATATGTTATTTCCATCTCTTTGTAAAATTAGTCACATAAAGTTTATTAAAATTATTTCATTCAATAAAATTTATTCATAAAATTGATAAAAAATCTATGGAGAATTTTCAAGATTCTCAAGCTCAGATTGAAGTTCAGCAATTCCGCAAGAATAAATATCATACTTCCCATAAAAGAGAAGCTTTGTAGAAATATGAGTTATTGATTTGGCTGTCTCTTCATCTAAAGGTGTATTACAAAGTGCTTCATTAACACTATTAATTGGTTGAATTATAGATATAAGCTCTCGAAGTAACGACACTATTTCTTCTCTCTGTTTGATTTGAAGTTCTTTAGTTTGTTCCTCTTTTTGAAGCAATTTTTGATCTTCGTGAAGAAATTCCGAATCATCTTCACTATATTGCATATCATCTGACTCTTCTTTAAAACTACTATCATCGCTCGAAGATTCTTTCTTTATATTTTTTTCAGATTTGATATTGTCATCACCGGAATATTCATCACTGTATGCTTTTTCGTTTTTCTCTACCGCGTCTGGATTAAAGTCACTGTCACTATCTGAGCTATCAGAAAAATTTTCTTTATTTTCCAAAAGATCTTTTGCATATGATATTTCTTCCTTAACAATTTCATCTTCTGGAATTAAGTCATCGCTGTACTCATCTGATTCTGTGGCTTGAAAATCGTCATCATCAGAAGATGAAGAACTAAATGACTTCATGTGAAAGCAGTCGTTAAAAGTGCACCTAAGGTGAGGTGATTTAACGTACGAAAAAAGTGGCCCATAGATTCTCGATCATATTTTTATTAACCTAGTAAAAAACAAAATTAACAAATAAATTTTTATTATAATTTTCCGTATTTCTTAATGAACGTTCATTTTGAGTCACAAATATTAAATTAATATAAATATAATTCTTTGAATGAAAGTGTTTTCATTCATTTGCGCATTTTCGTATGTTAGAAGAGAACGAAAACTTATGAAGAAAGCTTTTTTCTGCGAGATCACTGTTATATATTATTTTGTTTGCTGTGGTGAATGTTTTGGATTTTTTCTCATCATAAAACGGTTCAGAGTTTTATGACTTGGAATTACTTCTTCTTCTTTATCAATATTATTGCTCTGTGTTACTGTTTCAGTTGGCTGATTACCATCAATATTAGACACTTCTTCTTTATTTTCTTTTGTTTCATTTTCCTTTTGCTTGATTGGCTTCTTTGATGAAACTGTTGGGCTTTGGGAATTTCGATGTTTAAATTGCCGTAATTTGTAATCAAGGGTCTGTTGTCTAGTTGCAAAAATCATTTCCAAGCCATTGAAATAGCTGTCTCTCTTTTCACCATTGTCAATTGGTTTAGGATGATTTAATTCTTTAGATAAATTTATCATACGTTGGAAAATATTTTCTATAGTTTTTTCATCTAATATGCTCTTTTCTTCATCCTTTTGTTTTTTATGAATAGTTGAATTATGCATCACTTGCTTTGTAGGATATTTAACGTTGACTTGTTGGCGAGTTTTATGGTGGATAACATGAATGGGATTTAGTGATGTCAAAATGTATCCTTTGACCAGATAAGGACGTATAACTTTTGATGTAAAACTCGCATATTCTTTGACTTTAGGAAGAACTTTTTCTCCATTAATTTTTTCAATTTGCTCACCAAAAACAATTAAACACATTTCTTTGAAATAAGGATTTCGTGAAAGAAATGGTGAATCTATTTCAATGCTATGAACAAAAGGTTGGAGTACAGCATCAGTGAAAGATTTAATTGTTGGTGAAGAAATTTTTAATGTTTCATTTTTTATAATAGGAATTTCTTTAAATGACTGAATTTTATTAAAAGAATTATGAGTACTAGGTGAACGCTTGTATATAGAATATTTGCCTGATGTTGTTTTACTTCTGTTTCTTGGTGATTGAGTTTTCATTTCTGCTTTAATAAACGTCTTCATTTAACGTCTGATTTCAATCGCACGTTTAATTATCGCCCAAAGATTAGAACACAGAATCATGGAGGAAGAACAGTTAAATAAAAGCCAAACCAGTCAGCCAATAGTAGAAATAACTCAAGGTGATTCTAATCTTTCAGATCATCAAATTGAAGAATTTCCAGAAGATCAAACATCAGTAAATTTTACAAATATGGTAACTCAAACACAACAAAATTTTAGCACAGACCACAAACCAATATTTCTTGACACAGACAATCTAGAAAATTTTAGTGGAAATCAACTTATTCATAAATATCATGAGCTCGTTTATAACTTTGTGAAAAAAACTAACGCATCTGAACTTTCTGAACTGAGGAACGAAATATGTGAAAGGACTCAAAGAAGATTAGCATTTCAGCAAAATTCATTTGGGAAATTCTCAAACACATTTGACGATCCTCCATCTAACCTATACGCCACATTTACACCATCTCTATTTTTCACCATATACACAGATCATTTCACATTTTCATCATCCGAACCTGGATTTGATATTATTGGGAATATTAATGATGATGAAGGTTCTTTGCTTTTATTTTACATATCACACGGACTCTTGATTCCTGGCACTTTGAAGCGCCTACGTGAGTTGAATCTTACTTGGTATGATGGTTCGTTAATATGTGAAGTGATTGATAACCGTCGAAAAATACCAAATTCGATTCGAACAAATCTCCGTCCAACTCCAGAAGATATTGCAGAATGTGGTTTTGAAAGTGAGCAATCTTTTCTCCTTGCACAGTATCCTTTATTGTGCTTAGAACCAAATAAAAAAGTGGCCGAAGTTTCAAGAACAATAATGTCTGATAGACAAAGATGGGAAAATTCGGATTCAACAAATGAAAGCTCTCTTGTGTTTGCTTCAAGAGTTAATCCAGACTTACTTTTGGATAGGGAAATTGAGTTGAAAGAAGAAACAAAGATTAATGCAAAACAACAAGAAGATGAATTCAGAAAAAGAATGATCAAAAGAATTCTAAACCCAAACTAACTGTTAATGATAATAAATTATTCGTTAATTTTTTTAATTATTCAAAAAAAAATTACTTAGAAAAACAGTTAAGTTTATATGATATACATCTTAAGTTTTAACGTTAATTGAATTATTGGCTGCTCGCTGCTTTTTCGAAATTCAATTGAATCTTTTTCAAATCATTTTCGATTTCTTCAGGAGATAACTTAATTTTGTTCTCGTTGGGTTGTTGTAACCTTGTTTTGATTTGAGCATCTGATGGTATTTCTGGAAATTCAATTGTGTTTTCTGACATAAATGAATTAAATGAAACAGGATCCATTAATTCTTTTAACTTATCAACCGACTCCTGGTAAGCTACTTTGTATGCCCTCACTAATCTGTCAAATAAAAGCTTTTCAGCTTCTTCACTTTCTTTTTCAATTCTTTCTTTTTCATTCTGTACGTGTCTATCAATTACCTCTATTTTAAATTTCAATCTTTCATCTGCTTGCCTTATTCTTTCTTCCTTTATTTCATTCAAAACTTGAAGACAAGCTAATTGGTCAGGATTTTCATTAGTTTCAAGTTGATTTAATTCTTGTTCCATATGAACTAAAGCCTCTTGGAAAGCTGCAAATTCGGCTTGCTGTAGCTCGTCTAAACCATCTGGCATCGGTACATCAGCAACAGATTGGAAGCTCATTTGCGTGCTTTCGCTTTGACTAACTTTGTCTGACCAATAAAACTATAGAAAAGTCAAAAAGTGCATTTTACTTAGTTTCTTCGGTTTTAGGTTCTTCTTCAACCGGGCGTGCAACTTCTGCAGCTTTTGTGACAGCGCGTCCTTGGTGGAGTTTCTTAAGTTCTTCGCCGCTGAATGTTGGTGCCTTAATAACTTTGATCTTTGTGACATAAACATTATCAACTTGCATGATGGTCTTGCATTTTTTTTTTTTTTCCTTTTCAATTGTTTCGTTAACAATTGTTTGACACAATTCTGGGATTGTGGACTTTTCAATTGTTTCCTTCATGATGGCAATGCAAGCATCTCTGATTTCACGCTTCTTGGATTGTTGTGCATAGCATGCTTTCTTGTTTGGATTTAATTTCTTGGTGAAGCCAATGCTGAATGCACGAAAGAATATATCCATCAGCTGTACGAACATCAACTTGTGCGTTGATAAGTGTACGATACTTACGAAGAAGTGAAGAAAGCTTATCGTTGGTAAGTCTCATTCCGGCAAAAACTGTTAAGACATCGTTGTTTTGAACATCAACTGATTTCCAGCTGAAGAGACGGTATGCATGTGATTGTTCATCAACAAGGTCACCATGGGAGAGTTCGAAAACACGGTTGTTGAGATAATCGGCTGGTGTCTTACCACGAGCACATTTGTGTGAAACTGTGAATCCGATATCGCGTTTTGAGAAGAATCCTGGGACGAATACGTGACGCCATTCCTTCTTGAGGAAAGTATCCTGCTTGATCTTCTTTGAGGCCTTACCCTTTTGCTGAGCTTTACCCATTTTCCAAAAGGAAGGCCAAACCGCAAATATAGCGGTTGGGAATAGGGGCACCCCAGTCGATCGGCATCAATACACTACGGTAAATCACATGTCGCATATATCATTCAAAAACATATTGTGTACTTTACATATATTATACGATCATAAACAACACAAAAAGTGAGAAATTCTGAAATTCTTATCGTTTTTTGGCACTTATTTGCTTAAATCGTGCATTGAATTTAATTTCAAATTATATGAAGATGAAATATTTGTGCACATTTTGGTTTTATAGATCTTCAAAATCATCTTCAAACTTCTCACCTTTTGGTTTATTATTATAAATTGGATTATTATCAATACGGTAAATGTCGCACTTTTCAGAACATATGGCTTTAACGTTCGTATTCAATTATAACCGACAGCCACGGACAAATTGAGAAAAGTGACAAATTGCCGATATGTACATGAAATTTTTTTTTCATTCTTCTATGTTCAATAACATTAATGTACAAAACAACAGTTTACAAAAAGTGGCAAAAAGCTTCAGTTTCGAAACTTATCTCATTTGTAAAGAAATGATATAATAACAATTGCTTTAAGATAGGTATCATTTTTTTGCGTAACTCGCATTTGATTTTTTATATTTCAAAACAAAGATTCAAGTAATGCGTACCTTTATTTACGCTTTAGAGAACCTGTTGATTTTCTTTTAAAGGTCATATTCCTGAATTTCCTTAATATCATTCAATACTAGTATTTTTATTCCTTCCTCTGTATCTAAGAATGAAAAAGGCCACCAAAACAATAACGAGAATTACCAAAACGGAAGCACCTGCACCAACACCAACAAGTATAGTTTTTGAAGCAGATTTTGCTGGGTGATAATCAGACACATTTGAATCTGGTAATGAACTTGAAGATATAACAGAATTCGTATATGATTCAGGCAACGTATTTGTTTGAGTATTTGTTTGAGTATATGTTTGTGTATATGTTTGTGAATTTGATAGTGTAATTGTATTTGAATGTGAATGATTAATTGATTGTGTAAATGAATTTGACGGTGTGTACGAAATTGTTGTTTGGCATTTATCTATTACTTGACCAATTGATACATTAAGTTTACCAAATTTTGTTGAATTATAAGAACTTGGTGTCATTACATATTGTGCGGGTGAACCTTTAAATGCTGAATCAGCAACAATAGGTTCTTTTGTACCATTATAAAAAATACAATATAGAGAAACACAATCAGAAAATGCTTTATCTCCAATTGATAAAACGTCATCTCCGAGAAAAACTGTTGTTAAATTAGAGCAAATACCAAATGCCATATTCTCAATTATGGAAATAGAATTTGGAAGTTTGATACTTTTAAGTGATGAACATTCGGAAAATGTATATTCACTGATCTGTTTCAGATTTCCTCCTAAAGTAATTTCTGCTAATTTAGAGCATTTACAAAATGCATAACTTCTAAGTGTTGTTACTGAATTTGGTAATTTAATTGTTTCAAGAGAAATACAATTAAGAAATGCATATGAACCAATTGTGTTTAGTTTTTGTCCTAAACTAATATAAGATAAATTAGTGCAATACGAAAATGAATAGTATGAAATTCTAGAAACTGAGTTTGGAATCATAATCGTTTTAATTGAAAAGCAATCAATGAACGCATATCGATCAATTATAACGAGATTTTCTCTGAATTTAAGTTCTATTAATTTATAACAGCTATAAAATGAGCCATTAGAAATTGTTTGAACTTTTTCACCAAATTCGACTTTTATTAAATTGCAGCATTGAGCAAAAGCAGAATCTCCAATTATAGTGACCCCATTACCAATTTTGACGGAAAACAGTTCAATCCAACCTTTAAATGTCTCAGATGGTACTGAATCAATTTTATCTGCAATTACTAAATTTAATGTTTCCAATTTATAACGAGATAAAAATTCATAATCATTATTTGTTTCTATTGTAAGTGTTTTCGTATTTTCATCAAAATTTCCAAAAGCTGGAATCATAAGTTGATAAAACAAGATAGCAATCATGTTTATTTTTTGAACGAGGAAAAATAATAATGAACTTAAAGTTTGAAAATAAAAAACAGGACACAAAACTAAACTATTATGAAAATTGAAATAAATTTTCAAACGAATGTCTTATTATTTATAAAAACTTTTGTTTTCAACAGAATGGTTACTATATTAAAAAACCATAAGGCACACATTCTTTGCTATATCATGTATTATCTGAATTTGTTCACTATTTCTTCATAACATTTTTGTTTAGAATTGTATTTTTATTTTTTATTATATTAATTGGTCAGTTTATTTTTCTATTTGTTTATTTTTTTTATACTTCCGATTCATAAATTTTTATATTATTAAATTAACGAATTAATATATTAAATCCTAATACATATCAGTGTTAGTTATTTTTTATATAAGAATCATTCTATAACATAATAAATTTTATGATAACAATATGACAGTATACAAACACATCAAATTAATTAATGAGAATTATTATTATAAATATTAAGTTTTATATAAGAATCGTTCTATAACATAATAAATTTTATGATAACAATATGACAGTATACAAACACATCAAATTAATTAATGAAAATTTTACAAGTATCTTATTCAAATATTAAAGGAAAATTTGAATACATGTATTAGCACATTTAGGAAAGAGTATGGAACATTTTGGAGTTGATACATTTTCAAATTGTATTTCATTAAAAAATGTCATAATTCCAGATTCAACCACAACAATTGTTGGAGGTGGTGCATTTTTTGTATGCAATAATTTGGAATTAATTCATTTCGGAGATAAAGTCACAACAATTAATAATAATGCATTTTCAAATTGTCCTTCATTTTAATATGTTACAATTACAAATTCAACCACAATTGGTGATAATGCATTTTCTGGTTGTACAGCTCGTTGCAATTGCTTTTATACATTGTGCAAAACTCAATATCTCAAAAAGTGACGCGTGCAAAACTGAATATCTAAATTGAAAAAGTAAATATCCAAAAAAGTGACGCGTGTATAACAAAGTCGCTTGCAAAAAAAATAAATATCCAATGTTTGTGAATAAATATTAATGTATTTTTATTTAATCTCAAATTTTTATGTCACAAATGAATTCGTCTGCACAATCAACTTTAACAGATGATAAATACTGATGGGAGATAAATTTTATAAATGAAAAATTGAATAAACAAACGCTAAGGTGAAAAATTCTTTTTGAAGTTTTATCATCATTTTTCCTTATTTTTATTACTGAATTTCAAATTACTCTCAAAATATTCAATCGAATATACATGTATAATGAAAAAATTTCTCTGCATATAAAATCAAAATCAGAATACTTCACACCCTTAAATAATACTTTGTATGCAACTGTATAATATGTTATGATATATCATTTGATTTACAACAGAGTTGCAATGAATTTTTGAGTGATTAAAAAAGTGACGTAAAATTTTTGAACCATTCAAATCCCGTCACAACGTGATTCTGGTTATACAGTATGTAATAAAGCATAAAGAAGTGGAAATATCTCATTTGATAACTGCTTCACGAGACTTAATCTAAACTGAGTCCTATTCCTACAAACTTTTAGACAAAAGAGTAAAAAACAATTTATAATGTGTTGTAAACTTTTCAAATTTGGATATTTACTTTTGCATTAGGGGTATTTGTTTTTGCAGACGGTTTGTAAACTTCTCAATTTCGGATATTTTGTTTTGCTATCTCTATAAAAGCAATTGCAACGAGCTGTAATGAAATAAAATATGTTGATTTTGGAAGGAGCATAAACAAAATTGGAAGAGGTGCTTTTGCTCAAAGCACAAAAATAACAACAGTAAGGATTAATTATAATGTAAATTCAATTAAAATTAATTTTTTAAATGCGACAAATATTACTTTATTTGGAAATTCATTTGATAGTGCTTTTATAAGTTTGTTGTCTAAATCTCTTCCTCTGACGATAGTGATTGATAATGATGTTACATCAATCGAATCTCATGCATTTGAACAACACTCAAATTTAACGAATGTAACAATTGGAGAATCAGTTGAATCAATTGATTATGCTTTTTAACAATGCGAAAAATTAATAATAAGCATTGTGATTCCAGATTTAGTTAAAGAAATTAAAAAATATACATTTTATTCTTGCTCTGACTTAGAATCAATTTCTATTGGAAAAAGTGTTTCTGATATCGAAAAGTTTGCATTTTATTATTGTAATTCTATAAAATGTATTTATTATTATGGAAGATCTCAACCAAAATAATACCTACCGTTTAGCACAATTCCAAACTTGGTTATTCCTGATTATACAAGTTATTCATTCTGTGGCTTTAAAGCTACAGTTTATGCACCTGATGGATGTATGCAAATATCAACATATACATTTTCTCCGTCAAATACATTTTTAAACACATTTTCAGAAATATTTACACAATCAAATACATTTTTTCAATCTAATATTTTTTCACAGTCAAATACATTCTTACCATCAAATACAATTTCTATACATATGTATACGCCATCAAATATGTTCACGCCATCATTTCCATTTACAAATCCTGGTGATGAGCTACACACAAATACAAGAACTTCATGGTATACACAAAGAACTACGAGACATACACCAAGAACGCCAATAACTGCGATTACGCAAGTTATAACTGCTAATACTAAGACGAATATTATAAAGTTCGAATGAACAATTTGATCAAAATAATAATTAATCTGTTGCTGCAGGTGTTTGTGTCGTTGTTGTTGCATGTGCTGTTGCCGGATTCTTTATTTTCCGCTCGCAAAGAAAGGCAAAAATAATTGAAGAAAAAGATCCTAATGAATCATAAATGAATAAAGAACTTCTCGATTTGAAATGTATAAATTTTCTTTTTTAAATTAATTACATTTTATGATTCATTGATTGATTAAAAAATGAAAAAAAAAAATTAATTTGATAATTCATTTCGGAATTTACAAAAAATTAAAGGTTCAAACAATTTATGATAGAAAAAAAATGCTCTAATAAATATAAGTTTACAGATAAGTCATATAAACTTAAAGTATTGTTGTTCGATTAGATAGAAAAACAAGAAAATCCCATAATGATGTAAAAAATATTGTTCTCAATTTGGCTGAAACAGTTTTTCCCTGAAAAATTTGAATGGCTGATGCGGTAATTCAATGACCACGTTTTGTCCTGCGTTGCAAGTAATTATTTCGATTACTTCATTCATCCTTTCGGCCCTTTCAGCAGCAATATTAACATTTTATCACACAGCAAATTACCAGAATTTTAAGGAAGAAATATATTTTTCTATAAATGGTCAATTACCTTACCAAATGATTATTCTCGTATTGATATTTGGGTATGCTTTCATTCTTGTTCTAGCAATTATGTTAATACTTTCACGTATTTATCCAATTTTTGATTATAAAATTGGATATTATTTGACAGGTATATCTTTCATCTGTGGTATTGTAGAGCTAGGATTTAATACAGTGTTTGCGGTAAAATCCAATCCAGTTCAATGTAATTCAATAAGAAGTCTGATGGTACAAGGACTCTCACAGAATACTACTCTTAGCGGAATGAACAAGTGGAGTGAAGAAAATCAGTGCTATGTTTTTTATGAGTGTATTGATATTCTCAATTCATACATATCAGATGTATGTCGAGTACCTTTTGATGTAGCACTTACTTTGGAATGCCTTTCTATAGGGTTCGTTGTTTTTGGTTTAATATTCGCATATTTGGCTATTTTGCCAAATGGACATCATGATATTACAGAAGATGAAGAAGACGAAGAAAGCCAATAAATGTTTGTAAGTAAAGTAATCATTTTAGAGTTATACAAATTTCCTATTTTTTTTTTAACTCAAAGGATTTTGATCATTATTTGAAAAACGGTTTAAGAGCCATGATGATAAACTCTAAAGAAGATCAAAGTTATGCCGATACATTAAATAAATTAATAAGAAGGCCAGGCGCTTCTGATCAAGCTGCTAAAACTTTAAGTCCAAATAGCATTCAAAGAGTGATTGATAATTTTCATCTTCTCGATCCTTACATACAAGCAATAATAGTTCAATCAGTTATAAACCTAAAAATCGAAGAATTTAATAAAATAGCAGAACCATATGCTCAACTTATAGAACTAGCAAATCAAAGTGAAAATGAATGGGTTAAAAGAACAGCATTCCAATTTAAAGATTACCCAATAATCACTCCATGTGATGATATAAATACATTTGACTTATCAGCAATTGATGTTTTACAATCAGCTCAAATTCAAATTAATCCACAAGTGCAACATTTTAAGTCAAATATGATAATTAAGCCGCCAAGTGCTTCATTACCTCCTCCTAAGCTTCCAGAAAGGAAGCCTGAAAATACTACTCGAATTGAACCCGAAAGGAGGTCGCTTTTCATACCAGAGAATCGTCCAACATCCGACAAAGCCCCGCTTAGTAGCATCACAAGACACGTTGACAACAGATCCAATGGGGACAAAACAAAGAAAATGCTTAATCTTGATGATATTGAAAATGAAGCTTCTCGAAACAAAGGCTATAGAGGCGCCATCAAGAAAAAGAAGCCAAAAGATGTATCTCAATTTTAGTTATCTACAATTTGTTAAAAAAAATGATTAAATTTTTCACCATTTTTTTCTTAAAAAGTGTTAGAAAATAGAGCAAACATTATAAGAACAAAACATTAAAACACTTTTAAACTAAAAATAAGCTTATATTTATTATAGCTTATACATTTACACACTTTTATCTATATTCAATTTTGAGAACATTGAAACTTTTTGAATTCAGTTCGTATCGTTTGAAAATTTTTCCAATTTTTCTTTCCAATCATTTAACATATCAGAAATTCGTTGATTATCGACTTCTTTTTGTGACTCTGTTGTTGTAATTGGGAAGACTTCTTTTAACGGCTCAACCGAATAAGTTTCATCACAAATTTTTTCCAACAATTTCAAATTAGTTTCATCATCATTTTCATTATTCTGTTGTGGATCATCAATAATATCCGGAACCTCAATTTTTTTAGGAAGTCTTAATACTTCCAACTTCAATTTTTCATGTTTTGGAATTTCTAATAATTTCATTTCCGATAAAATATTTGGAAGTGAATCAACAAGTTTTGAAACAGACTCCAAAACATCTTCCAAATGATTTTGAAGCGATATTTTTATTTCTTTTATGTAATTATTAATTTTTATTTCATTATCTTCTTCTTGTTTCTGTTCGTATTCTTTTATATCATATTTTCGTTCTATTGAATGTTTCCGTATTGCTTCAAATTGTTGATGTTGTTCTTCGAATATTGATTTACAATTCAAAATTGAGTTTTGTAATTCTGTACAAAGTTCTTCAAAACGTTGTAACTGAGCATATGAAGTTTCATTAACAGTTATAGCAGAAGTATTTGGAGAATATCCAAATGTTGTTAATGGGGGAATATTTTGTTCATTATAAACACGATTTAAAAGCTTATTTATAGTATTGATAAGATGCTCCATTTTAGTGTGAATTATACGTTCAGTAAACCAAATGTTAGATGGTACTTGTGTGTTACGAATAATGTAATCATGAAGATGATTAACGGTCGATCGTGACGTGTAAAGCTGTGAAATTATTTGACTAAGTGTGTCTGAAATGTTGAGGAAAGAGATTTGAGGCTTCTTGTTTATACGGATAAGGGTATTTTGAAGTGGGTTTTGATAATGGGAAATTTCGTTAGTAAGTGAATTTAATGAATCAAATGATGAAAATGGATCTGGATGATATATGGGATCCAAAGGGAGATTAGTAGATGAATGTGGTTTGAAGCTAATTAAAGATAAGCTCATCGGCTTGGGTGAGATAGGTCGTATTGTATGGATAAAATGGAATACATCTGTTAAAGCTATTAATTCTGATGGCACCATTGCACTTGAAGTAGGAAAATCAGGAGTGTTATTTGGTAGGCACTCGGAATCAAATAATATTGGAATTTCTGTGGTGAAATATTGACTACTATCAGAATCAGAATCAAGACAGAAAATAGCTTTTTGTAATGAGTGAAGCTTGTCTGATTGCTTTAAAAGTTTAGCTTTCGTTTGAATTATACGGGATTTTAGACGAATTTGTTCTATTAATGGAGTATTTCCCTGCAAAGAGAAAGGTGAATTTACTATAGGAATTTCCCCTTTTGAAATTGAGAAAGATGAGTTTTTTATTATTTCCTCTCTGAGTTGATTTGATAATTCAATCTTTCGATTTTTGGCTTTTTCACATGCTTCCTCGCTGCAATGAATAAGGTAATCCTTGTTCTGTGAAAAATATAGTTCTTGTTGAATCAATTTTTTTAGTTGATTTTCTTCATTAATCAGATCATCTAATCTATTTTTTCTTGATTGAATTTCCTCGATTTTTTGTCTATAAACAGGTGAAGAAAGTTTAATTTTATTAATAGTTTTATCAAGCTGGGATTTAACATGAGATACATCCAGCTCGAACATCCAGATAACGACCGTTTATACTCTTACAAAAAAGTGACAACTCTCTCAAAGAACAAATTTTATTTGTATTAATAGAAAAACAAATCATTAATCATCTTCCTTAAACAGGTTCATATAATAACCGATTTTCTGTGTTCTTTCTGGAACTTTATGTGCATGAATTTGTTTTTCCATTTCTGTATCTTCTTCTCTTATAATTTCTTCTATTTTTTCTTTTTTCTTTTTCTCTTTGGCTGCTAATATTGCGGCCTCATTTCTTTTTGCATATTCTCTCATCCCTTTAGTTAATTCCATTTCTGGAGCGAATTTATATTTTTGACTATCATTTTCGTCAATGTCAAGTTTTAGTCCTTTCATTTTGATTTCATGAACAATTGAATGCGCTTCAACACATGAACATGATAAGCTATTTTTAGTTCTGTAGTTACGTGTGAGTGATGTATCAGGTTTAAACGTATATTCTTCAACTTCTTCTGGTGGTGGTTTTGGTTTGCGATTTTTTAAATGTATTGGATTTTTTGCTAATTGCTCACTCTTCCTGTCAATAAATCGCTTAGGAGTGGGCTCGTAGTTTGATGTCGCCATAGAGTGTTGATTATTAAAACTTTTGTCTTGTCGATTTAAAAATTCTTGGAATGAAGAATTTTGTGGTGTTCGTGTAGAGAGAGCTGACGCAGCTCTTCGCTTAGAGGAAGTACTGTTACTCCGCTTTGGGGACATGGTTTTATTTTCGGGAACAGATCTCTTCCATATTGGTTCAATATTTTTATTTTGAAGGTATTTTTTATTGGACTTTGAAGAACATGTTTCTGGTTGGAAAGAGTCGGTCTGTGTGTTGAGTTCTTTTGGATGGATTTGTTGAATTTGAGAATTTAATTTCCCATCTTGATCCCAAATATTATCAATTAACTTTGTTCGAATTACTGGCCTTGTATTGCTCTTTATGGGTGAAACTAAGTTGGATTCTTCTTCTGCTTGCTTTTTAATTTTTTGTATTTTTAATTGTTTTTCTTCTTGAAATCGCATGGTTCTTTCAACAAGAGAACCTGGGTTTGGCTTGTGTTTTACACTTGAAGCAGAATGAGACCTTTTTAAAGCAGAAAATGACTTTGACATTTATATTTAATACGTTAATTATAAACGTTTCTATGAAAAAAAATCAAATGCACAACAAAATCTTAATTACATTATTATTCATTAACGAAAACAGCACCAACTAATAAGAAAAAAATCAAGAAACTATCGTTTATCATTTTACTGATTTTGAAAAAAATAAGATAAATAGACAAAATATCTAAATTCTAAAACATCTAAATCTAATTACTGTATGGAAATAAAATTAAGATATTCTGAAATTTTGCTCAGGTTTTCATCAAACCATTTGACTAATACAGGTTTCCTTCTTTTCGATTCTCTGTCTATTGGTATGTGTAAATAAGCTGACAAAACACGAGCTATTAAGAGAAGCTCACTTTTAGAAAGATTTTCCCAATTATGTTCTACAATTACTTTCCATGCTCTTGATTTCTTGTAATCAAATTCTCCCAAGCCTTGGCTGATTTTCTTTTGTTCTCGTATTGAAGCTTGATATCTTTGTTTTTGATTTATATCAACTTCAAGTTTTATTCTTTTTAATCTTTGGATCACATCTTCATTGTTCCCATTGGTCTGTTTTGCAAAACGTATTATTCTTTCTTTTAAAGATTCAAGTTCAGCCTCGGCTCGTTGTGTTCCTTCCATACCAAAAAATGCCATCCGATACAAATGGCATTTTTCTCTATCAAAACCGGCAGATAAATTCAAGCAAAAACTGAAATCGATCGGCTTATTGAGTGCATGTTTTCAGGGGGTTTTATGCGTGTTCGCGAAGCAACGTATGACAACCAAAAACTTTTTTTATTGATGTGTCATTATTGCTGATGAAAATCTTTCAATAAATAAACGATATGATAGACATCTCAACATTTGCTTGCTGAAGGTTCAAGATCTTCAATTTCAATCGTGATTATTCAGTCACCCCAAGCTGTTGGCTCTCATAACGTGAAAAAATTACATTCATAGGCCTTGTTGTATCTAGCAATAAAAATATTTGGTCTTTTAAGTAATTCTTTTATTTATTTATTTTTTTTAAGTATAAATTCATCAAATTTTTATCAAGAAATTATTTGGTTGAAGTTGAACATGTTTATAGATATCTGTAATTTTGACTATCATGATAGTTGATTCAATATGTGATGATTTTTTCATTAATAATATGCTAAATATTTATCAGAATAAAAGTTGAATGAAGTTTTAAATGACCATATATCGAGCAACTATACGAAGAAAATGTGACTTCCTAACCATATCAGTCATGGCCTCATGATGATAGAGGTGAACAAATATATGAATTAATTATATAAATGGGATAAAAGATAATCAATTCAATAAACAATTTTAATGGAAGTCCACGACAATCAAAGAATAGATGATTCTTGCGCCTTGTTGAAAGGTAAAAAAATCATAAAGAAATTCAACCAAACAACACAATAAAAATAATAATAATATTATTATAAAGGACTATATTCGCATTATAAAAATAATCCAGAGAGATCCTCCCGTTAATCACTCTTTGAATTTTCACAGGTTTACGAAGGCTTTTTTTCGGTTTCAAATGTATCGTCATGCAGATATTTTTGAACGGACTTAAAAAATACGTTATAAAGGCATGCTCATCGTCTCCATTCAAATTTCATCAAAAAGTTATAAAATATCCACAATTTATCATCAGCATTTGGCGCGGTTCAGAACGTTTATTGAATTCACATTCTTTACAAAGCACTTTTGAGAACTTTCTTTGTTTGGAATTGAATCCAAATTTTTCCCTGCAAACAAGATGTCCGACGCAGCAAAAATGCGAAAGCCAATTAAGGATAACACGCCATCCTTCGCCAGAGCTGACGTTACCACAAAATCTCCAACTAGGACAACAACGCATGCAGTTAAACCAATGAGTGATTCTGAAAGAATGAGAAAACCAATCAAAGATCATACTCCATCATTTGGAAGAGAAGGTGTACAGTCAAAGCGAACCACAACTACTACCACATCTCCTGTTAAGCATGAAACTGATTCCGAAAGAATGAGAAAACCAATTAAAGATCATACACCATCATTTGGACGAGAAGGTGTTCAATCAAAACGTACAACAACCACAACAACATCACCTGTTAAGCATGAGACTGATGCAGAAAGAATGAGAAAGCCAATTAAAGATCATACACCATCATTTGGACGAGAAGGCGTACAGTCAAAGAGAACCACAACAACTACAACATCTCCTGTTAAACATGAAACTGATTCCGAAAGAATGAGAAAACCAATTAAAGATCATACACCATCATTCGGAAGAGAAGGTGTTCAATCAAAGCGAACAACGACAACTACTACAACATCGCCAGTTAAACATGAAACCGATTCAGAAAGAATGAGAAAGCCAATTAAAGATCATACACCATCATTTGGACGAGAAGGAGTTCAGTCAAAGCGCACAACAACAACAACAACCACGTCACCCCATAAAAGGCAATCTGATTCTGATAAAATGAGAAAGCCAATTGCGAATGCAGCACCTAGCTTTGCAAGAAAGGATCTTAAATAAGCAGAGATATTACTCAGAAGTATTCTGGGAGTCAACTAAACTGATTCTGAACAATTTTCAATTTTGATTTTTTTCAAATTTTTTTTTTATCATACGCCTTTAAGTGTAATTAAAGGAATTTGCTGTTAGTTTTAATACTTATTTGATGAATTTCTTTTAATACGATTTTCCATTTCTTTTTTGTATTATAATGAATTTGACATACTTTGTTTAGATGGCGGATTTGTTTGATGAGTCTCCCTCAGAACCAACAACTTTGTTCGGGGCAATGTCATCACTTAGGCAAAAAAAGAACGAACCAAAAAAAGAAGAAAATGTTTTGCCACCAATTCCACAAGATAATATTCCAAAAGAAAATTCTCCACCACCAACACCAGAACCACAGCCAACTCCAGAAACACCTCCTAGTAATAACCAAGAAGTTTCTCCAAAAGCAAGCAAACCAAAAACGAAATCTTCTCCAAAAATCAAAAAAGTTGTTATACAAAAAAATACACAAAAACCAAAAGACAATGTTAGAAGATCAATAGCGCATCTACAGCAAAATCTTAATCGAAGATTTGATGAACTATTCCAAATAATCAATAAATTAACTCCAACTGAAATGCCGCAAGGTGCTGTTCTCACCAACGACAATATTATGCGACAGATTCAATCAGCTGTTGATGACTCCAAAAAGAAAGATCAAATTCTCATACAAAAGCAGGAACAAATTGACCAAATGACAGACACATTATCTGAGCACGAAGAAAGAACACAACTTAGGAAAAGGATTTCTTCCATATCAGAAGATATTGCAGCAGAGGCTGCACGATTTACAGATGCTCAAGCAGAACTTGACTTTTTATCACAGCAGATTGAACGCGCCAAGAGCGAACTTGCATTGTTGACAACGCGAACAACACAAAATGAAACACGAATGAAATCACAATATGAAAAGGAAATCAGCAAGTTCAAGTCAGATGTCGAACAATTAAAAAATGATTCCGAAAAAGCAATTACGACATCAAAAGAGACATCAAATTTGATGAACAAGAAAATTGTAGAGTTAAGAAAAGAAAACGATAGATTGAAAAAGTCGGAACCGAAAGTCACTGAAGAAGAAATCGATGATTTCCAGGATCAAATCAAAGAGAAACTGAAGGAAATAGTTGGAGCTATTGCTAAAGGGACTTACGCTTTGATAGAAAAGAAAATCGATTCTGAAGAAAAATATTCTGGTACATTTGTGCAGGATACAATGAAAGAAGCGCTACAAGAAGAAGCTAGCAACGTAATCGATAGTTGATTTAGTGTTGATTCCGCATTTGATAGTTGATATTTAAAGTATTTTGAATATTTTTCTTTTCTTTAGTAAATATTGAATTTTGTTTTGATTCGAATATACGAACATGTTCACAAAAAAGAAAATTATGTGATATTATAGATAAGATTGGAATTTACTTGCAAAAGCTATTGTAGTATTTGCTGGAGGATTAGATTATTAGATTATTGCAGAAAAAGTTTTGTTAATTAATTCATATGCATTTATTTATTGTATATCATTAAGAAACATTACAATTCCAAAATCGGTAATTCTAATTGACTCAGGCATTTTTGAAGGATGCACAAATCTTTTATTTATTAATGTATCAAAAGAAAATGATTATTATGCAAATGATGAAAATGGAATTCTTTATACTAAAAATTTTACAGCAATTCTTTGTTATCCATCAGGAATTTGTAATGAAACATATGAAATTCCAAATTCAATTAAAACTATTTCAAGTTATGCATTTTCATATTGTTCATCGTTAATTTATATTCAAATTTCAGATAATGTTACATCGATTGAACATAATGCATTTCGATTTTGTACTTCATTAAAAAATATTTATATTCCAACATCAGTTATATTAATTGATAATTATGCATTTTCTTCATGTTATAATTTAGAAGAAATTCTTATTGAAGCAAATGTTGCAACGATTGGTTATTGTGCATTTCAAAATTGTTATAAACTCAAATGTATTTATTTTAGAGGTAATAAATCAATAAATATTGATGAAAATTCATTTGATAATGTTACTGAACAATATGTTATTACGACAGCGTCATATGAAGGTACGACATTTGGTACATTTCGTGTAATGAAAGGAACGACTACTGATGAATGTAATGGATATCCGCTACCAACGAACACATTTACATCATCAAATACATTTACATTATCAAACACATTTACACATTCGAATTCATTCACATTATCAAATTCATTTTCAAATTCGAATTCATTTACTAAATCAAATTCATTTTCTAATTCGAACACATTTATAATTTCAAATACTTCAAATATGAATGTAACATATTCATTAACTTTAACATATTCTTTGTTTTATAGTAATTCTTTAATAATTAATACATTTTTATCAAATACTTTAATATTTACATTAATTTCTTCAAGTTATAGTTATATTTATTCAAAAGTTATTCATTATGAATATCAATATACGATTCATGAATATATTTCGATATATTATTCTTATAATAAATTTTATGCAATTGAACAAACAGAAACACAAAATGAAAACAAGATAACATCGTTAGGAATGTTTGGCATTATCTGTGGCTCAATTGCAATTGCTCTTTTGATTGCAGGAATTATTATAACATTAATTCGAAGAAGTAAAATGCGAAACAATGTGAAAAGTTCAAATATGAATTTCACATCATCAGAAGAAGACAAATTTGAACCAGTTAACGAAGAAATACAAAATAATATTTTATATGAAGTTGACAATTGGTTATAATTAATGTTAAAAATATTTTTATTTATTTATTTATTCATAAACAAATTATTTATTAAATTTTTTTTGTTAGAACTAAAAGTTCATTTTGTATATTTTCGTATTCATTCTTTTGTTCTTTTGATAAGAAAACTTCAGACGAATTTATGTTATTTTGTAATGTTTTCTTTTTGTTATTTAAATAATTAATTCTCGTGTTGACATAAAATTCTTTTCTTAATTTCATATGAAGTTTATATAATGATGACAACGCAATTTTATCCTTTTTTTGACATTTCCTTTGTGTTTTAATTTCGAATTCTTGTTCAAATCTTTTGAGAATTCGTTTGAGATCATTTTTCAGCATTTTAAGCCATTTTTTTTAAATTGACAATACAACAAACCATGCAATTCACCGGAAAGTTTCCTAATAAACAGAATGAAATAAAAATAAATTAAAAAATTTTCATATCGATTAAAAAAAAATAATAAATTTACATAAATATACATTTACACGACATTATCAATAATAGAAATAGTCAAATGTGGCATATTCTCAAGTGATTCCTTTTCTTTCTTATTCTTTCTGTACAGCCAAAACAGCAAAACGATTACTGTCACCAAAACAAATACAATTGCTATTGCTCCTAAAATGATATTAAGAGTTTTATCATCATCTTCGTCTTTTTTAAATTTTGTAAAATTAGAACATTTTATTATTAAGTTATCATTGATTTGAATATTTATTCCTTTCCAATAACTTTCATTACAAATTGAACCATTGCAATCATTCGTATAATTTACATATGACGCTTCATACGGTAAACAAATACTTAAATTATTTATTGTTGTTGTTGAAAATATATTCTCATTAAAACTTGAAGGTTGTTTACTTGGTAATACAATAATTTTAAGTTTTTTACAATTTTCAAATATTTTCGTTGAGTTCTCATTAACAATATCTAACTTTCGTAATATTAATAATTCCAAATTAATACAACCTGAAAAATGTCCTTCTCCTTCTAATGTATCAACACTTTCAAACAATACATTTTTAATGAAATACAATCTTTAAAACAATATGAAGGAATTATATTAATTTTTTGTAATGAAACTTTAAATAAATTAATACAACCTAAAAATGAAAATTCACTAATTTTTGTTAATCTTGAAAAGTTAATCGATTTTAATGATGTACAATATTGAAATGTATTTGTTCCATAAATTTCTCTTATTGATGGTAATTTAAGTGATTCAAGTGATGAACAATTTGCAAATTCATAACCTGAATTCAAAAAATCCATTGTATTAAACATTGGCATTTTAATATTTTTTAGGTTTTTACAATTATAAAATATATACTTTTGTGTTGTAGTTAATATTTGAAGTGATACAAATTCAAGACTTTGCATATTCGAAAATAAATATGGCGGCGAATATTTTAATGAATTCATATATATTGCACTTAATGAATTACAATTTATTGCTATTGGTCCTTTTATAACTTCGATAACTGAATTTAAATATAATTCTTTTAATGAACAACAGTTATGGAATGAAGTATTTCCTATAGTTTTAACTTTTGGTAAAGTTATGTTGCTTAAATTAGAACAATTACAAACAAAATGACTATGTATTGATTCAAGTTCTGGGAAATAAATACTTTGAATCAGGTTACAAGTACATAATAATTCAGACTTAAATTTCTTAAGTTTTGGTAATGAAACATTTATTAAATTACTACAATTATGAAAAGCAAATGATCCAATTTCAGAAAGATTTGGTAATGAAATATGTGTAACTTTATTACAATTATTTAAAAAATAATCTCCAATTGAAACAACATTTGGAAAATTAATAGTTTCAACAATATCAAATGCATTTGTAAATGCATTTGAACCAATATATTTCAAATTTATGAATTCAAAATTACTCATATTTATACTTGAAATAAAATAGTCATTTACACTTATTAAGTTTGGTAAATTAATTATTCTCAAATTAATACATCCTTCAAATGGTGAATTACCTATTATTTTAAGTCGAGGAAGTGTAATATTAATTAATTTTGGGTTATATGCAAATGAATAATCACTACAGTTTTCAAGTAAAGGAAAACATAATTCTTGAATTGAAGAAAAATTACTAAATGCATAATCACCACATGATTTAAGATTTGGGAATGACAAATTTTCATATTTATAGTTCAATCTATAAAATACATTATTTCCAATATATTCGCAATATTCAAATGATAAAGTGTTTTCATCAATATCAGAAGTAGAAGGGGTCACTCCAGAAAACGCATAATCACCAATTTTCTTGATTTCATATTTACCAATATTTTTTATACTAATAGACGTATTTTCAAAAGCATGGTCTCCAATTGATTGAACACTTTGAATCCTAATACCTAAATCTTTAAGATTAGCAAAAAAGTAATCTGGAATATGTGTCAAATTAGGCATTGAAATGTAATTTAACATAAAGCATTCTTTTATGAAACTACCACCAACATATTTAAGCAAAGGTAATTCAAGCCTTGTTAATCTGTAGCCATAATTAAATGCTCCTTTAGAAATGTTTTCAACTTCGGGTACGCTTATATTGCATAATTTAAAGCAATAAATGAATGCACACTCACCAATAGTTTTAACATGTGGTAAATAAGCAGTTTCCAGGCTTACACATGAAGCAAAAGAATATGCTGAAACTTCTTCTAACACTGGAAAACTTATTGACAAGATTTGGGAAAACTCAAACACACATGATCCACAGTATTTGAGCACGGGAAAAGTGACATTCTTTAGCATTGTGCAGTAATAAAATCCATTGTCTGAGATCACTGTAGCATTTTCAAGTGTAATTGCTTCAAGATTTGTACACATTTGGAAGGCAGATGCACCAACATAGTTTAAATTAGGAGCTTCGACTAAAATTAACTTTGTACATTTCGAAAATGTGTAAGATTCAAATCGTAAAACATTAGAAAAATTAACATACGTTAACTCTTTGCAATGACTAAAACTTAAGCTTTGAGTGCTTTCGAATGCAGTGCCTATGGAAAGATTTACTACATACCACAAGTATTCTGACATCTTAATTAAATCTTCTATTTTTATATTAACCCTGTTAGAAATTGATAAATAATTAATAGATAGAAACAGTAACGTGTCTAGGTCATCAAAAGTATACTCACCACTGAGTATTTCTACATCTGTAAAATTTGTTTCAAAAATCAATTCCCAATACAATTGAGCCAGCGTATCTCCAGTTGCATGGATGTTTTTGCCCACAAGAATTTCAATAAATGAGTATGAAAGGCATGGAAGAAGGAAAATCATTCCGATGTTTTTTTCTCAATACAATTGGTTAAAAAAAATTTATGGATCATAGGAATTTCAAAGTGACGATAGTTTTTTTCTGTGCAAAACAGATTTCTGATTATTTGATTTGTCTATCGTTTGTCCATGGATTTTTGACAAAAACAGTATTGAAATTTCAAATAAAAATAACTTTTTGAAATAATAATGGCCAAATTTGGATGAAATTTGTTTGTCAAAAAAGTGGTTAAATCTGGGTTGATGCTATTTTTTTCAAAACGAATTGATAAAAGATCGTAACATTTGCATACATGAAAATGAAGCGATATAGATAATAAGATAATAAATATCGAATAACATTCGAAATAGTGTAGAAATTAATCTTTAACTTGCAAAAAAAAAAAGAATAATGTAATAGAATGTAAGAAATTTTTGGAATATGCAAACGATAGGATTTCTGAAGACTGTGTTGTAAATTTTCGTAAAGTATTTAAATAATTGTCAATATAAAATTTTAATAATCAATATAAAAATGACTCTATGGTCTATATTGTTTATAAATGAAGCAATATGCGATGACACATTAGCATTATTAATTGCAGTATCATATATCAAGGTAATTTCTCATCTTATAATGTTAGAAAACTGGTTATTAGTTCAGGTGTTTTGATTATTGATTCATATGCATTTTACGTCCAATTGGACGTCATTAAATGAAGTTAGCATTGGTGAATCAGTTGAAACGATTCGAAGTTATGGCTTTAGTTCATGTCCAAACTTAATTAGTTTTACATTTGCTAATGAAAACCATTTAGAAAGAATAGAAGATTATGCATTTAGCTCATGCTCTTCACTGAAAGGAATCGTTATACCTAATAAAATAACATCATTATCAGATCATTTATTTTCGTATTGTTCAAGTTTAACTAACTTTGAAATTTTAATTTCAATTGTCAACATCAGCTCATATTCATTTTATTTTTGTTCTAATTTAGTACAAATTACTCTTCCTGATTCAGTTACTTTGCTTGGTGATTCATGTTTCAGCTTGTGCACGTCATTAAAACGTTTTACATTTGGTTCAAAACTTCAAACGATTCCAAGAAATTGTTTTTCATCATAGTGATTTGTCAGCATTCCATCGAACATTTATTCGATTGGAGAATATTCATTCTCGAAGTGCATAAATTTTCACACAGTTATTCTTGGCGAAGGAATTCGACAAATTCTATACAATGCATTTATGTTGTGTAACAACTTAAAATGTATTATATACAAAGGTAAAACAGAGCCAACAATTGTTAATGGCGCATTCGCCGGCGTAACATTTGACGTAGTCGTTGTTACAAGTTCATATCAAAGTTCAAAATTTGGAACATTTTCAACTAAACAAGGAAACACATGCAAGGATACACCAGAAGATGAAGATTCGAACACGGTATTCATTGTCTCTATTGTTGTTCCATTTATAAGTTTAACAATAATTATAATTTTGGTGATAATTAAATACCGTTTAATTAAGAAATATAACCCGCAAATAAAGACCACACGCGAACTCATGGAGCAAATGTCCATTAGCGGAGGCGTACATCGTTATTCTCAACAAAATGTTAACAATTATACAATCAACAGAAATGCTGATGCTAAAAATGAGAAACAATCCGTCGTAATGCAAAATTTGTATCCGCAGACGAATGGAGAGGCTGAGGCAGTCGAGGCTGAACAAGGAAAAGCACAAAATGAATATGCCAATCCTTACGTATGTAAGAACGAAGGAATGCAGAATTTTAATCAATATTATCAAAAATAATGTGCCTTTTTCATAAATAAATCGATTTCGCCTTCAGTTCTCAAAAATGCTTTTCATGAAAATATATTTTTATTAACTAATGACAAAGAAAGTCTTTAAATGATATCATTACGATGAAAAATTTAATGTAATTTATTTATTGAATATAAAATTTGTTGATGAAAAAATCCCCTCAGCCAGTATAAAGAAATTACATAATATAAGTCCATCTGAATTACATAAAAAATTTAATTTCTCTAAAGTTGATATTATTAAAAATATCAATGAAAAATTATAATTAAAATATGATTAAAATTAATGATTTAAATAAATATTTAGATAATCATAATAGAAAGATAGCTAAAAATAAATATAGTATAACCCAGATCGCACTCTGTGCAAGAGCCACTAAAGTGGCGATCATTATATGATATGCTTTAATATTTTTGTATAGTTTATATGAAATTATGAATTATTGCTTACTTAAAATAGATTTAAAATAATACGAATATTATCAATTTGTCTGGAATTATCTGGAAGCGTGATATTTGTCAATGAAGTACATAATTCAAATGCATTGATTTGAATCGTTTCTACATTTTCTTCAATGATAATTGTTTTCAAATTAGAACATGAACAAAATGCATAAGAAGAAATATCATCAATTGAATTTTGAATTTCAAATGTTTCATTAAGAATTCCTGATGGATAACAAATAATTCGTTTAACAAACCCATCATAAAGAATTCCATTATTATCATTTGCATGATTAGAATTTTGATTTGATATTTGAATAAATGAAAGATTTGAACATTATATAAAAGCTCCAACTCCAATTGGATAAACTGATTTTGGAAGTGTAATATTTCGTAATGATATACAATGTTGAAATGCAAAACTATTAATTGTTCGTACATTTTCTCCAAGTTCAGTCATTTCTAATTTAGTACAAAATCCAAATAAATAATATTCAATTGTTTCAACTGAATATGGAATTATAATATTCGTTAATGATGAACATGAATAAAATGAATATTCACCAATTGTTGTTAAACTTGTCCCAAATTTGATACAATTTAATTTAAAACATGATTTAAATGATGATGTTCCAATAGATTTTAATGAATTACCAATTTGAACTTCCTCAAGATTTAAACATGATTCAAATGATGATTCTTGAATCGTGATGACTGAATCTTTAATTTCAATCGTTTTCAAAATATTCCATTTATAAAATCGTTTAATATCAATTTCTTCAATTCCTTCTTCAATAATAAGATGAAATATTTCGTTTTCATATTGATATATATTCATTAAATCTTCTGTATTATTAATTATATACGTATTTTTATATATTTCTGTTTCCTTCGATTTATGAAGAAATATTATCAAAAATATTAAAATATTGATAAAATTATATTTTTCTTTATTTCTTGTTTTTAAATTCATTAAATATTTTCTTACTATAATTAAAATGATAATAAATTTCATGAAATTAAATAAAACATTTGGTTTGTTATCATTAAATATTGAAAGATAACTTATAATATGACTTGAATTCAAAAAAAAAAAAAAAAAATTATTATCATTTAGATGAAAATGTGAATCGTAAATTAGAGAACACAATATATTCACATCAAATGAGAAATTAATCATTGAATATGTACCAGTGAATGATATATTTCTAAAAAGATTATAAATGCTACGATCATTCAGAAAAGATGCAAATATGTATACTTAACTAGTCCAGGTGAAACCAATCGATAACATTGATCGACACAGAAAAAAAGGCTCATTGTTTTTGACTGGTTTATAATTATTTCGTGAATTATCAGAAAAGTGTCAAAATTGGGGAGCAGAGCGAAACACAAACAATGAAAAAAAGGGAATTCCTGACAACACCATCAAGAAGCGACGCATGCTTTATATAGACCATTCAAAAATTGACTTCAATTATGTTCTGTTATAATATCGGCGGAAAATCTATTTCACAGCCACAAAAATGATACAAACCCAGTGTCTTTGAACTTGTGCCAACTGGAGATTGGTTGGATGAATCCAAACTTGAGGTTCAACCAAGTTAAATGTGTTGGTAACTTTATTTTATATGAAAAAGTGGAATTGGGGCGCCCTTATTATGAATTTCCTTCAAAACGTTTATAAACGTACATATTTTATTCAATCATTTCATTTTCCTTCTTTTTCTTATAGTTGATGCAGAAGGCGGCATAATTACCTTTTCATCGTCATAAGTCTGTAAGAACACCTGTGGCATTTTTTGTATTTTTTGTTCTTTTTCCACGTTTTCATTTCCCACGTTTTCTACTTTATTTTTCTCGCTTTCGTTGATTTCGTCCATTGGAGGCTTACCCTCTTCCAGCACGTTGCCGAATGCGTCAGTTGCAGTGAAGAACTCGGGCGCCATTTGTGACAGCCACAAAGGGTCCACTGCAGTCACTCCATGAATGAAATGTTTCGAAGTCAACACCAATTCATGATAAACAATGTATTCAGGCACATAACCCAAACCAGCCAAAGAAGAAGACGGATGCAAATAACATTTCACGCCCGTGTGCAAGTTTACGTATTCATTCAGTCCTTGTAACCTTGCAGCCTGATGGAAATATGCAGAACATATTGCCTTTCGTACGATAGTCCAATCTTTACAACTCGTAATTTCGAGTTTCGCTTCTTTCGCTATATCGATTAATTGCTTCCGTACTTCATTCGCTTTAATCAATGAGACATTATGTAAGAAATGTTTCCTGGACCAAGAAGCGCGTTCTATTTCACGATCACGTTCACTTGATGCAGTTTTACCGATTGATGACCAAATGTTAAATACATTTAATAACGTTAAATGATCGGATTCAGGAATTAAAAACTTTTCTTTCATTGAATCAGCTTCTTCTTCTTTACCTTTCGGCTTAAAGAAGACTGGCGGAACACTTAACATTGATACTATTGTTAATATTTCGGATAAACAATGTAATTTGTTGCCCATTAAAAGCATTTTAGATAACGTTGGATCGAGTGGAAACATTACCATATCTCTTCCCATTTGCGTAAGGTTTCCTTCATTATCTAATGCACGTAAAGACCATAATTGTGTCAACGCATGCATAAAGTTATCTAGTGGTGGTCTATCCATGAAATCGAATGATAACACATCATTAAATCCCATAGATTTAAGTAATAAAATTACATTCGATAAATTCGTACGTTGAATTTCTGGTATAGTCATTGGCGTCATTTCGAAGTTAAATGACATTTCTGTATAAAGTCTCCAACATTTACCATCCATAGTACGTCCTGCTCTACCAGCTCTTTGTATTGCTGCAGCTTGTGATATCGGTTGAACTAATAATGTATCAAGTCCTGCTTTCGATGAATAACTTTTCTGCTTAGCAAATCCACAATCAATAACATAACGGATACCATTAATTGTTAATGATGTTTCTGCAATGTTCGTAGCTACAACACATTTACGAATTGTCATAGGCTCAAAGACACGCGCTTGTAAATCAGCTGGTAATTGTGAATAAATCGGTAATACTTCTAATGGCGGCGCTTCTTCATGTTCATCAAGTTTTTGTCGTATCATTTCACAAGTACATTCTACATCATCTTGTCCAGTCATAAAAACTAATATATCTCCGGGTGGCTCTGTTAAATGTACTTTAAAGATATGTGTGACTGCTGTTGCTACATAATCTTCTGGATTTGAACGCATATAACTTAACTCGACATTATATGTTCGTCCAGATACATTTAAAATAGGTGCGCCACCAAAATATCGACTAAATTTCTGCGAATCCATTGTAGCAGATGTAACTATGACTCGAATGTCATGTCGCTTTGATAATACTTGCTTTAAAACTCCAAATAATACATCTGTATTAAGACTACGTTCGTGCGCTTCATCCATAATAATAACAGAATATTTCTCTAATAATGGATCTACAAGACTTTCTCTCAATAAAATACCATCGGTCATATATCGAATCACTGTCTTTGGTGACGAAACTTCTTCAAATCGAATGGTGTATCCAACTTCTTCGCCAAGTGTTACTCCCATTTCATCTGCAACACGTTTGGCAACAGAAACTGCTGCTACACGACGCGGCTGTGTACATACAATTTGTCCAAACTTGGAATAGCCTTCTTCATGAAGATATTGAGTGATTTGTGTTGTTTTTCCACTTCCTGTTTCACCAACAATAATTATTACATTGTTTTCGGAGACTAATCGTAATATTTCATTACGGCTTTGGTAGATAGGTAACGCCGTCTTGTTAACATTACCAGTGGTTGTAAGTAAATCTTTGTATTGTGAAGTGCCTTGTGATCGAATCATTAACATCATCTGTTTGGCTTTACGAATCTTACTTTCACGCTCACTACTAATAAGATCTTTCATTTCTGCCCGTTGTTCATGATGTTTTCGCCATTCAACAACAGACCGACTTCCATTTTTTGCAAGTTGATATAAATCACCTTCAACTGTAAATCTATTTTCGGGTTTAGGTTGATGGAACTGTGAACTATCGTAGTTGGACAAAAAGGCTGGACGTGAAGAATTAACTGATAAATAAACTTTTGTTTCAATTTCTTCATCATCCAAATTTTGAACATGCCTTTCTGTGGAAACGCCTGCTTGCTCAATAAGAAGATCCTCCCATTTGTTAACATCGATCTTTTTTTGTAGTGCAGCAGATGGTGTGAGATTAAGTCCTTCTGTTTCAGCAAATAACCTACGGTTATCTTCTATATCAACAACCATTCCTTCCTCTTCATCATACCAGCTTCTTTCCATTGCAAAATCATCATCACCTCCATCATCACTCATTTGGCCAGAATTGTTATGTCAGAGCTTATTTTCTCTCAAATAAATTCTGCCGTAATCAATTTTGAATGCATAATAATCGTTTAATTCTTGTGGTATACAAATGGAAGAAACACTTAAAAACTATTATGGTATACCTTATGATGAAATTCCTTCTTCTGGGTTGATCGGCCCGGAGGCATTTGTAAATGTAGTTTCATATTTTGAAGAAAATATTGAAGATTTTAAACTGATTTTATTAAATAATAATACCAATCCAAAAAATAATTTATCCAATGAGCTCCACATTTTTGTTGAATGGTTAAAACATTTACCAGAACCTTTTATTCCTTCTTCATCATTAACATTATTTTTAGAAAATCCATCAATCATATCAGCGCAAAAGGTAACACAATCATTGCCATTTAATAAAAGAACAACATTTAGTAAGTTTATCCGAATTCTTCAAACAATTATTGATTCTTCAATTAATCCGATTTCCTTTGATTCCATTTTTGGCTACCCATTTACGCATACTTACTCATGTTCTTTTTTTTATTTTCTCACTAAACAAAATTGTAATGCATTTTGCTTTCCATATCTACAAATCAAAACATTTATTCCTATTCAACATTACTCAGAACCAAAAATTGATGAATATAATACACTCGGAATCACAAAGGAAGTGTCTGATTTATATGATGAAATTAAACAACAAGCAAAAGATATTGGAATTAATGATAAAAATATAAATAACGTTGAACTTATTCCATATCATAAATCAGAAACATTAAAAAATGATCTCAAACGAATTCTCAAAAGATTTGAACAAGAATTCGAAATTAAAACACAAAGGAAATGTCAAAAAAAGGATAAAATTGCGTTGTCATCATTATATAAACTTCATATGAAATTAAGAAAAGAATTTTATGTCAACACGAGAATTAATTATTTAAATAACAAAAAGAAAACATTACAAAATAACATAAATTCGTCTGAAGTTTTCTTATCAAAAGAACAAAAGAATGAATACGAAAATATACAAAATGAACTTTTAGTTCTAACAAAAAAAATTTAATAAATAATTTGTTTATGAATAAATAAATAAATAAAAATATTTTTAACATTAATTATAACCAATTGTCAACTTCATATAAAATATTATTTTGTATTTCTTCGTTAACTGGTTCAAATTTATCTTCTTCTGATGATGTGAAATTCATATTTGAACTTTTCACATTGTTTCGCATTTTACTTCTTCGAATTAATGTTATAATAATTCCTGCAATCAAAAGAGCAATTGCAATTGAGCCACAGATAATGCCAAACATTCCTAACGATGTTATCTTGTTTTCATTTTGTGTTTCTGTTTGTTCAATTGCATAAAATTTATTATAAGAATAATATATCGAAATATATTCATGAATCGTATATTGATATTCATAATGAATAACTTTTGAATAAATATAACTATAACTTGAAGAAATTAATGTAAATATTAAAGTATTTGATAAAAATGTATTAATTATTAAAGAATTACTATAAAACAAAGAATATGTTAAAGTTAATGAATATGTTACATTCATATTTGAAGTATTTGAAATTATAAATGTGTTCGAATTAGAAAATGAATTTGATTTAGTAAATGAATTCGAATTTGAAAATGAATTTGATAATGTGAATGAATTCGAATGTGTAAATGTGTTTGATAATGTAAATGTATTTGATGATGTAAATGTGTTCGTTGGTAGCGGATATCCATTACATTCATCAGTAGTCGTTCCTTTCATTACACGAAATGTACCAAATGTCGTACCTTCATATGACGCTGTCGTAATAACATATTGTTCAGTAACATTATCAAATGAATTTTTCATCAATATTTATTGATTTATTACCTCTAAAATAAATACATTTGAGTTTATAACAATTTTGAAATGCACAATAACCAATCGTTGCAACATTTGCTTCAATAAGAATTTCTTCTAAATTATAACATGAAGAAAATGCATAATTATCAATTAATATAACTGATGTTGGAATATAAATATTTTTTTAATGAAGTACAAAATCGAAATGCATTATGTTCAATCGATGTAACATTATCTGAAATTTGAATATAAATTAACGATGAACAATATGAAAATGCATAACTTGAAATAGTTTTAATTGAATTTGGAATTTCATATGTTTCATTACAAATTCCTGATGGATAACAAAGAATTGCTGTAAAATTTTTAGTATAAAGAATTCCATTTTCATCATTTGCATAATAATCATTTTCTTTTGATACATTAATAAATAAAAGATTTGTGCATCCTTCAAAAATACCTGAGCCAATTAGAATTACCGATTTTGGAATTGTAATGTTTATTAATGATGTACATTGTGAAAACATTCCCATTCTTAGTTCATTGGTATTTTCGCCAATAATAATTGTTTCTAATGATGAACATGATTGAAATGCATAGTTATCAATTTTTATAACATTGTCTGGAATTATAATTTTAGTTAATGATGTACAAAATAGAAATGCATTATGTTCAATCGATGTAACATTATCTGAAATTTGAATATTATTTAATGATGAACAATATGAAAATGCATAACTTGAAATAGTTTTAATTGAATTTGAAATTTCATATGTTTCATTACAAATTCCTGATGGATAACAAAGAATTGCTGTAAAATCTTTAGTATAAAGAATTCCATTTTCATCATTTGCACAATATTTGTTATCTTTTGATACATTAATAAATAAAAGATTTGTACATCCTTCAAAAATACCTGAGCCAATTGAAGTTACTGATTTTGGAATTGTAATGTTTATTAATGATGTACAATAAATAAATGCACCTCCTGATATAGTTTTGACATTTTCTCCAAGAATAATTGTTTTTAATGATGAACAATTATAAAATGAATATGATTCAATCGTTTCGACATTATCTTCAATGATAACTGTTTCTAATGATGAACATTGATAAAAGATGGAATATGTAATTGAAGTAATTTTATTCGGAATTGTGAAATTTTTTAATGAAATACAATATTCAAATGCATATGATTCAATTTCTCCAATATTTTCTCCAAGAATAATCGTTTCTAGATTATAACATGAATCAAATGCATAAAATCTAATTGTAGTAACTGAATTTGGAATTGTGATACTTGTTAATGAAGTACATAATTCAAATGCATTGCTTTGAATCGTTTCTACATTTTCTCCAATGATAATTGTTTTCAAATTAGAACATGAATAAAATGCATAACTTCCGATTGTATAAATTGAATTCGAAATTTCATATGTTTCATTAAGAATTCCTGATGGATAACAAATAATTCGTTTAACAAACCCATCATAAAGAATTCCATTTTCATCACTATAATAATGTGTATATTGATCTAATACTTGTATAAATGAAAGATTTGAACATTATATAAAAGCTCCAACTTCAATTGGATAAACTGATTTTGGAAGTGTAATATTTCGTAATGATATACAATGTTGAAATGCAAAACTATTAATTGTTCGTACATTTTCTCCAAGTTCAATCATTTCTAATTTAGTACAAAATCCAAATGAATAATATTCAATTGTTTCAACTGAATATGGAATTATAATATTCGTTAATGATGAACATGAATAAAATGAATATTCACCAATTGTTGTTAAACTTGTCCCAAATTTGATACAATTTAATTTAAAACATGATTTAAATGATGATGTTCCAATAGATTTTAATGAATTACCAATTTGAACTTCTTCAAGATTTAAACATGATTCAAATGATGATTCTTGAATCGTGATGACTGAATCTTTAATTTCTATCGTTTTCAAAATATTCCATTTATAAAATCGTTTAATATCAATTTCTTCAATTCCTTCTTCAATAATAAGATGAAATATTTCGTTTTCATATTGATATATATTCATTAAATCTTCTGTATTATTAATTATATACGTATTATTATATATTTCTATTTCTTTCGATTTATGAATAAATATTATCAAAAATATTAAAATATTGATAAAATTATATTTTTCTTTATTTCTTGTTTTTAAATTCATTAAATATTTTCTTACTATAATTAAAATGATAATAAATTTCATGAAATTAAATAAAACATTTGGTTTGTTATCATTAAATATTGAAAGATAATTTATATTATGACTTGAATTCAAAGAAAATTTATTATCACTAATTGAAAGCGAGTTCCAGCAGGCATTAGATGCATCGAAAAATAAAGTATTTGGAAAGATATCAAAAATGCGATGATTAACAGCGTAATAAAAATACGGATAATATGGAAGAAATAAGAAAAAGTCTCTGTGTTCTTGTGAAATTATCTGGGAATATTGGCTAAAAATGATTTTTAAAAACTGATATATGTTTTTCCTTATTTGATAGGAATCATTTTTGGCATTTAATAGCTCCCGTGATATAGTTCTTTTACTATGAGACAAAAATGTATTCATAAAAAGTAATAAACAGATGGAATACATGAAAGAATATTTTGAAGAAATTTGAGTTTCAAAGCCCACAAAAATTCAATACTATTCAATTATACCACTTTCACGTAAAGACTCCAAATTCTCAGAATTCAAGTCACTTTGGAAGGGTTCCAATTTAAATCCATCACCCGAGTATATATCAATAGATTTTATGTCTTGAATGAATGTCCAATAGAACAAGCATTTTGGAAAGTCGAATTTTCATAAAATACCTTTTTTCCTTCAACTTAAGTTCTCAATCTTATAAAAAATAAAAATTTTTGGCTTATCGTAAATCCAGGGCAAAAGAGTGCCCAACTTTTTGAATGGATTATATCCACTTTTTCATAACTAACCGTACCGATATAGGGCAAAAAAGTGACAGCAATAATTTTCCATTCAATATCTTAATTCAAAATTGAATTGCCTTCACAAATAATGAATACCCATTGAATAATTTTGGTTGTAGAATATATTTGAATGCATTCAAATTATTCTATGTGTTAATACAATTTCTTGATGTAAAGTGTCAAAATATATATGTCATCGTCAAATGTCATTTTGCTCCGAGTATTTATGAATGAAAACTATTTTTACATTTTTATCAAATTTTCAATGGTCGTGATCCCAGGGCAAAAAAGTGTCATCCGAATCAATAGTAATGAATATTTTCTATTTGTATTTTTATGCCAACGAATTGAATATTGTCTTTTGATTAAGAATTTTGCACTTTTATACTGCAATTTAGTAAAGCAATATTAATTGATTTTTAAAAATAAATTATTTTGATAATTTATGTGAATCTATAATAGAGTTTGCTGTTTATGTTGTTGAGGTTATTTAGAGTTCCATAAAACAAAATTAATGTTTACTAAGTTCTATTTTTTATGAGAATATTTTTTCATGGTGAAACATTGCACACTTCAAATTTTTCCATACCTCAAAACTTGAACGTTTTATGGTATCTCTCAAAGCGTTGATTCACATTGGCTCAAACAAAAACACTCAAGTTTATATTAATCTATACAATCATATTCATATCCAATCGTCCTCGTCCGCTTTCGCCATATCTCCGATGCTTCCACTGATCTCTTCGACAAGCTTTGTACTCGACGTCGAGTGTTGGCATTCTGTGAATGTGAGAGTTGGCATTGCTATTCTCGAGTTTCTAGAAAATTGAGTTGTTTAAGTTTGATCACTGATCAAAAAGAAAAAAAAGAACTATAAAAAACAAATAAAATCAATTCACACTCATGAATCGCAATCAATTGCTATAGTCAGCTAAAAAATTCATATAAAACAAATATTGAAATGAATTTATTTAAATAAAAGTTGTGATTGTGCATTTATATTTTTTATTGCAAGTTCATCTAAATGTTTTCTTAAACCCCTATTTCAGCTTGAAAATTTTGAAATTTAAAAAATAACATTCACAGAAACAGTTAATGTTATGCTTATTGTTGCTCAAGCTTAACTTCTTGAAAAATTGGCAATATTATTAAAACGATTACTATTATGTATTTTATGAGCGTTTTGAAATTAAAATAAATTAATATTAATGCAAGAAAATATTACTGAAATTAGAAATTATTGCAATATTCATGAGGTTTCCATTATTAGTTTAACATTATGAAGAGATGTCGTGAAATGTCACAATATACTTCTTACTCCATTCTTGAGATACCGTTTCAAGTTGTTCGATTCCATTTATAAATGTTTTTGCTAAAGCATTTCTTGAATAGTTGTATAGTTGATTTGAAGAAATTGATAAATTCAAATTTTTTCTAATAAAATATGGCGAAGCACCTTTAGAACGCAAATCATTAATTTCCTCTTTTTGTTTTGAAGTAAGAAGGCAAAAAAAACTTTCAACGTATCTCTTATTCATAGAGTGATTGTGAATCCATTCACCCGAACAATTACATAGGATTGAATCTCTGAACTTCACACTGAAGTGGCTTGGGCAATCCTTGAACCTGCACTTATAACAAACATATGATGTAATGTCTCTTTTTTTTGGACTCAACAATTGAATATGGACATCGATGGATCGCCATTTGGTCTTTGATATCGATCTTGAAATCATCAAAAGCACTCATCCCAATTCTCCCTATAATATAATCAATGAATTCAATGGGGGTGCTTTCTTTTATTTCCATTTCTATCTGCAAATTAATAAATTAACGGTTTTGTCCGGACGGTTATGTTGTTTTCCAATTAGACCTAACCCGTAACAAATGTAAAACCAAGAGTAGGAAATCAACAAATGTGATCGATACTTCATTGAAACGCAGACCTTTATAAAATCTGTTTAACCAGTGAACTTAAGTGGAAAAAATGGAATAATTAAAAAGAGAGATATCAACAATTATTAGTTTGAAAAAACAAAAAAATGAGAGTTTTCGCTGGTCTTAAGGTCATTGCTGTTCTTGTGTTCTAAAAAAATGTGTTGTTTGAGTTTGATTACTGATCAATTATTCGAGAGAAAGAATATTAGGACATAGAATGAAACAAACCATTTAACACTTGTGCTTCGAAATCAATAGTTGTGGTCGGATGGGATGTAGGTGGACTTAAATTCAATATTCGAAAATGTCAAGACCATGACCAGTCCAAATGGCAAATGGAGTAGTGATCATCTTCATATTGGCCCCCTTGAAAGGAAACACAAGATCAATCTTTGGTTGAACAACTTTCAGGAATATGCATTGAAGCTTTGGCTTAAATGAACTTTTGGCGCCACGTTTATTTTGACAAAATCACGCGCCTTCTGATATTTTGCCACTGCTAAGAAAAATTCAATGGCCCACAAACGCATTCAATTTTTTTCTGATATGATTGAGAGTGTTTTTCGGTTGGCACTTTTTAGCCCTGCGCATTATCGTTTTTCTCTCAAAAGTATTCAAAATGCTTGTCACTTTTTTGCCCTGGATTCACGATTTTCCAAAATTTATTTGGGGAATCGTTTTTTGCTACAGACAAACCTTGTCAATTTTAGTAGCAAAAAAATTGTGTAAAAAAGGCGGAGAATACCAGGGGGTTTCGGAAATGTGATATAAAAAATTGTTCTGATCATTCATCACAAACAAAGATTGAAGCAACAAATGTTGAATTCCCCGGGTTGTTATATATTTTCGTTTTTAATTTCAACTTTCAGTGCAGCTCATTAAATCATTTGGTCTTACTCATTTGTGATTTAGTACACCTAATTTATTAATATATATATTTTATCATTTTATCCATCACATTTAGGCTTTCAATATACAAATATACACATTTGTTTCATATCTCATTTAATCATTGTTATCTCATTTTATCTCTCTTTCAAACATCTATGATTCACTTAATCATTTTTTGCATTTTTGTCAATTTTGTTTAATTTTTTAGGAGGTATTTTAAAAAAGTTTTTGTGTTTTTGAATCTTTAGTTATATGCTTGTATTTGTTGTTTAACTTTCTAGGTTTATTTTTTCAGTTTTTGAATATAAATCCGATGATTTTTCATTCATTTGATTCTATCGTTGGAAATCTGCATCCAGTTTATTAAAAATATCCTTATGCTAAAATGCACATTCTTTTTTCCCATCCAATATTATTTTGCTGTTATTCTTTCAACATATATGTAGATTATTATGTTTTATTTATTATTCATAAATCCTTTATTTTTTTTCTTTTTCAGCATATGATATTTATAAAATTTTTAATTAACTGCATTCACCAGAAATTTGAAACTCAAAAAATGTGATGAAATTCTAGAAATCAATAATTTATATGGTTTTGTTAGCTTCTCATATCATAATTTTTCATCATAATCTGACGTTTTGCTCCATCTATTTTTTATCTAACAAATTTAATTACAGCAAAATGACATCAAAATTTTTTTTTCGCGACGAAAATTGACAAGGTTTGTCTGTAGCAAAAAACGATTGCCCAAATTTTTTCAATAAAAATATTTTAAAAATTGGTATAAAACTTGAAGTTTTTATTTTAAACAAACCATGATTCCTAAATTTGCATCTATATAATTTTCTTTATTCCAAGAACGCTTGATCATGAACTTTTTTAGCGATTTTTTTTTAAATTTTACCAGCGTGTATTTTTCATCACAACTTTGTGAACACTTTTAACTTTATGAAACAATTGAAGTGATTTTAATAATTTTCTATTTTCTTTTTCCATAGTAATAATTATGTTTTCTATTAATTTTGTTTTAGTTTCCGTTTCGATGAGCTGAGATTTTATGCTTTCAAGGTTGCTTTTGGTTTGCTCAATTTCTTTTTTCAATTTCATTTTTTCAATTTTTGGGATTTGCAAAAGCATTTCGTAATTTTGCTTCATTATTTCATATTTTCGGTCCGAATTTTTTATCTTTTTGTCACTATTTTGATTGTATTTATTTATTTTTTGTAGGATTTCTTCAATTCGTTTAAATTTTTGGTTAACTTTTTCGATATTTTCTGTTTTTGCTTTTGTCTTGTTAAATATTATTTTTCGTTTTTCATTAATTGACTTTAAATTACTACTTAAATCACTAATAATTTTTTGATGTTTTTCAGAGTTTAATTTAATTTGAACATTCATTTCAGATAATTTTTCTTCTAATTTTTTGTTTTCTTCTTCGAGTTTAAGAATTTCGTTTTTCTTTTGTTCATTTTTATTATTCAGTAGTTGAAGTTCATTTTTATATTTTTTTATTTCTGTTTTCATTCGCTCATCAAATTGATTTTCTTTAAGTAAATTGATTTCCTCTGTATGCAAAGTTTGGTCAACATGTGTCTGAATCATTTTCAAAGTGTTATTTTTTTCATCATAAATCTTTTGACTTTGCAAAAGTTTGTTTTCGAGTGAATCAATAAGACTATTCAATTTGATTTGTAAATCATCGAATCCATTTACGGCTATATTGAATTCCTTTGAAAGTGAATTGAATTCATTTTGAAGACGATTTGAAATTTCGCTTTTCTCTGTATTCATATTATGAGTTAAAGAAAGCAAATGTTGTTTTTGATCACACAGAGAATCAATGTGGGATTTGGCAGTAAATTTTTCGTTTGTAATTTCTTCTGTTGATTTTTGAATTTGTGATTTCCCCTCATCATGGATTTGATTAATAATACTTTGAATCTCACAGAGTCTGCTTTTTGTATCACTTTCTTTTTTGGTAAGTTCTTCTACTTGAATAAAAAGTTGGGATTTGAATGAATTTTTTTTTTGATCAAATATTCTTTCCTTTTCATATTTCATTTGATTTATCATTTCTTTTAATTCACTTATCATTGTAGTAATATTGGTATCTTTTTGTTCCAAATGAGTTAATTTTATACATAAAGTATCAAAGGAATTCGATTTTTCACTAATTGATTCTCGGATTGTTTTTGTTTTGTCTTTTCTTAATTGGAGCTTAATATTCAATTTTTGGATTTGTTTATTTTTGATTTGGATTAAATTTTTATTTTCTTCAAATTCTTTTAAAATTTGTTCATATTCTTGTGTCATGCTATGAACCTGTGCGTCCTTCCTTTGAATGAAGTTTGAGACTTCATTAAATTGATTGCTTTGTGCCGGAAGTAACAACTTTTTGTATATAAAATGTACGTTAAAAAACAAAATAAACGGTCGTTCAATAAAAGAAGAACTTGAAAATTTTACAAAAAAAAAACATAAAAATGATAAAACACACAAATTCAAATAATGAACGATAGGTATATCACATTATAAAAAAATATTTTAAAAAGAACAATTTTAATAAATTCATATGAATAACATTTTCAAAATTGAAAATCATCATTTGTTTCGACTGAGGCATATTCAGCTTTGATTTGAAGCTTCTTTAACGTTTCAACCACATTTCCAACCTCACTCTCATACACCTGTTCATTTTCGAATGATTTGTGCATATCAATTGTTTGTTGCACAAGAAGTTTTCTTTTGCTTGGATTTGATCCTCTAATGAGTCCACCGCCTGTTGAACATGAGCCCGGACAAAAATCTGCTTCGACAATGTCATATTGGCAATTATTTCGGTCGATATTTGCGGATAATCTTCGAAGTGATGCTTCGCCACAAATTAATGCTCCTTTAAGGTTTCCACAAGTATATTCTATAACATGTCCTGCTTCTTTGACTTCAACTTCTTTGTATCCTGAAAGTTTACGAACCATATAAATGGCATCATTATCATTTGGAAATGGAAATGTTTCAATTTCATCTGATTCTTGAATCATTGAACTTATTTCACCAACAGAAATAGTACCATCAATATCCCCCTTGAATCGACCCGTTTCAAGTTTCCGATCATAGCACGGGGCGACGTTTAAAACATATGGCGGTTTTTTGATATCGTTTTTGGAATGTAAAGCATACAATTGAGGAAACGGTTTGATTGGTGCTAAATGATTTGCATTCTTGGTTTTGCGCTCGAAAAAGAGAACAGCTCCAGGGCACCGAGATATGATAAATGGCTTGGTTATCTTTGCTTTCTTAAATTCATCTATCAATAGATTTCTCCAAACAATTTGCCAAAACCCATCATGTACTACTTGGGATGCACCAAGTGATAAAAAGAAAAAGGACATTGAACCAAAAGCTTTTTGAATTGACCACTGTTTTGCAGCTGCAAGATTAGCAAGTACTGATGTTGAAATGATCACTGAAAATCCTGGATTTTCCTTTATTGCTTGAAGAATTTTTGTTGGATCTTGGTGAGAAAGAAGAGTAATTTCATCTTCAGTTATTGCACATCCACTGCATGCAAGGCAATCTTTTAAAGAAACAGTAAAAACTGTTTCATTATCATCTTTAATTCTTCCACGTTCTTCTACAACAGGATGGATACAGATTACTGATTCTTGGCCAGGATTATTCATGTTTTGACGATAATAAACTTCTGGTCACTTCACGTTGTATCGTATATTTAACGTTCTTCAGTATTGGCTTGTCAAGACAGTTAACGTCTCCACTTGTCCTTTAAACTATTCAAAAAGTGGAATACTGAAAAGTGAGCATATTTTGTAGTTTCATAAAAAAAGTAACTTATTATTATGATTTTTATATCACTATGCAAGGGTAAGGCAACCAAAGGTGAAGCAATTCATTTTATATCACAAGAAAGAAATTACTAAAAGTTAAATGTAATTATATAAATATTTACTAGGTTATCTGAATAAAAAATATTGAAACAAGAACTTTTTTATGATGTTTTGTTTTCTCAGCAATTTCAAAATTATTATTTTCGAGTGCAATTGCAAGTGCAGTTTTAAACGATTGAAAAAAATTTCAAATATTATTATAAAATTTCAAATCATTAAAGCAAGTTTTAAATAAAACAAATAAATATCTTTAGTATTAACATCATTTCCATTTTGTTCAAGAAGTAATTCTACTATTGTTTGAAAACACATTTAAAACATTTAATATTATTATGTTCCTTTTGCAAAAAGGCATTACGAGAAGAACTTATAAAGTATTAAAAAAATTGAGTTACATATCGTGGATACATCCAAAGTACTAAGGCTTGCAGTTATCAATCAACAAATAAAAACATTTAAATAGAAAGATTTTTATGATTATTTTAATAATTCTTCTTCTCTTTAAACAAGGAAACTAAACAGAAGTTTCTTCATCAAATTCATCACCAAATGCAGGAGTTGGAATAATCCATGTGAAGTAATTTCCATTTCCAAAAACTTCTTTCATTGAATCAATTGCATTCATATTTTTTCGTTTTTCGTTTTTCCAAACTTGTATCATAGTCATATTCTTTAATAAATTTGATAAAGCTTTAAGAAATGTATGTAATAAAGCTCCAAATAAACAAATTTCGATTATAATCATTAAAATATCAGTCACAAACATAAAAATATTTACGTTTTTTAATATTGTAAGCACTACCAATCCCCAAAGAATGATGAAAAAAGAATTGATCATTCCCCATAAACATAACAACATAAATTGTTTATGGTTACGTTTGCCAACCCAATTATTAATCCAACTACAAATATGATCACCTCTTATCACAAATCTTCCATAAGTTTTTGAAAAAGATGCAAATTTTGGATGGTTATTATAAGCATAAAATACTTGTTCTTCAGTAATTGCGAGACCAGATAATTGTTCTTCCCATGTATATAATAATTTTTTTGTCTGAATCCAATCAAATGGCAAATATCCAGGATCTTGACATGCTGCTGAAAAATAAGACCACATAAAGAATACATAACTTGTAATAACTGTAATCGTTGCAATTATTTTGCATTCAATTTTTAAGTGTTCAAATATAACGAGAAAGAAAAATAATAAAGGAAGAATTGAAAGAAAAAAGACTAAAATTGGTAATCTTAAATCAAGTTCTAAAAATCCCCAAAATGTTCTTTGTTGGATATCATTTTCAATCTTTACACATGGATCACTACATGGACAATTCCAAAAAATAAACCATTTTGTTTTTTCTACATATCCTCCATATTCATTGTAATCTGTCTCATTATGTTGTATCATCTCTATTTCATTGATCGGTTTATTTTATGAAAAAAACAAGAAATCATTGCCTTATTTTATTATACTTAAAAAGTTTTCTTAGGAAATTGCTTTTTGTGTTTAATAATCTCTAAGTCATGATTAGAAAATACGTATTACATCTCGAAATGCTATGATAAAAAAAGGAAAATAAACATTTATTGTGTTCGTGTTTTTTTAATTTTTAGGGGGTTGGTTATGTTTTTTTTTATTAGATGGAATTAATATATTAGATACTTTATGTGGTTTTGTGTAATAATTAGGAAAAACAAGATTTTAATTAAATTTTCAAATTCAATTAACTATTGTTATGTTACTAAAGTAAATTTACATGAAATTTAAAAATAACGTGCGTGGATTGATATTCAATACATCTTCAATTAGAAGTAAGATAATAATTTATTTTAATTTTCTTTTCGAATGTACAAAAAAAAATTTGGCGGGAAAAATGGATGTTAAAAATATGGACGAGTCAAATACTTTTAGCATATTACAAAAGCAAAATGAAGCACTCGAGCTAAAAAACCAAGAATTACAGAAACAAAATGAAAATTTAAGGACTCAATTTGAACAAGCTCTTGATGTATCATCAAAAATTGAAGATGTCTTCAAGGAAAACAAAATATTGGTACAAAAAATAAGATTACTACAATCCGAAAAAGATGAGGTTACGAAGTGTCTCCAATTAAGTAATAAAACTATCGATGAATTAAAAAATCAATTACGTGAAAGAGATATGCAAAGACAAGAAATCCAAAACAGTCAAATGATAAATAATAAAAAGCAAATCGAAGATAATTCATATTTAATTCAAGAATTACAGATTAAAACTTTGCAACAAAATCATCAGATTGAAAAAGCCCAAATGGAAAATGAATTAAAACAAATATTCAAAATATCATCTGAGTTTTTCCAGCAAGAGATTCATAATACATCACAATTAACAAAAGCATTTTTTGAATCAAGTCAAGAAATATCTAAAAATGGGCAAAATCAAAAGTATGTTTTAAAAATTCAAAAGAAATTGCGTAAACTTAAGATGGAAATCATTAAAGAAAATAAATTAATTACAGAATATTCACAACAAATACAAAAAAATGAACAAAAAATAAATGAACTCCAAAATCAAAATAACTCATTAAACCAAGAACTTTCAAATTTAAAACAAGAAAAAAATGAAATTAAAGAAAAATATGATAATATTGAAAGTGAAAATGTTCAATTAAAAGCGAATTTAAAACTAAAAAAAATCAAACAAAATGAAACTAAAAATGAAGAAACTATAAACCTTATACATAAAGTTGATGAAATTTCTTCGTTGCTTAAAGAATCAAAGGAAAAGAATAAAATATATAAGGAAACAATTGCAAACCTTCAAATAAAATTAAATTATCAATTAGAATTAAATGAAAATTTGAAAGCAGATAAATCAAATGAAATTAATAAAAAAGATTCAACAATTTCGAAATTAAATGAAAAATGTAATGAACTTGATTTAAAGATCAAAGAAGCACAAATACAACAAAATATAACAAGTAAATTCAAAGAAGAGAATTCATTAATTAAGGAAGAAAATGATGGGTTAAGAGAAGAGATGGAAAAATTAACAAATTACTTAGAAAATCAAAAAAATGAATTCATGCAAAAGATAAATGAAAAAAATACTACAATCGAGCATTTAGAATCTGAACTGAAAGAAGTAAAACATAAACTTGAAATAGCATCTAAGCCAATTGAAATATCAAAACTTATTCCACTTGCATCTTGGTCATGTACTGAAATGCCTTCTGAATTAACTAAAATCATTGAAAATTTAATCAATAATGATACTCTTCAACTTCCATCTAAAATAAGAAACGTAATTTCAGTTATTTGTAAATGGTTTACATCTAAAACACTTCTCGTTGAAAAAGAGATTAAAGAGAAGAACGATAAATTATTTTCTTTAAATACAAAAGTCATCTCATTAATTGAACTTATTAAACAATCTTTTCCAGAGGTTAAATTTGATATTGATTCAATTCTTGAAAACGAAAATATTAAAATGGAGCTATCTCAACATATTAATAATTTACATAAAGAATTAAGAAGCGTCAAGGAATTCAAAAATAATATTGAAGAACAAACTTTAGATCTTTTCTTAACATTAAAAATTGATTCTTTATCAGAAGCAAAAAATGCTGTTGTTAATATGATGAAAACATTTAAAACACTCACAAAGAAATATCAAAAAGTCAAGAAAAATAATCAAATTATTATAAGAAATAAAAAAAAGGCAGAAGAAAATTATGTTAAAATCCAAGAAAATTATAGTGAAATTCAAGAAAAAAATAATCAAATGATAAACGAAAATAAAAAATTGGTTTTTTTAATTCAAAATCAACAAAACCAAATTAATGAACTTAAAAAACAATTAAAACAATTAAAAACTGAATTAAATAAGCAATTAGCAAACATTAAAAATGAAAAGAACACAAGTCAAAACATGAAAGAAGCATTAGATACATTTTCTGTACAGAATAATTCTCTTAAAACACAATTAGAAGATTGTCAAAATGAAATTGATGAAATTAAGAAACATTATAAAGAGAAAATTAAAAATGAAAGAAATGAAAGTAAAACTCAATTTGATAAAATGTTATATGAAATGAAAAAGAAAAATTCAGAATGTTGTGAAATTATTCAACAACGAAACATAACAATTTCAACTCAAAAGGAAGAAATAGAAAAACTTGAATCAACAATTCGGGAATTAAATCTTAGATGTCAAAAACTCAAAACTCAAATCAACACAATAATAGCAGAAGATGATCAAAATCAAAAATCACTTAAATCTCAAACGAACGCAAAATTAATGTCATTAGAAACAGAATACAAATCAAAGTTACAAGAAGCTCAAACAAAAATACAGAAAATTCAACAACAATTTATTGATATATTAAATCAATCATTTTCAACTTTGATTTCTCAACAATTCAATGAGGAAAATTGTTCTGACTTGCTCAATAAAATTAGTAACGATTTTAGTAAAATGAAAACACAAGATACATATATTCGACAATTATTAAAAATTCAACCAAATCAAGCAATTGATCAAGTTATTCTAAACCTCAAAAAACATGATAAAATATCTACTTAAAATTTCATAAAGACTTCAGTGATTTTTAACATAAAATTAATATTAATTTAACATAAAAAATAGATTCATCTAAATGCTAATTAAAATTCTTATTCTGAAGAAATGTAATCCTTAAACTCAAAAATCTTACAAGAGTGCTGATCTCCTTTATATCTCTTTTTGTTTCAATAAAATATGTTTAAACTTTACATTTTAATCTTTTTAATTTTATGTATATTAACATTAATATAACTAATAATTACAAGGAATTAATGTTTTCTGAATGTAAATTCATTAATCAATCTACAATTGTTAGAAAAAGTTTCAATTCACTTTTTTATAAACTACTTAATTACATATTTCAATATTCTACATCATGACTGAAAAAAACTACTTAACTTATCTCGAATCATTAGAAAATATAATCTATAATATAAATGAAGCAAATATTGAGTCATCAATTGAAAATATTTTAAATAATTTTGATGATGAAGAAAATTCATTTTCATTTTTACATGTAATTACTCAATTAACTTTTTCCACTTTTATTTGGCAAAAAGGTGAAGCTCAAACCATATTAACATTTTTAAGATCAATATACGAAAAAAAGAAAACAACAATTCAAGATATGTATTCAATAAAAACACTTCTTTCATCATTAAATTGTGCATATAAACCACAAGAGTCACTTTATTTTTTAGGAAAAATGATAGAAGAAAAGATGATTGAACCTAGTTTTGTTGAATCTTTAAATTCCATATATTTTATGCAATATTTTCCAAATAAAGAACCCAAAAAATTCAAAGATTTCTATTTTTTATATAATGTTGAAAATTTACGAGAAAATGATTTTGCACTTCATAAACAATTAGTTAAAGATGGAATTAATCCTAATGAAATTGCAAAGATAATTCGGAATGATGAAATAGAAAAATTTCAAGAAATATCATCATTGGAAGATTTTAATTATGATCAACATATTATCCCATCACTTTATGAAAGATTTTCTTTTATTAATACTAAAGGTATTTCTTTAATAGATTATGCAGCATTTTTCGGATCAATTAAATGTTTCAAATATTTGTTGTTAAATAAACCTTCATTAGAAAATATTGGACAATTTGCTGCTGCAGGAGGAAATTTAGAAATATTTCATTTATGTGAAAATAATAATGCATCATTTGAAGGTTCCGTTGAAATACTTATCGAATATCATCGAAATGATATCTTTAAATATCTTTACGAAAATAAAAATGACTTATTCAAATCTAAAGATATTAATTTATTAGGAAAGAAATGTATTATATTTTTTAATTATGAGCTTTTATCATATTTAGAAGATAATGGATTAAAAGCTAATAAAGAATTTGTAATTGAATCAGCTAAAATTGGCAATTTATATTTATTTAAACATTTTTATGATAAGAAGGAATGTAATTCCCATGCAATTCATATATTAACTTGTGTTATGGAATCAGGTAATATTGAGTTTTTAAAATACTTACTAAAAAATATCAAAATGAACATTAATGATAAAAATGTTTTTTGTATTGTTTTAGAGTTATTTTGTTTTATTATATATCCGAATATATTTATTGGAGTTTTTTATAAAAAGTTGAAGCTCCTATTATATCTGCAGCATTACTTGGTAATATAGAAATAATGAAGATAATTCTTGATGTAAAATCTATATTAATAAATGCAATAGATTTTTATTGGAATATTTTAAAGTTGATTCAACAATTATAATAATTTAATATAATATTCGGTGTATATTTTGCATATTTAAAACTGCACTTATTGTTGCATCATCAAAGGGTTTCTATGATATAGTTAAATTGCTTCTTGAATTTTCATCGATAAATGTAAATATTAAAGATATTTGTTTACTTATTTTAAATTTTGTTTCTTGAATTTGATATATAAAAATATAATTTGGATTTTGTTTATATAAATTTTAACAGCATTAATGTATGCATCTAAAAATTGTTTTCCTGATATTGTTAAATTACTTCTTGAACAAAAAAGTATCAAAACTAATATTAAAGATATACAATTTGTTTATTTAAATTTTATTTTAATATTTTGAAATTTTGTGACAATTCATGGAAACATTTTAAACTATTTTTTACTGCTCTCATTTTTGCTGCTCAAGCAGGGTGTACTGAAATTGTTCAATTACTTATCGAAAAAAAGGATAATATAAATGCTACTACAATTGAATTCTAGTATTTAATGTTTTTTTCATAAGTTTAATATTTTTAAATGATGTTTGATATTTTCTTCATTTATTTTATGCAGCAATTCATTTAGCAATTATTAATGGATATGTAGATATAGTTAAATTGCTTCTTGCACAAAAAGGAATTAAAATTAATAACAAAATTAATTTTTATATGTTTTATAAAATTTTTGTGTCAATTATTTAATATTTTAACATATTATATGGGATTTATACAAAATTTTCAAAACTCCTCTTATTATAGCATCTGAAATTGGTCATACTGAAATTGTTAATTTACTTCTACAACAAAAAGGAACAAAAATTGATTTAACTGATGATTTTTTCATTGGCAAAATGTTTATTTAAAAATTATCTTGTTTAAAAATAATTTTTGGAATTTGTTCCAATTTTTTGAAACAGCATTTCTGAAAGCATCTAAAATAGGAAATATTGATATAACTAAAGCTCTGATTGAAAAAGAAACAAATATACAAGTAAAAAATATTTATTTTTTTTCTTACAAAATTTATTTCATTGATAAAATGTTTTAAAATAATATTAGGAAATTAATTAAATTATTTGAAACAGCACTTATCCTAGCAACCAAATATTATCACAATGAAATTGTAAATTATCTACTTGAACAAGATGATATAAATATTAATGCTAAAGATATTTATTTCATTCATATAGTATTTATTATAAATGTTTTCAGTTTTAAAATACTATTTGGAAATTGTTTAAATTATTTAATACTGCACTTCTGTGGGCAACTAAATATGATAAGACAGAAATAGTTAAATTACTTCTTAAAAAAGATGGAATTGATGTTAACTTCAAAGATATTTTTTCTTTTGTTAAAAAATTTATTTCATTATATTGAGATTTCAAAAATCTATTTAAAAATTGTACAAAATATTTAGAACACCACTTATGCATGCTTCTTTGAAGGGTAATATAGAAATTGTTAAATTACTTCTAGAAAAAGAAGGAATTGACATCAATGCCAAAGATATTTTTTGATTCTAATTAAAATTTCTTTCATTAATTTAAAGATTCAAAATAAAATTTGATATTAATACATAACATGTAATACAGCACTTATGTTAGCAACTAAAAACGGGCATATTGAGATCAAAAATTTACTTAAATCCAAACGTGTATGACATACAATAGGAACCTGAAATAAAAATAAAATTCTTAAATTTTATCATATAAAATATACTGTAAAACTAACTAAAAATCAAATTAAATTTACACCCATTTTCCATAAATAAAATCGTTTCAAAGAAAGGAATAAATTCAATTATTATATAACAAAAAACCATCAAATATACAAAGCACAAAATTTCAACAAAAGCTTTACAAAATACATTCATTTCAGGATAATACACAACTCCAATAAAGTTTAAAACTCAAACAAAAACGCAAAACTTCAACAAAAGCTTTACAAAATATTTTCATTCCAATAAACAAAAACAACTCCAATAAAGTTTAAAACTCAAACAAAAACGCAAAACTTCGCAAAATCACCACAATAAAACACTGTAAATTTCATCATTAATTTAATAACATTACAAAAACTATATAAAGCCAACAACTTCTATAGAAGCTTCCACACCAACGATGTCTCTTTTTGCTCTTAATCTTTTTGCGTATTCCTCTGCTTCCTTCGTGCACTTAAACTGTGGGAACACATCTGTTTTCATTAATTTCATATTCTCATCGAACGCGTTATCAAACACAGTCGCGGATGGAACACTCACTTTTTTTATATCTTTCACCATATAATCGGGAATATTTATATGACGTGGACCATTCGGCTCGATGTACAATCGCTTTATCTTTTCAAACGCTTCATTTATTTCTTTTTCTCTTGTTAATTTCCTAAATTTTTCGACTTCACGATAAAACAGATATCCTTCAGGGCAGTACCTTTTTTGTAAATATTTCAAGAAAAGCTTACTTGCTTCTTTGTCTTTTAATAAATTCTCAAGCTTATCTAACGTTTCAGTGCCTAAGTTCCCTTCAGGAGGCTTAACGTACGCCAGCTGTATCGGCATGCCAAACGATATCAACATCGAGACGATACAGAGAACGATAGCAATGATCGGCGGAATAACCGTCGGGTGTTTGCCTTCGGTCCACCCGATGATGATGTAAAGGCCGATAAAGATGAACCAACAAATACCAATGGACGTGAGCTCAATGTTATATTTTAACTCGTCATGGATTTTACGTATAAAGAAGACAGCAACCCAGAGGAAAATTTGAACAATTGTAAAAAAAAATAATACAAACCCCCAAAAAATAGTTGAGTTATATCGCGACTTGACTCCCCAGTGATTGACTGGATATACAATACATCGAACAAGACCGTATATAAAGGTGCCCAAAATAATAATCCAAAGATAAATTAAAAAGGCTTTGTCTGTAATTAAAAATCTTTTTTTGTTCTTAAGAGCATTAATAATTTTTGTGGAACATCGTGATTTTTCTGGATCAGAAGTTTCTGTTATTTCAGAATTGTTAATATGGTATATTATGATAAAACGTAAAGAGCGAACAGGATATGGGAAAAAATGGAGAGGTAACATAAACCAAATAAACCAATGGTCAAAAAAATTATAAAATTTGTCAGGACCAACCATAACCTTTAATATCATTGTGGAAGCCATAAGATATTGACCAATAGCTGAAGAAAAAATTAGCCAAGGTGATCTACATCTGATATAAAATGAATTTCTGAGGCGAAAAAATAGGATTACATTAAAAATAAAAAAAGCTGTCCAAAGAACCCATAGTGAACAGAAAAATAAAGCATATGGGTTATATGCAAAATCTACGCTTAATGGAGGTGCATATTCGATTTCTTCACCCGACATTTTTTCATCGGACTTGTTACATGAAATAATATTATTCATTTCTGACCATTTCAGTTTGAGAGAAAACTAAAATGACATTTTACGATGAGTAAACTTTCCAAAAATTCAGAAGATACAGTTATTTAGTCAAAATCTCAATGAACCAGAAGAATGACCTTGGTTACGTAAAACTGTGGTGATGTTCACATTGTTGAGAAAATTACTTTTTGAATACTTTATAACAATATAAATTTACAACGGTTTTTTATATAGGATATTTGAATGACAGACTTAAACTTTTTAAAAGTAGGATTGAATACTTATTCAAAGCGATGAATCAATACTTTACATAATCATAATGCAAGATCAAGAAGAAAGTGTATCCTCATACTCTGATGGATCTCATTCATCAAATGAATACTCAAGCACCAAGTATTCAACATCTTCTTCATCAACATCTTCTACTCATAAAAGTCACTCAAATGAAAACATATTTTGTCCTATTTGTCATGCAACAGTGAGCTCATTAGAAACATTCCAATGCTGCAGCAAATGTAAGGATGCACTTGATATAGCTCGAAATTTCAATCTTGACAATCTTCAATCTCAACAAATTTCAAATATGTACTCACCAGATCTTATAAATGAAGCATCCAATGCCATTTCTCAAGTTGATCCAGGACCTGGCTGTGGATGTTCCAAATCTGCACGTCGTCGACGAGGCATGCGTAAGTATTATACTTCATTAAATTCCTGGATCGAAGAATTATCTGATCTTCAAAACGAAGATGATGGTGCTCTTATTGAGAAAGACAAGAACGAAGCCAGCTTCAAAGTCCGTTGTGCCACCATCATGTCATTCTTCATCAATTTTTGTCTTCTTTGCGGCAAAGCTTTTGCACTTTCCACCTCCACCTCCAACACTCTTATCTCCTCGCTTGCGGATTCCGCACTTGATCTTGTAGCCGGTATCATTATTTCATGCAGTGCAGCACATTCCAAATTCACACGTGAAGATCTCATTAAGTATCCTGTTGGCAAGTCACGTGTTTCCACTGTTGGCATTTTAGTTTTTTCTGTTTTAATGAGTTGTTGTGCTGCATATATCATCATCGAGTGTGTCATGTCATTGATCAATCATGTCGTCGCACCCAAAGCAACACTTGGCGCGGTCATTGTCATGTTTGTTACAATTGGCGTCAAACTTGCTATGTGGATTATCTATCGTTGTATCGGTCACCCGTTTACCATCACATTATCAGAGGATCATCGTAATGACGTCCTGACCAATGCGTTAGGTCTCTTTATGTATTGGGGCGGCTCTGAGTTAGGCTGGTGGATGGATTCCGTTGGCGGTATCTTATTATCATTGTTTGTCTTAATCAGTTGGATCTTAAACGCAACTGAAAACGCAAAAATGTTAATGGGAGCGTCGGCGCCACCAGAAGTCAATCGCGCGTTGACTTATATTGCTGCACATCATCACCCGCTCATCCTCGGCGTCGAACAAGTTATCTCATTCCAAGTCGGCCCGCAATACTTCGCCGAGTTGCACATCGTTGTGCCCGGTCACATACCATTGGAAATCGCGCATTGGGTCGGAGAGTCATTGCAACTAAGGGTCGAAAAGCTGTCGTACATAGAGAGGGCGTGGGTGCACGTCGACTGCGAGGAGCACGACGAGAACGAGCACCTGCTGTTCATGAGGGCAACTGGGAAAATCGGTAAGCAAAAGAACACAGACGAGTCAGAGCAGACAGAGGTAGAAATACAGCCGTAACATGACAGCATAACCAACTGTTGTGTGGTGTCAATAAAGAACAATTCAGTTCACTTTTGTATATAATTTGATTTACCATCGCTTGGATGAGCTGATGGAATACTGTTGGCGCCTTATTATGTGTGTAGTGAATTGTTTCAGCATATTAGAAAAGGAAATAAATGCACACGAAGTTTTGTTTTTTCGATCACATTGTTTTTAACTACTTCCTTTTGATGCAACTGTAAGAGTTGAGATCTTCTACATTTTAGGCAATAAATACCACTCGAGTGCAAGGATCATAATGATTTTTTACCCAAGCAATTCTTTGTATTTTTTTATAATTAGACAGTTTTTCATGGAGTCGTAGAACTTTCATCTATATTTATTATCCTACATCCTGGTCGATGTAAGGAATGGGCTTCATTTTTTTCTTGATGCTGTGTTTCAAGTTGTGGCGTTGAAAAAAACAAAAAAATGAAATATCTTTTGCCCATTTTGGAATATAAACTTTGATAAGACTTGAGCACTCTTTTAAAGGTATAACACAAATTTGGTTTTCAGGTACAATATAGTTAGTAAAATTTCTACATTGTCTTCTACTCTATCTCGAATTTCGAAGTGCAACATTTGCATGCATTTTACAATGAGAAATTTAAAATTTTCAAATATGTTCAAACATAAGTGTATTCAATAAATACATTTAATTAAAATTTCTAACAAAGTTTAATTTTTATTATTTCATATCAAGATAAAATGCATCTGCCGTTATTTCCATCTGGTTTTGGGATTTGATTTGTTTGTTGATGATCATCAACAATTTCAACTTCGCAAATTTTTGTAAATAATGCTTCAAATGCATCATGAACATTTATATTTTCGCGAGATGAAACTTCATAGAAAATAAGGTTCTCTTTTTTGCTCAGTTCAATTCCTTCATTTGTCGATACACTTCTATTTTCATCATCACATTTTGATCCGATAAGTATTATTCTATCATTAACATCCCATTTTTGATGGATGTCGTTTAACCACTTTGGAATAGCCTCAAATGTTTCCCTACGGCTAATATCATACAGAAGAAATACTCCTTTTGCTCCTCTAAAAAAAACTTTGTTAACAGGTGTCGTTCTAAAGAGATCCCAAATCCGTACCTTAACAGTTTTGCCTTTGGTTTCTACTATTTTTGTTTCAAAATCAACATTAATGTTTTTTGTAATAAATTCATCTTTAGTAATACGGTTTAAAAATGCGGTTTTCCCCACACCACGTTCTCCACAAACAACAATTTTCCATAAGTAGTCTGGATCTTTTTTCTTTTCCATTTTAAATTGTGATGTTTAACATGTACCTAGTCCATTCATATTAAACGGTCAACGATGTTGGGCAGCTTTTTTTTTATAAACGTATTTCAAATTGGGTTGACCAGTGTATCATTTAAAAAGTGAAGCTGATTCTGTCAGCAATATCTTATCGGTTGCGGGTATTTTTGACCCTTTTCAAAAAATGCCTTTTTCAAAAAATGCCTATTTCAAAAGGTTGAATGAGCGAAGTAATGATAAAATCGTTTTCAGACTTAATTTCGCTTAGAGAAATTATTAATAATATAAATAAAGCCAATATTGATATATCTGTTTCATCGTTATTCGAATTTTATGATAATTCTCATAAATATTCATTCAACATGACTATATGTCGTTTTGTTTATGATTCATTTGCTGCTCGATTGAAAGATTTCGATATGGTTATTGCATTTTTGAATTTAATTGAAAAGGAGATAAATAAATACCAAGTTAAAATATTTGATGTATTTTCTCAATTCCTACGTGACAAGGATTCACAAGAATCAAATTACCTTCTTGCAAAGATGATAGAAAAAGGTTTAATTAGAACCACAATTGCGATAAACAAAGGAAATTTATATTTTTCACATTATAAATCACTAACAGAATTTCACTCAAATGAAAAACTAAAATCTGATCGATTTTGGAAATACTTCTCTGAAAATATTGCAAACCTTTCAAAGAATGATTGGGAACTTCATAAAAAATTAGTCGAAGAAGGAGTTAATCCAAATAAAATTGCAAAGGCAATTCGATATGATGACTTAGCAAAACTTCAAGAAATAGCATCACAGCAAAAGTTTGATTTTAATCAAATCATTGAACCATCACTTTATGAAAGATGTTCATATATTAATCAGGATAATGTTTCATTAATTAATTATGCAGCATTTTTTGGATCAATAAAATGTTTTAGATATTTACTTACGAATGAAGCAAAATTAGATAATACAGGTAAATATGCTGTTGCAAGTGGAAATCTTGAAATTATTCATTTATGTGAACAAAATCATTCATCATTTGAAGGCGCATATGAAACAGCGATTGAATTTCATCAAAATGATATCTTTTATCATATAAAAGAAAATAATTTGGCTGAAATGAAAGATGAATCCATTCTCGAAAAGATTTGTATTATGAATGATAATTATGAAATTCTTCGATTTTTGAAAGAAAATAATATGAGCGTTTCTGAGGCATTAATAAAAGAAGCAATAAAAACAGGAGTTTTATTCTTGGCAAAACATTTTCTCGAAGGAAATAAAATATTTAGTAGTGCTTTAGCTGTAGCTGTAGGATCAAAAAACATTGAACTTGTAAAATATATTTTAAAGAGAAAAAATATTGATATAAATGCATATGATTTTGATATAAAAATTTTGATGTTATATAATATTATTTGGATTTTTTTCTATAGATTTAAAACAGCATTGATGTATGCAGCAAGAATTCCTCACCCAGAAATTCTTGAATTACTTTTATGCAGAATAAACCTTAATATTAATCTTAAAGATATCTACTTTCTATGTATAATGTTTGACTTCATATATTTGATATTTATTATAAACATTTGGAATTTATTTAAATAAAATAAAACTGCACTAATAATTGCATCTGAAAATGGCTACATTGAAAATGTTAAATTACTTCTTCAGCAAGAAAATATTGATGTGAATGCGTGTGACTTTTTTTTACATTATTTATTGTTTGATATGATCATTTAACGTTTTATATAAATATTACAAATTAATTGAAATAATTTCAAACAGCTTTAATTTTAGCATCTATGAATAATTACACTAAAATTGTTGAATTATTACTTCAATATGGAATTAGCTTTAATAATAGAACTATTTATTTATATATATTAAAGTTTATTCTTTTGATTCTATGATTTAATAAAATATTTGGGAAAAATATAACTTATTTTGGACAGCACTTATGTGGGCCACTTATAATAATAACACTGAAATTGTTAAATTGCTTCTTGAACTATCTGGAATAGATGTAAACACAAGAAATATTTATTTATTTGACTCCTTTTTTATTTGAATAATTTTATATTTCAAATTAAAATATAATATTAATTTAGAAATTATAAAACAGCACTATCAATAGCATGTGAGAAAGGCTATATTGAAATTGTTAAGTTACTACTTCAGTTTACGTTAACTGATGTAAATGTTTTTAATATTTGTATGCTATTTTCAGCGTTGAATTTATTTATTTAATATTTAATCATAAAATTTGAATTTTATTTTTGGAGTTTCGAGTTTTAATTTAATTATTGGAATTGTATTTAAATATTTATATCACCTCTTATGTATGCATCTATACAAGGCTATTATGAAATTGCTAAAATGCTTATAGAAAATAAAAAAATTATCATAAATGCCCAAGATATGTGTTAAGTTTATTTAATATTTATTCTAATAATTTACTATTTTTTCGATATATAAGGAAAATATTTCATTCATTTAGAACTGCATTTATGCATGCATTTGATAATGATCAATTTGAAATAATGAAATTACTTATTGAACAAAAAGGAATCAATTTTGATATTAGTAATATTAATTTATGTTATTATATATTAATTTCAATTTTTTATATTTTTTTATTATTTGGAATTTGTTTACTATATTTCAATTATTACTTGTTAAAGCAGCATGTTTAGGTAAATTTGATATAATAAAATTGCTTTTGAAAAAGCGAAAAATTAATATCAATGCTAAAAATATTTATTTTTTATATTTGAAGATTATTATTGTAATATGAAATATTGTTATAACTTTTGGAATTTATTTTAATTACTTAAAACTTCAATAATATACGCATCTGAAAAAGGTTATACTGAAATAGTTGATTTGTTATTAATGTGTGGAGGATGTGATAATATTCAGAAATTTTCTATATTTATTTTGAAGTTTGATTTTTATATTCGAAATATCTTTAAAAATTTTAAAATTAATTAACATTTTTTGAAGAAGCACTTTCACTTGCATCTTTAAATGGTCATATTGATATAGTTAAAATACTTCTTGAACAAGAAGGAATAAATATTAATGCGAAAGATATTTAATAGTAATATTTAAAATTAATTCTATTTATTGGATATTCAAATATTTCATTTGAAGTTTTATATAAAAATTTAGTACAGCATTTATGAATGCTGCTGAAAATGGTCATATTGACATAATAAAATTACTTTTAAAACAAGAAAATATTGATATTAATGCTAAAAATATTAATATCTTGTATACAAATTTTATTTTAAAGATATGAAGTTTAATAATAATATTTGGATTTTATGAAAAGTATTTCAAACTGCAATTATTTGGGCATCTACTAATGGACACACTGATATAGTTAAATTACTTATTGAACAAGAAGGAATTGATATTAATTCAAAAGACCTTTATTTATTTTATATAATATTTAAATATTTGATTTGATATTTATTATTAATATTTGGTATAAACAATTTTTATTTTTTACAGCACTTATGTGTGCATTTCAAAATGGTCATATTGAAATTGCAAAATTACTTATGAATAGAGTTGGAGTTGATGTCAATGCTAAAAACGTCTATTTTCATCATTTAATAATATTTAATAATAATATTTGGAAATTATTTATAATACTTGAATCATTTCTTATAATATCTGCAAAAAATGATCATATTGAATTCGTTAAATTACTACTTGAACAAGAAGGAATTGATATAAACGTTAAAGATATTAATTTTATTAACATAATCTTTTTCACAATAATTTGAAATTTTATTATAACATTTGGATTTTCATTAAATGATTTAATACTGCAATTATGAAAGCATCTGAAAATGGTCATATTGAAATTGTTAAATTACTTCTTAAACAAAAAGGAATTGATGTCAATGAAAAAAATATTTGTATATTTTATTTAATAATCATTTATAATATTTAATATTTCAACAATTTTTATGGAAAATTTTACTATCATTTAATACAGCTTCGATGCTTGCTCTCGAAAATAAGCATAAGGACATTGTAAGAATCCTTCTTGATTACGAAGAATAGAATATATAAATATCATTGCAAAACTTAATTAATAAATAAACATTCCTTAAGCTAATAAATAATGTAAAGTTTTCCATTATGTTGTCCTCATAATCTTGCAGCTTTAATTAAAGCTAGATATCATTTTCATAATCATATTTTGGTTAATTTATGAAACATACACATTTGAATCTTTATTTTCCAAACCCATTATCATTATATTTAATATATACATAACAACAGAAAAAACGTAAATAAATTAATATTACGCTTTAATGTTTATTATTAAATACAAATTCTATGTTAAAAAATACAATACAAAGTTTACACAAGATGAGTTCTTTTTCTCTTTTGAAAGACTGATTGCTTAGGTTTTCCTACGTTATTAAACAGAAAGAATGCAACAATCCCAAATACGAATCCCACTGCCATAACAGGTGCCACGAGTTGAGCCAAAAAACTTTTAACTTTTGAAAGAAATTCATTTTGAGGATTTTTTATGCTTTCTTTAGCTTTTATATAACCAATTTCTTTTATTACGTAAAACTTAATAGCCGAAACGCAATTATCCGAATCAAAAACATTACCACTTTCGGAAATCAATGATTTGTTGAATTCCGAATTTATATTTCCTGAAAAACAACAATTTTTTACTGAGATTTTTTTGCCTTTTGGAATTGTACCAATCGAATAAAACTTATGCTCTTTATCATGATAAAATGAGCACTTAAAAATTTCGCTTTTTTCTAATGCGGAATTCGAATGTATAGCAACTCCGATTCCTTTATGCATCACATTTGCTCTCAATAAAACAAAAACAGAAAATCCAATCGAAAAAAAACTATCACTCATTAGTATCCCAGCACAATCATTACCACTCATACATTGATCAAAAATAGAATAACGTATCGATAAACTACCCTTAAATATATCAAGAATTCCATTCATGTTCGATGAATAACTTGATGTAAAATTGCAATATCGAAATAAGAGATCAACATTCTCATGAAGAGCGGCTGAACCACCAATGCCATAAGGATATTGGCCAATGGAAGATGACCTAAAAATGGTTGTAAATGTCATATAAAAATGATTGGAATTTTTGGTAAAAATACTGCCGCCATATTTAATACTACGACATTCAAAGAAAGTTGTAGAGTCAGAGTTGACATCAGATGTACAGAAAATGGCACCGCCTGAGTTGGAATGACATTTAGAAAAAAGACAATTATTTAATATGATACTTGAAACACAATGAATAGCACCACCATCGATAATATAGCAAGCACAACTATGGAATTCAGAGTTGTAACAACTTAAAATTTTATCAAAAAAAGTAATAGGTTGCTGATAAACTTTAATCGAATCAATCATGTTAGACTCAATACGAATTGCTGAATCTAAGAAATATGAAAATTTTGATTTTTCAATATCTAATTTTTGGGAAATTGAAGAATAGAAAAATGGTTTAAAGAAGTTTGAAAATTTTGATGATACAACTCTTATCTGATTGATCTGTAAAACGTTTGGCATTGCCAGAAAAGGTGATGAAGAAAGACTTTTCAAATAAAGGGATAAAAGAGTTGCATTCATCTGAACTCATTAACATTAACGGCCTCCTACATGGAGCACCCCAAAATAGTCTTGTAAGTACTTGCCTCATAATTAAATTTAAAAACTTTATCACAAACATTTACATTACAAAATCCATTATCTTCAACTGAAAATCAACAAACTTACCAACAATATCACTAAAACTTACGCATTCGAATAATTTTTTATAATGAAATCCAGTTTTATCAACAGTATCATCAACATTAACATTATGATACGAATACAACAACACAAACAGAAGCATTAACATTTAGAAATATCTTAATCAATAAGAATTCAACAATAATTTTAAATTCATTAACTTTATCACCTCAATTCACATTTATTAATTCATTTATAACATCGAATTCATATCAAATATCAATGTTAAATTCATCTTTAACTTATACGAATACAAAATTTATATTTTATAATTATACTATTATACAATTTAATACATTTTTTCTTTTTATGTTATTTTTTGGCCGTTTTCCTTTTACTGGTGTTTCCATACCAGACCTTCTCCAATCCATTGTTAAAGCTGACTACACATTCCCTTTTCAGATATCAGAGTCGGCAACTGACTTACTTCACCACCTCATCACCCTTGATCCCGGCGACCGTTACACGGCCTCTGAAATTATGAAAACAAAATATTACAAATATTCAAAAACAAGGACAAATTAATATCGGTATTATTAGAGGAATTGTATTAGCTGTTGTAATTATAAATATTAGTGTTTACTTCAAACGTCTTAAGAAAGCTAAAGAAAAAATTGTTGAAGAGTATAAATATCAAACAAAAGAATTTGATAGTTTTGCAGGAATACTAGCATTGAAAGATATTGATGAAGATCCATTCGCAGTTGATTTCAAAGAACAAAAGTTTGTAACTCCGTTATAAACATAAATTTAATATTTAAAATAATTAACAATAGCATTTTTAGTAAAGCGGTAAATTTTGATGATTTTATTTTATTTTTTCTCATTTTTTAAAATTTAATCAAATTTTGAGAAAATAATTAACACATAGCAAAGTGTAAATGTATAAGCTATAAAAATGAATTTAGTAGCAAAATAAATTTCTCTAAATAGCAATCATTAAAGAACTACAATAATTTGTATATTACTCTTATTTTAAGTTTTGATTATCACAAATAAGCATAATATTTTTCCAGGAAATTTACAATAATTTTGTTTTTCAGTGAAGCAAATTAATAAATATGAAAAAAATTAACTAATTTCATTTTTATTGTACAAAATATTTAACAAAATAAATTTATATTACATTTCCATTGCCTTTTCGATCCCTTGTTTTATCTTATGTAGCTCATCTTCCAACTCTCCTGATTCTTCTTCTATGCTTATCAATTGTTCAGTTTCCTCAATAAGTTCTAACTCACAAATTCTCTCAGCGATGCTTCTTGCGTTTTCGCCACCTTTCAGACTATTACTAAGAACAGTTTCTATAATTATTAGCACTCTCAAAGGTTCGCATTGCAAATAATTCATTAAAATCTGGATTCCATCTATTTGGCATAAGTGCTCCAAAAATTCGGGGTTTTCATATAATATCATTCGATAAATGATAATAAATGAAGAACGACCAATCGAATAAGAACATTCACTCATGAAATTACAAAACATTACAAAGTTATCCATGTTATAAAATGATTCATCATCGAACAAATTTATTTGGTCTTCAATTTCTTCATGTACAAAACATGAATTATAAATTAATGCATTTAATGCATTAATTGACATAAGTACAACTTTTTCATTATTCGTTTTTTTTATTATATCCAAAAAGAATTTTGGACCATTTACGTTTTCTGAAAGTTCAAATTTTAAACAGTTCTTTGAATACTTAAATATTATTATACAGAATGCTAAAAAAATTTCATTTATCTTATCAGTAGGTTGATAATATTTAAAGATTTGATCGAAGAGTGATTCTCGAATACCATCTTCAATATTTTTACTAAATATATACACATCATTACTATGATTCTCATTAACACTCAAATATAAAAAACCAAATAAACGATTAACATTAAGTTCAGTAAGTTCAATTCTCTCAATAACATCGGAAACTATGGAAACATAATCTTCGATGAGATCAGAAGAATAATATTTACAACATTCATTAATGAATCTAAGAATACTATGTGGTGAGGAAACATTTCGAATGGCTTCAAATGGAAGTAATAGTGGATCTTTTAGTTTGATAAATGTCGGAGTAATGGAAATTAAAATGTCAAAAATATCATCAATAAGGTTGACATTTGGTATATTTTTAAGGTGGGATTCAATGATTTCGATAATTCTGGTATTTTTAACGCAATATTCACATATTAATGGAAACTTGATAAGATCATAAAGAATACTAAGAACAAAACCGAATGTATTGATTGACGGCGAGCCAAATAATTCAATAATTGTGTTGATAAAGTTACTCTTTATAAAAATTATCGGATCTATACATTCGAAGTTATTTTTAATATAAGTATTTATTGAGTCCAAGGCTTCTTCCGAATTTTTGTCCTCTAGTTCGTTGAAGTTATTTAGAAGTTGTAATAATTCATATGAGATAGAATTATCATATTCATCAATATAGTCTTTATTTTTTTCACTTAGTTTTTGAAAAATTGGCTTTTGTGTTTGGGCTGATTTATAGTTAGATTTCATAATAAGCAACCTAAAGAAATGAGGAGCTGCTTGGAATGGTTCACTTTTAATTTTCAAAACTTAACGGTCTCCATTTTGTACATTTGTGGAGTTAGTGCATGAGCTGTTCATAATGGAACTATGTACAGTTTAATAATGCTCAATTAAAATATGTTTTAGCATTTATTGTTTAAATTAATGAAAATTCTGAAAATATGCTCTTCATTTTTTCTCATTTTTCATTTGATCTTTTTACTAGCTTTATTATCTTTCCTTCATAGCATTACTAGGCCAAATGCATGTTAAAATTTTGTTTCTAATAGGAGAGATTTTATAAGGGTACTGCTAAAACTTGGTTATTTTACGAAAAAGTGAAAATCCATGGCACATTTCAATACCAGAATTTTTCAGTTTTTTTTCTGAATTTTCTGAATATTCAGACAGATTTTGGGGGTTTGATCGTGAAACCCCAGATTCATATTAAACGTCCACTAAACAAAATTCAATACAACCTATTGTTAACGTTCAAAATATCTTTCAAATTTTCGGCTTTGGCTTCGCATGCGAAAAGGTTATTGAAAAATTGACAAGGTCAATCCAAATATCGACAATGAAAAGCCAAAGCAAAGAAGAAACAATTTCCCAAGACCTAAATGACCAAACAAACGAAACAGATGTCAGTCAAAGCAGTGATAATTCAAATTCCAATTTTTCTCATGCAAAACATGTTCATATTCCAAAGTTAACACCTCCCAAACAAGAAGGAGAATCACACATTCAAAACACTTTTGTTGGCGTTTTTGTTCCATGTTTTGTTAATATTGTGAATATTGTTTTTTTTGCTCGATTACCTTATTGTGTTGGCACATATAATGGTTTTGAAACGTTCCTCAGTCTTGCAGTGTCATTTGTCATTGTTCTAGTCACTATATTTTCACTATCTGCATACTCATCTAATGGAGAAGTTGAATCAGGCGGTTCATATCATCTTATTTCACGAACCATTGGTCCGGAAACAGGAGGTAGTACAGGTATTTGTCTTACAGCTGCCTCTATCTTTGGTGCTGCCACTGCACACATTGGGATTGCAGAACAAATCGTCATTCTTTATTATTCTTCCTCTTTTAGTATTACCGGCTCAAACATTTGGGATGTGCGTTTAATCTCCCTAGTTCTTAGCTTAATTGTTGGGTATCTTGCAAATTTTAGTTTCCCTGTTCGTTTTATTATGTTTTTTCGCGATTATAATTGGAACCGCCATTTATTATCTTGGATTAGTTTTTCCATCAACCACGAAAGCAGATGGAATCATCGGGTGTTCCAACTCACGTTTTCTTACTAATTGGAATTACCAACCTATTTCTGTACGAAACTTTTTTGATAGTTTTTCTATTTTGTTTCCAGCATTTGGAGGCATTTTAGCAGGATCAAATGGATCTGGTGCACTTAAGCGTCCACAACTTTCTATTCCACTTGGATCTATAACAGGACTTATAGCTGGAACACTTGTTTATATTGTGACAACATTTCTTTTAACAGGATGTCATCCAAATGATCAAATGCGTTCATCATGGAATGCTGTGTTTCAAGATTCATCTTTATGTGGTCCCATTGTGTTTATAGCAGTAGCAGCGGCATCTATAGCTAAAGGCGTGACTGGATTAGGTACAGGTCCAATAGTTTTACGTGCGATGGCATCTGATGGTTTAATACCAAAATGGTTTGGCGATTATTCACGAATTTTTAGTACATTTGTATGTGTTATCTTATGTTTATGGGGTGATTTTAATAATATTTCATCACTTTCATCTATGATGTTTTTAACTGTTTTTGCGTTTCTAAATGAAGGAATCTTTTTAGCAAAAGTATCTAAGGCACCTTCATTTAGACCACACTTCAGATTTTATAATCCATATATATCACTTTTATTTTGTTTTATATGTGTTGCTGCAATGTTATTTATTAATGTATATACTGCATCGATCTCACTTTTAATTGCATTAATTTTTTTCGTATATACTAAGAAAAGACATTTAGAAGTAAATTGGGGATCATTACGTGAAGCGAGTGCTTATAATAAAGGATTAAAAGCAGCACTTAATTTAAAACATGTGTTTCCACATCCAAAATTATATCGACCAAATATTGTATTATTAATTAATGGTCCACCTATCGAACATATACAAACAATTACATTTCTGGATCAAATGCTTAGTGATCATGGAATGGCAATTGTAGTACGTATATTTCCATTAGGTACATCATTAAGTGAAATAAATAATGATAGAGGTCGATTTGGTATAAAGAATGATCAAAATGATTATCATATATTTTATGAAACAGTAATTGCAGAAAATGAAGAAATTGCTTTACTTAAAATAATGTTATTAATGGGACTTGGCGCATTACGACCAAATGTTGTCTTTGTAAAGTTTGATGAAGAATTAAAAGAAAGTTCCGCAAAGTTTATTTGGGATGTCCTTGAAAGACAATGGAGTATAATCTTATTAAGAATTGGTGTTGCAGTTGATTTTGGCGAAAATACAACTATTGACTTATGGTATCTATCTGAAGATGGAGGATTATCATTATTAATTGCACAAATTATCGCATTAAAAGCAAAAACTTTAAGAGTTTTAACTTTCGCTAAAGTCGATGAAGATGAAACTGTTGAACATCATACTTTCATCATAAAACATATATTAAAGAAACTTCGAATTAATGCAAAAGTTATTGTTAGACCAATAACAAATACAGTTTCTCCTTCACATCAAAGTTTTACTATTTGGGATGAATCGGCTAAAAATAAACAAAATGATCAATTCTCGTATGATGATGAAATGACAAGACATTATATGTTAATAGCTGACGCAATTAGAGCCGACTCTTCAGGTTCATTGGTGACTGTGATATCATTGCCTAAGCCTCCACCAAATGTTCCGGGTGAACTATATATGCGATGGCTTAACTTGCTGTCATCATTTCCTTCGTCTGTGTTGTTTATAAGAGGAAATGGTACACAAGCATTAAGTTGGCAAATGTAAGTAAAATAGAGTTCAATATAATAATATTTTTTGAAAGCAATGTGAAGACATGACAGAAACTGAAATCCTTATCCGTGTTTGATATTTTGTTTTTATTTATTAGTGAAAATTAATGATACCTATAGAGTAATAATATATATATATATTCTAGCATAAAATTAGGTGATTAACCATAAATGTACACATTTTGATAAAAAGTATATAGTTTTTAATTTGTGTTTATAGAGAAAAATTATTGAAATTGTAATATTTTTCTTTTATTTTTCTCAAGAACAAAAATAAGTATTTTCCAAAATTTATTTTAAAATATCTCATATCTTAATTATGAGATTTTTTTGGGAAAAATATCGAAGGATACGAAAAGATTTGTTTTAAAGACGTTAATTCTCCTGGCTTTTTGAAGTTCGTTTATTTAATAATGTACGTTAACATACAAAGATGAAATCAGAGAAAGAACCAGAGCAAAAAAATAAAGAACTTAAAATAATTGCAAAAAACACTCAATCAAGTGAAGCAAACTCATTACTCGAGAAAGAAAATTCAGTTTTAAAAAATCAATTAAATCAAGCATTAGAATTAACAAAAGAAATCAAAGAATTAAATATTGAAAAACGTAAACTTAATAAGCTTGCTCTGGAATCAAACCAAAAAGTAATCGAATTACAAAATCTTCTTCAAATATCACAAAAAAAGAATAAGGGCATCACAAAAAAACTTCAAGAACTTGAAGAAGAAAATGCAAAGTACAAAATTAAAGAAAAAGAAATGGGTTCTAAAATATCTGAGTTAAACCAATCTAATGAACAAACATATCAATCTTCAACACTTTTGGAACAAGCTCAAGCCATGTTTTTTGAAAACATTTCTAAATTAACAAATACAAATGTTAGGTCTTTCAATCAGGTGATAGATCTATTCAAACAAATTAAACCAACAGAATCAAATGAAAAAATTAAGAAAAAGAATGCAAAACTAATTAAAAACAATTCTTCATTAAAGAAACAAAATGAAATATTATTATCACAACTTAAAGAAATGCGAAAAACAAATGAACAAATAAGTCAAGAAATGGAAATAATACAATTTCAGCAAACAAATGAAATTAATGAAAAATATCAATCATTAACCAAGGAATTTAACTCACTTCAAGCATCATATAATAGCTTAAAAAAAGATAGAAATAAAGAATTTAATGATTTTAAAAAACAAATTGAAACAAAGAATGCAAAAATTAAGGAATTACAACAAACAATATCTAATATTGAATCAGCAGAAATGCAAAAACTCCTTCAACAAGTTAGTGAAATCAATGTAGAAAACAAAGAAATAAATGAAAAGAACAATGAATTAAAAAAACAAAACGCTCAATTTCATTCACAAATTTCTAAATTAAATTCAAATATCAAACAATTAAAAAAACAAAAACAAAATCTAATGAAGTTAAATCAAATGCAAACAGAAAAGCTCAAGAAAACTGAAACCAAAATATCTGAAATGAATCTTCAAAAGGATGAATTGGATAAATCTATTATTGAATACAAAGAAGAAAAAGATAAATTAAAATCACAAATAAACAATAATTATGAAATTTTTCAAAGAGAAAAAGAAGAGCTTCAATTTAAAAACAAAAAATTAAATGAAGCTTTGAATGAGATTCAACAACAAATGGAAAAACAAAAATTAGAAATTGATGAAATTACGAGTTCAAGATTAACAATACTTAAAGCAACTCTAAATATGAATTCCATTTTAAGTTTATATGAATCTAATTTTAAAGCTGAATTGGAAAAAAAGAAAAAAATCGAAGCAAAATATGAAAAATTAAGTTTAAAACTTAATTCAAGTTTTTTAGTACCATTTTCCATATTTGAATATATAAAGGATAATTTTATACCACAATTAGACAAAAAGGATAGTGAAAAACTTCAAACAATTATCCAAAATCCAATAATAAGTCCAACAGAAAAAATTCAAGCATTATTTAATGAACTTTATTTAATATTTAAATCAATTCAAAACAATAATTCTACAAAATTTAAAAATTTGTCAATGTTAAATAGTTCTATAATTAAATCGCTTCAAGAAATAATTAAAAATGGTGATGATAATCCATTTATTGTTGATTTCTTAGCAGCAAAAGAAGAAGAAATAAAATCTTTCATTAAAAAAGAAATGAATGAGATCAATCCATTTGAATCGCTATTTCAAGGAACATATGAACAAAGAAAAAATGCAATAGAAAAGATTAGAATGGAAGGGTTTGATAATGAAACAACATTTGATTTATTTTGTTTTCAATCATTATCAAATATATTACTTTTCCAAAACATAATGAAACTTAATGATCAATTAAAAGAGCATAAAATTTGTAAAAAAGTTTTTAATGATATTTTTGGAACTGATAATATTACACAAATCTTAAAAGAAATTAAAACCCTGATTAAAGAATATCAACAAATTAAATCTTCCTCAAGAGATTCGCAAAAATTAGAACGAAAACTTAAAGAAAAAGAAAGTTTAATCCAAAAACTAAGGTCGAACTTTAAAGTGATTGTACATGATACATCAATTCTTCAAAAGCAACTTGAAACAAAACTTCAAGAAATTGAATCTTTGCATTCTTCACATTCTCAATTGGAAGAAGAAATAACAGAGCTTCAAAGGAAACATTTTGAAGAATCAAATAATTTGGAAGAAACGATAAAAAATAAAGATTTTGAAATACATGAATTAAAAATGAAACTTCAGCAAAATATATCAAGTAATGAAATTAGAGTTGATAATCTCTTGAAACAAAACTCAAAGCTAAAGAATGAATTTGAAATAAAACTTAAAAAATGGAAACAAATTGAATCTTTACTGAATCAGAAACGGAAAAATCAAGAACATCAATTCATTGCAAAGCTTAAAGCAAAAGATGCAAAAAATCAAGAAAATATACAAAGGATGAACAATGAACAAAACAATATGAAATCACAATATGAAAAAACAATTGATCAAATGAAAAATCAATTAAAAGACTCAAATATTCTTTGCGAGAAATTATCAGAATCACTACAAAAATCAGAGGAAAAGGTACAATATTTTACTAAGAAAATTTCAAAGTTGAAAGAAGCTAAGCAATCAATTGAGGAACAAATTGATACGCTTAATGAACAAATAGTAAATGAATCTCAGCAGTCAGTAAGTATGGAAGCACAACACCAAAATAAAATTAGTTCTTTGAAAGGAGAATATGAGAAAAAATTACAAGATATTTATATGATGATTTTGAATGAATTTGGAGAGTTTGATCAATTTGTAAGTGAAGACTTAGATGAAAATGCATTCACCAATATTATACATCATATCGCTTCCAAATATAAAGAAACAAAAAATCTGTAAACATTGTTATAATTTTTATTTATGTGTTTGATTATGATCAGTAGTATCTATTCGTACTTATAAGAATATACTTAAAATATTTATGAAAAAATAAATTTATATAAAGGAATTTTTGATGGAAATGTAGAGTGATCAATTATGAGATTGAAAATTTTGAATTTGAATATTTTTATCTTAAACTAACTTTGAGCAAAAAATATTAAAAATCCAGTTAATTTAAAGACATTAAGAAAAATAACTTTTTATGTTTTTATATTACAATTTCGCACCGTTTATTTAACTGTGTTTTCGCTGCACTGATTTTTTTGTTTTAGAGATTTTTTTGTTTTAGAGCTGCAACTCAAGGTATTTCTTTCATTTTACTATAATAGTAATTACTTATTAAGTAATTAAACAATAAATATCATTATAAATTCCTTTTTACTTCAATATTTCCTGAAAATGAAGCAAAAACAAAAATATTTCCTTGAATTTGATTATTTTTAAGTAAATATTATGCAAGAAAAATATTTCCAATTTTTACTGCTTCATTAATGATATTTTCTCTAATTTTCATTCCTTTTATTTAGAAATATGTAGAAACATTATAATTAAAATACATATTTCCTACCTAATTCTTCAAATTTATTAATTGTATTAATTGAAATTTTATAAAAATTTTAATGACATCATTTCGATAAAATGTAATTAGTGCTTCATATGCATTTTGAAAAGATGAATGATTTTGTTCGCATAAATAAATAACTTCTTCATTTCCACCTGCAACAGCAGATTTGCTTGTATGCTGTATTTGCATCATTCATAAGTAAATATTTAAAACATTTAACTGATCCAAAAAATGCTGCGTAATCAATTTATTTTTAAATGAACATTTTTCATAAAGTGATGATTTTATTATTTGATTAAAATCAAAACCGTTTTGTGATAATATTTCGTGAAGTTTTTCTATTTCATCGTTTCGAATTATTTTTGCAATTTCACTTGGATTATGTCCTTCTCTAATTAATTTCTTAGATGTAATTCCCAGTCATTCTTTGAAAGTTCTTCATAAACAATATTTTCTTGTTAAATTAAAAATTATTCAGAACGATTGATTTGTGCGAATGATTCAGGATAAGAAGATTAAAAAAAGAAAAAAAATTAGATATGAGTTCTTCGTTTTTCTAAATAGAATAAAGGGGTTCTAAACAATGACATAATTAGTCTCAAAAAACGTAAAAATATCTAAACAATTACCACATGATAAAAACACTAAACGAGACACGAACAACGATCAATTGAAGCATTAACTTGCAAACGAATATACAAGATGTATTAAACGAATAAATAAGACCCAAAGCCAATTCAATATTCAGCTTTTCCCGAAACGGAATTCTTTGGGCTATATTGAAATTTTGAGTGGTTAATTGGCTGCATGGCATTTTTTTTCAGACAAAAAAAATGTTTCTGGGAATCCATATTTTCCAAATTATGTTAATATTTGGTTCATGTTCCTCATCTTCCATGAGGAAAACAATAGTGAAGTTAGATGGTTCTCAAAATAAAACTTATAATCAAAATAATTTAATAATGAAATCAAATTTACAAACATATTCATTGCAAAATGTTTCATATATTGCTGAAAATCAAACTTTAATTATTTATAATTTCATATCAAATTTACTCAAACAATATCCTGATGCTAAACATATAATAATTTCTGGAAATGTTACTGAAATTCCAAAATCCTTTTTCATGCGCTCAAGTATACAATCAGTTATTATTGGAAATAGTGTAAAAAGTATTGAGTCGAGCGCATTTTTCTACTGCATAAGTCTAGAATCAGTTGATTTTGGTGAAAGCATTGAAACCATTTGTGACAATTCATTTTATAAATGCGAAAATTTGATTGAAGTAATTCTTCCAAATTCCGTCACGTCAATTGAAAAAAATGCATTCGTTTATTGTAATAAGCTAGCACATGTAGTCTTATCAAATAACATCAAAACTATTCCTGTTCAAGCATTTAAAGGATGTGAAAGTTTAATCAAAATTGATATTCCAAATTCAGTTACCACAATTGAAGAAGATGCATTTTCCTCCTGTAGAAGTTTAGAAATAGTTAACTTTGGTGAAAATATTCAAACAATTGGTGAATCTGTATTTGATTTTTGTGAAAGTCTTATCAATGTTACTATTCCAAATTCAGTTAATGAACTTGGAGAATATGCATTTTCTACATGTAGAAAGTTATCCAATATCAAAATAAGCGAAAATATTTCAATCATTAATTCATGTACATTTGCACATTGTGAAGAATTAACTGATATTGAGTTACCTAATTCAGTTGTCGAAATTGGAGTTTATTCATTTTTACATTGTCATAAATTATCGAATGTTATTTTCGGGAATAATGTTCAAATAATTGGTGATGAAGCATTCATGCAATGTCATAAATTAACAACTATAACAATTCCAAAATCAGTTCGTTCTTTAGGCGCGCAATTATTTTATAATTCGTCACTTCAAAACATTTATGTATCAAATGAAAACAAATATTATTCTAATTATAATAATGATGGTGTTGTTTATGATAAGAATTTCACAAAAATTATATATTTCCCGAATTTTAAAGATATTAATACATATGAATTTCCATCTTCTGTAACTTCAATTGGTGAATATTCATTTTCAACTAATCGAAATGAACATATAAAATTATCAAATTCGATAACATCAATTGAACAAAATGCATTTTCCGAATGTTTCCTTTTAAAGGACATTTATCTTCCAAATTCTATTACAAATATTGGTGATCTTGCATTTAGCTCTTGTTATTTATTAAATAATGTGACTATCCCAAATAAAGTGAAAACAATTTCATCTGAATCATTTAAATTTTGCTCTGAATTAAGTTCTATTGATTTAAATAATGTAGAAATTATTGAACGATATGCTTTTTGGGCAACAAATTTTGTTAATTTAATTCTTCCTAAATCAGTTACAAAAATAGGTGAAAGTGCATTTTATCAATGTTATGAATTAACTTCTGTTATTGTTGAAGGTAATCTTAAATCAATTGGTGAAGGTGCATTTGAATTCTGTAAAAAACTTTCATGTTTTTCTTATCTAGGTGAAACTATTCCAAATTTTGGTAGAGAAGCTTTTCATAATGTTAATTTATTTATAGTTTATGTTTCTAATAATTATTCTTCAACATCTTTTGGTCCAATGAGTGTTTCAAAAGCTGATATCGAAGGATGTGAAACATCATTACCAGAATTTAATAATGATACAAAAACAATAATTATATCAAAATATTCAGAATTTACACAAGATTATAAATCTATTGCTAAACATGCGATTATTACGGGTAATATATCTACAATTATAAGTAAAGCATTTTATGAATGGATTTTAGAAACTGTTGAAATTCACGATAATATTAAATATATAGAATATAGTGCATTTAATTCATGTCTTAATCTAACAACAATTAATTTTAGTGAAAATATTGAAACAATTGATCAAGAAGCTTTTATTTATTGTATTGCATTAGAATCAATTATATTCCCTAATTCACTTAAGAATATCGGAGATAGTTCATTTATGCATTGTTCAAAATTAACTAATATTACTTTTGGAAATAATATTAAAACAATTGGTTCACTAGCATTTAGTCAATGTAATTCATTATATGAAATTAATATTAACGCTGAAAGCATTAATAATTCAGCATTTGATTCATGTTCGAGTTTAACTAATGTTATTCTTGGAGAAAATGTAAAATATTTGTATTCATATGCATTTGGTTATACACCAATAAAGAATATTATAATTCCTAAATCTGTTATTTATATTGATTATACAGCTTTCAAACAATGTAATTCACTTCAAATCATTAATGTATCAAAAGATAATTCGAATTATTCAAATTATGAAAATGATGGTGTTGTTTATAAGGGCGATAATGTGTTATTCTATTATCCAATTGCTAAAACAGATAAAATATTCCAAATACCAAATATAGTTAATGAAATTTATAATGATGCTTTTTGTTATTGTAAATATTTGATGTATATCATTATATCAAATTCAGTAACAAAAATTGATGAGGGAGCATTTGATTATTGTTATCAGCTTAATAATGTTATATTTGGTAGTAATATTAAAATAATTGAGTCATCATTTGAAAATTGTTGGAATATTTCATGCATTGTTTTTCATGGTGATGATGCTCCAGAAATTAGTTCACGTTGTTTCAATGGTGTTAATGCAAAAGTTTATGTATCATATACATATAAAGATACAAAATTTGGTCCTTTAAGTGTGCAACAAGCAACACTTACACTCAGTGAATGCCTACCACCAGAATATTCACCAATATTAACAAATACTTATTCATATTCACCAACATTAACAAACACATATTCATATTCACCACAAACATCAAATCGCACATTTACTTTCTCTCAACGTACTGAAACATTAACAAACACATTTTCTAATTCCTTAACAAATACGTATTCACAAACATCAAATCGCACATTTACTTTCTCTCAACAAAGTAAAACATTAACAAATACACATCCGTATACGAATATAATAACATATACACTTTCTAAAACAGTAACAAATTCATATACACGATCATTAATAAGTGTTTCTTCACCAACATTAATGAGAACATATACTAATTTAACATCATATACATATTCTCGATTCTTGTCGAGTACAATAATATATAGTAAATTAACATATTCATTTTCTATATCATTAACTAATACAATTATAAATTCATATACTAAATCACCAATATATACATATTATAATTCAACGATAATTAATTCATATTCTAATTCATTAACGCATTCATTATCTCGAACATTAATAACTACATTAACAAGATCATATACAAGATCAATATATTTTACATTTAATACAACATATACAATAACAAGAAAACCGACAATAACTAATTTTTATTCATTAACATATTCGAAAACATTAAATTATTCAAGAACACAATCATACACTTATACATTAATACCTTCATATACTCAATCATTAATATATACATATTCACCACAAACATCAAATCGCACATTTACTTTATCTCAACAAACTGAAACCATAACAAACACATTTTCTAATTCATTAACAAGTTCATATTCGCCGCAAACATCAAATCGCACATTTACTTTATCTCAACAAAGTAAAACATTAACAAATACATTTTCTAATTCATTAACAAATTCATATTCGCCACAAACATCAAATCGCACATTTACTTTATCTCAACAAACTGAAACCATAACAAACACATTTTCTAATTCCTTAACAAATACGTATTCACAAACAACACGAGTTCCATCTCCATCTCCAACACCTACGCCAATTATAGAAGTTATATATATTATATTTGTACCACCTGAGTTAATGCAACCAAACAATGAAACTCATTTTTATATTTCTTCTTTCAAAGATTTTTCATTAGTTAATATTCCATCAACAGTTAAAATAATTTATGTTTTATTACGAAAGCCAATGACGGCACTTGATTATCTTATTCTTGATGGCCTTAAGCATGTTGTAGATTTAATATATTCTTCAATTGGTTCAACAATATTTGATTGTTTTGCACATGTTAATTCATTAATTTCTTCCAACAAACATATTAAAAACCTCAAATTCGAAAATGTACGTGTTAATTTATTAGGTTATGAATCATTAAAGACAACACAACTTATGAATGTTGATACATTATCATTTATTGGTTCAAAGATAGCAAATTATGATCAATTCAAACATATTAATATCAACAAAATTCCAAATGTTGAATATTCTGATTATAATATGTTATCACGTTTCGGAAGTCTTTATAATGAAATTGTTAAAAATGTTACATTCACTGAAGAAATCACTGAAATTATTATCGAGAAAAGTATTACATTTAAATCGAATTCATATAATGAAAGTGAAACATTATCAAATGATCATGAAGAAGTACATATTAAATCAGAAACATCATTCACATTAGGAATTGAAGATACCACTGGTATTACAACTAAAGTAATTCTCGAATTAACTAAACCAGAACAAACAATTACATTACCAACAAATGAATTTTCAAGTGGTTTCTCATTAGGAATTGTTATAAATGAAAATGGCGCAGGTTTAAACTTACCAAATTCAAATGTAATACCAATTGATGTATCAGGTAATGGAGAACTTAATGTTAAACCTAAAGATAAATCAAATGAAATATCATTTACTAAATCATTTGATGTTTTAGGCGATATGAAAGTTAATGTACCAGAAACAGTGAAAAATATTTATGTTAAATTATTAAATATGTTTGGAAAGTCATCACTTTCAGCAAAGAAATCAAAACTTTTATCTGAAGAAGAAGAAGAAGAAACACAAAAAATAGTTATCGAAGAATTAAATATTAATAATGAATCAATGACAACAATTAATGATGCAATTGTTAATATAATGAAAATAAATTCAAATGCAAATGTTATCTTTGAAGGTGATACGATGTTTATTGGTAATATTTTAATTAAATATAATGATGACGAACAAAATCAAAACAATGCAATTATAAAATTAAATGGAGAAAAATTCGAATTTAATTCAACTGAATTCATCTTAAGGCCAAATAGTGAAAATAAATTAGAAGAATTCGTTGTTATCGAAGGTAATGCAAATGTATTTACATTAGATAAATGCAAAGAAATCGCTGAAATTGTAATTGATGAAGATGATTATTATGAAATGATTTGTAACGCTGAAAAAGGTATTACAAAAATGAAGGCACAAAAGAAGAGCGAAGTTGAAGAAAAAGGATTGTCTTTGACGCAATCAATAATAGTCATTGTTTGCGTTGTTGTAGTTATTGTTATTGTAATAATTGTTATCGTAATTGTAAAGAAAAAGACCCACAAGGATAAGGAAGACATGTATGAAGTCGATAACCTTTACTTATCAGACATGTCCGAAGAAGATCGAAATGAAGAAAAATTTTGAGTAAAATGCATTGAAATTTAATGTTCTGTGTAGCGTATTGAAAATGATTTTAATATACGAAAAATTTCCAAAGGTAAATTTGTTTTTGTAATTTGTTAGAAAAATTGTTTATTTGATATTGAGATAGAAAATTAATGAAATGTTTTAATTCAAAATCGTTTTGGTACACGACATTATAATATATTTTGAAGGTTTATTTTGTCTTGCAACTGAATAAAGATATTTCATGAGAACGTTTTCCTTTGCCCTCAGAAATTTCAAATAGACGATAAAGTAGTTTTCATATAAAAGTGACTTTTTTACACTTATGAAAACATCATTTTAACTAAATAAAATAAATAAATATTTTTAATATTAACATAAATCCTTTTTTTACTAAGAAGTAACTTAACTATTTCTTTATGACCATTTAAAGATGCGGATATAAGTGCTGTGTAAAATAATTTAAAAATATTCCAAATGTTATTTTGAGGCATTAAATTATTAAAATAAATATTAAACAAAACAAATAAATATTTTTGGTATTAATATCAATATCTCCTCTGTTAAGAAGTTTTTTAGCTATTTCTATAACCTTTTGAAGATGCTAATATTAGTGATAAATTACATTATCAAAATAAAATCCAAATATTAGAAAGAAGTATCAAGCATTTAAAATAAATATTATTTTGAACATTAATATCAGTTTTTTTAATTTCGATAAGCAATTTAAATATTTCAGTATAACCTTTATCTGATGCATACAAAAGTGATATCCAAAATAGTTTAAATAATTTCCAAATATTATTTTGAAATACCAAATTATTAAAATAAATATTACTTTTAGAATTAATATCAATTCTTTTTGTTTCAATAAGTAATTTAACTATTTCTATATGATTATTTGTAGATGCTATTATAAGTGCTGTATTAAATCTTTGAAACAATTTCCAAATATTATATCGAAATATCAAATTATGAAAATTAATTCGAAATAATACAAATGAATACCTTTAAAATTAATATCAATTCCTTTTTGTTCAAGAAGTAATTTAACTATTTCTATATAATTATTTGAAGATACTTTCATAAGTGCTGTATTAAATATTTTAAACAATTTCCAAATATTACTTTGGAATATCATATTAAAATAAACTATAACTAAAATATATAAATATTTTTTGCATTAATATCAGTTCCTTCTCGTGCAAGAAGTAATTCAACCATTTCAATACAATTATTTGAAGTTGCAAACATAAGCGCAGTTTCATGATAAATAAGTGTCTTCGGCATTAATGTTAATACTTTTTTGTATAAGAAGTAATTCAACCATTTCCGTGGTACAATATTTAAATGTAATAATGTGTGATGTTTGAAATATTTTAGTACGTGAAGGAAATAAACGTAATGCTCATGCAACAAATTATAATTAGTAAATACAAAGTTTAATCACTTATAAACATATGAAATGATTATTATTATTATTATTATTATTATTATTATTATTATTATTATTATTATTATTATTATTATTATTATTATTATTATTATTATTATTATTATTATTATTATTATTATTATTATTATTATTATTATTATTATTATTATTATTATTATTATTATTATTATTATTATTATTATTATTATTATTATTATTATTATTATTATTATTATTATTATTATTATTATTATTATTATTATTATTATTATTATTATTATTATTATTATTATTATTATTATTATTATTATTATTATTATTATTATTATTATTATTATTATTATTATTATTATTATTATTATTATTATTATTATTATTATTATTATTATTATTATTATTATTATTATTATTATTATTATTATTATTATTATTATTATTATTATTATTATTATTATTATTATTATTATTATTATTATTATTATTATTATTATTATTATTATTATTATTATTATTATTATTATTATTATTATTATTATTATTATTATTATTATTATTATTATTATTATTATTATTATTATTATTATTATTATTATTATTATTATTATTATTATTATTATTATTATTATTATTATTATTATTATTATTATTATTATTATTATTATTATTATTATTATTATTATTATTATTATTATTATTATTATTATTATTATTATTATTATTATTATTATTATTATTATTATTATTATTATTATTATTATTATTATTATTATTATTATTATTATTATTATTATTATTATTATTATTATTATTATTATTATTATTATTATTATTATTATTATTATTATTATTATTATTATTATTATTATTATTATTATTATTATTATTATTATTATTATTATTATTATTATTATTATTATTATTATTATTATTATTATTATTATTATTATTATTATTATTATTATTATTATTATTATTATTATTATTATTATTATTATTATTATTATTATTATTATTATTATTATTATTATTATTATTATTATTATTATTATTATTATTATTATTATTATTATTATTATTATTATTATTATTATTATTATTATTATTATTATTATTATTATTATTATTATTATTATTATTATTATTATTATTATTATTATTATTATTATTATTATTATTATTATTATTATTATTATTATTATTATTATTATTATTTTAATTTTCATCTTAAATAATAATTTAGTATTATTGCTATGCATCTTGAAAATTTTTTATCAAGTAAGTCAGCAATTTTACAACGAATATCCAAAAAATAGCATGAAACTGTAAAATAAATACAAACTTTTAACATTATCTTTGTTCAATAAGAAATTTCCATTGTAACCTGTAAGAATAATTGCAATTTCAAAAAACAAACAAAAACGCCAACAAATTATCGATAATGAATCCAACTCATATTACCATCTACATCTACTCCATTTTGATTAAGCAGCAAGTATAAATATTTGATTTCCATGTCAACAAATCGCATAACGCGTGACACATTTCACAAACTATTTAAATTATTTTTTTACTCAAATAAATTTATTCGTTTTTAGCAGTTATTTCCAAGCATTTCTCTGGTGACCTCAGGGTCTCTATCAGTTGGTTTGTCATCATTTCCTCGTTCTCCAACTTCTTTGCGCTTCTGAATGCCATAATTGACACAACCATTCTATACAGCATCTGCGGCTTATCCATTCTTTGTATCCACAAATCGTCCAAGTTACCCAATGTGTAACTTCTTATGATAATACCTACTGCGAGAATGAATATTATGTATATCAAAATCAACATTGTCGTTGACGAAGTTAAAGCCCCTAATATACTTCCAGTTACAGGTTGTGACCAAAGTATCATTCTGAAGCTATTTTCAGTGTTTAAGAAGTTTAATGGACTTTGAACATCCTCATTAAAACTCATTAACCAATTATTACCATTAAATGTTATATTAATATTTTGATTTAAATCATTAGCTACATACATATCAGATGATGAAGGAATGAACATTACAGTCGGCAAACTAATACGTAATGAATTATCATCATTATAACTTCCATATAATAATAATATTAAGCGAACTTTTTCTTCATAAGTTAAAACATTTTGATAATTTTGGAAAATAACATTAGTTACTGATGATACTGAAGCAGGTTGTTCGAAATAAAACGAAAGTTTATAATATGGTAATGCTTCAATATTTTCATCATTTAATAAGTTTGAAATCGTTGTTAATAATTCGGTGTTATCTGGGAACCAATTTGTATAAGAAATGATTTGGAAATCAATTAATGATATTGATGATTGACTTGAATATATTAATGAACTTATAGAACTAATATGTGAATCTGCTATTTGTTGATGTTCATCACTTGTAATTTCATTAATAGTTCCATAACTTGTAAAGAATGGAGGTAAATAATTTATACCAATTTCTAATTTGGCACTAATTGGTGGATTAGAAATTGTCGAATTAGAATCAGTAGTCATGAAGAATAATGCAATGAAAATGACAATTAATATTAATAATAATAAAATTATTGATATTAAATAACGATTTGATTCTTTTTGTTTCTTTTCTTCATGTTTAGGATCAGATTGTTGTGCTATTAATACTTCAAGTTGTTGACTAATATCTCGAACAATGAAAAAGTCTAAAAGATTTACATATGTCTTTTGTGACATCCATATTAATATTGTTTGAAGTTCAAAGATGAATGGACATACACGTGTGAATTTGTTCATGATGATAATACTTCTCCAATCTTTAACAAAGTTTGGATATTTAAATGATTTTATAGTTTTACCAGTATAACATTTATTAGCTATTATCATATGTGTAAAGAATCGTAAAAAGAAATAAAATTGTAATGATGAAAATGTTAATCGATTACATGTTGGAATATAGAAATAAGTCATACAAAATGTATATATATACCATATTAAATTACTAAAATACATTAAGAAATAATGATTAGTTGATGAACAATAATAAATAAATACTGAAAATAATACTTGAATTAATAATACTAATACACAAATCGCATCAATTTCAACAATTCCACCAGAATTTAATACATTTGAACTTGTAGATTGTTGACTCCAAGTTGACCATGCAAATAATAATATAATAAATGAAATTACATCTAATATTAATATTATTACATGATGAGAAGTTTCAATTAATCCAATTGATCCTATAGTTGATTTAATTTCTTCTATAAATGTTTTAGGTTCTTCATTTAACTTTAATTCATTCTCGGGATCTTTATATAAACCATAACAATAATTATTTGGAAATTCATTTAACATTGCTTTAAATTTATAATAATAATAATTCGATGGAAAGATTTCACAATATGATAATTCATTAACAATATAATATACTACACCTAAAAATAATATAATTTCTGGCGCTGCTGAACTATTTGGATCTAAACCAAATAAATTAATCACGGAAATTGACATTTGTAATACAGTAACTGAGTTTTCGGCTTTAATTAATTCATCTCTTATTAATGATATTCTAGAAAATGCACAAAATCCTAACATTACTATAACTAATATTAAAAATGTTCGATATAATTGTATTGAATTTCGTGAAGTTAATGGTAACATTACACAACAAAAGAATAATGATATTAATAATGAAAAGATATAAGGTCGTAAATATACATAAATTAATATCATTAATAATAAAAATGGAGTCTTAAACATACGAATAAAGTTTAAGATTTCTCGAATTAATAAATGATAACGTTGTTTAGGATTAAATATTATTAAATCAGTTAAATCTGTTAATGATTGATATTTATATTTAATTGAAGGAGGTAAATTCATTATAAATTCTTTTTCTTCTTTCGTGGGTTCATAATTCACTTTATTATCAAATGAATCATTCATTTTCTCTAAGATATCAGTTATTGATTTTAATGTTAACATATTAATACCTGCTTCAGAATTAACAGGTAAAGATTTCGATAATAAATTAATAATTCCATCTATAAAGAAATATAATACTTTTTGATACCATTTAACTTCTTCTGTATCTTCAATTTCATTATTAATATTATTCATTTTTTCAACTTTATTTAAAAATGAAATATTTTCTTCGTTATTATTATTATTATTATCATTATTATGTTCTAATGAATTAATTTGTTCTATTTCAATTGCTCTTCGTTTATCTAAGATTTGTTTATCTAATTCTTCAATAATTTTAAGTTGTTTCGACCTAATAAATCGAAATGCTTGTCTTTTAATGTTTTCTTCATTAACTTCAGCATAAAGATCACATTCTAATATATGAATACAAAGTCTTTCAAGTACATATACAAAGATCCAATAAATATCATTATGTGAACTTGTACCATTTAAGAATGGCATATCAAATGCTTTTTTAACCCATGAACCTATTGAATCCTCAGTGAAAATTGGCATTAAACTTAAAGATCTTAAACCAATGACTACGAAAGTTGCAATGAACATTAATTTCAATGATTTTTCTCGAGGATAATCATATAATAAAGTATAAACAAATAAAATTGCTGTTAATATGAAAAATAAGAATGAATCAATTGTATATTGTTGTGAAGACATTAATAATATTATTGTGATAAGTATTTCATAATTATATTTTGTAATAACTTTCACAAGGAATTTAATTAATTTAGGTAATTCTTCATAACGTTTAGTATAATCAACACTTAAATCACAAAATGTCATATAAAACGTAAACATAAATGAAGAAATACAATTTGTTACTAATGCTAATAATTGGACATCATAAAGTCCTGCCCATTTCAACCAATTTCGTACTCTTTCTTGAGTATCTGGATCATTAGATACATAATCCATTACATTAAATGTAGTTTTAAATAAATCATTAGGGAAACCTAAATATAATAAATATTGAATTATAAAACAAATATTAAATAAACATGTAACTACACATGAAATACTTTTAAGTTTTTGAGGTTTAAAGTTAACAAATATCATAACAACAAATGATAACCAACCAAAAATTGATGGATTATATACTGCTGATACACATAAACTAACTTGAACTAAAAATGGTAACCAATGATGTAACATAGCACAAATTGCATTATATATTCGAGTTGTTGGTAACTTTTCGAATTTAGGATAAACTTGAATATCTTCATGAGGTCTAATATTTAATATACCTAAAAACATAACTATAACTTGTAATACTATTGATCGATTACGTTGTGCATGTGTAGGTTTACCAGGTGCAGAGAAATATAAACCAATATATTTATATATATTATAATTCTCTAAGTTTTCATTATCTAAATCAAATAAATGAAATACATATTGTACAATTAAATATAATATATTAAATATTAAAAATGGTATTCGAATCTTATAAAATACTTTTGATGACCAACGACCAAATGAAAAGAAGACCATAATAATGAATTTAATGAATGAAGGATTATTATTAATTACACTAAATGTAAAGAAGAAGATCCAACATAAATAAAAGAAGAAATCTCGTAAGATCTTAATGAACTCATTTAAGATACATTTAATATAAAAGTTATATTGACCTTTACCAGTAGAATTAAATGTAATTGTAGATAAGAATAATATTAATGCTAATAAAGCAATTTCAAAATTAGGTTCATATATTACTGATGCATTTATAATAGAATTAGGAATATTTGAAGCCATAAAGTTACGAGGTTCATCAAAATGTGTTAATAACATTACACATAATTGAAATTCCACTGCTACACATGATACAAAACATGCAAAGATCATAAATCCAACGTTTTGTAAGTATTGTGATGTTAACATAATAACACCTACAATTAAGAATAATATTGAAAAGATATTAGTATCATATAAAAACAAATATAAAAAGTGTAAAATAGCTATAACTAAATAAATAATAGATGTAACAAATGGTGGTAAATGTTTTTTAATTGTCTTCTTATCTTTAGATAAAAAGACAGATAATACAAAGATTACTATTAAACCCCAACTATATTGTAATAATGATTCATTATATGGTGGAATTAAACCTGATGATATCATTACATCATAATCAGCCCATTTACCATATAATAAACAATCATTTTCATATCCTTTACATTCTTCAATCATTGTTGTCTTATAAAATGCTCCAAATGCTAACATTAATATCGATATAATTTTAATGATATGAAATACCCAATTATAATATATAGATAAAAGTACTATTAACATAAAGATTACTGCTAATATACTAAATGCTTTACGATTTTTATAATAACCAATCATTATACCAATTAAATTAATGGCTAATAATGATAAATAATATGCGCCTAAATATAAATAATGTTTAATTAATTTCACCGTTTCAATTGCTTTAGTACGAATTCGTGATAATTTATGTTTAGTCGAAACTATAGCATTAGAATGTACTATACGTCCAATTTGTCCAAAGAAGAAAATTAAATAAAATCCACAACATCCAAATGCGAAATCATTTTTATATCTGAATAATCCAAACAAATGTAAAAATGAATGGAATCGTTCAGTTCCATCATTTTCTGGTTCACCAATAATTCCATAAGATGTTAATAACATTACAATAAATACAATCAAAAATACAATTGTTAATAATGGGAAATAAATTTGTTTAAATGTTTCAAAGCGTGTATATGAAGAGATAAATATAATAAATATTAATGATATTGTTAAATAATTTGGATATGCTATAACAAAGATTAATGTTAATAAAAATGATAATAATAATAAAACATTACCAAACGTAATTAAATGCGTTGGAATCGCTCGTTGTTTACCAACATCAAATCCTGGTGCACTCATTTGTTGGACAGAGAAATATGCAAATAATACTGTGACTACAACATTAAGTGCTGTTACACTTTCTGGTGCCATATCTACAAAGCGTAATTCTGGCCCTGGATTATACTTTTCACCGATGTATGATACCATATAAATTTGGAATAGACCGAAAAACAATGAATATAACATAATGATATATACGATAAAAACGGGTAAATAAGTCTTACCTGTACATGATAATGAGATATTAGAATAAACAAAATATATTAAAATTGGTATATATAAATATGAAAAGTTTGATGCGGCATTAAATGCATTACAGACAGCCCATAAAAGCTCAACAATAAATTGAAATGCAAATGAATGGAATATACGATTCCGCGCTTTGACAAGCTGATGGACTGAAGTGATACTTATAACTGATAGAGATATGATTTGACATATCATCGCAATAAGTGAAGTGACTAATGTGAAAATTGGCGACTTGGAAATAATGTTATTAAAGTCAAGCCCTAAAAGTCTTAATGCTTCAATGTCATGTAAATTAGTTGTATATGAAATGATGGCAAATACGAATACACATAAATTAAAAACAAAATCAATTATAAGGCATATCCTACTGGGAGAAAAGCTATCTTTGATTCTATTGGACACTAAAACATGAATATATAATAAAATTACAAATACCATTCCAATAATTGACATGCATGACATTGCAGAGAGAATAAGCATAAGAGGAATTAGAAGATCTATCATAATGATCAATACTAATGGATGCGTATGCTTTTTCTTTGGCTTTGTTCCATGAAATTTATGATCACCAATTTCTTCTTCTTCTTCTCTTTCATCTGGGTTTTCAAAACACTCACCAAAGCTGTTGATCTTCGGTCCGTAATCGGTTAAATCTGTTTCTGTCGAGCTGATGCTTGATGAATCATCCATCTTTATGGAAAAAGTGGTGTACGTTGAAAAGTTGCTGGATAAACCTTTCAAAAGTGCGAAGGGTACAACGCTGTATCTGAAGAAGAACCTGACAGCAAATTGACTTACAAAATTTTAGATATTAAAAATATTTAGGAATGTTTACTAATGGCTTCTTAAATAGGATTTCTAAGGAGTTCACTATATTTTATATATAAAATGACCGAGAAAAAGTGATTTTTGCAAATGCTGTGAGTTCGTTAATTGAAATGAGCGATTACGAACTTTTTGTATGGAAATCCGATTATTTACACCTCTGGGTTAAGAACCCAAAATCTTAAAAAGAAATATTTCAAATTTGGTTTTTCCTCAACATCTCGAAATCGAAAGATTCAAAAATTATAAGATGATTAAATTGGCTTAATTTTTTTTGATTGTATAAAAATTGTGTTTTTTTGTTTGAGATCTGATTTGCTTAACATTTGAAATCATAAGGCAGCGATGTAGCAACAATAATTTTTGACTCGATAGAACGTTATCTTTTAAATAATAATTCATATGATAATATGTGGTGTTTTACATTTATCATATTTTTGCCTATTTTTGGCTCTTTATGGGCCATTTGTATGGTTTCCTATAAAATTTTAATTCATTTAATCTTTACAAATTTGTAATTTCTTCACAACATTAAAAACATACTTCATTCAAGTATTTTTGAAAGTGAAAACATGCTTTTAAGGAACTTGTTAAGATCATTTTATGATTAAAATTAATTATTTAACTTAAGCTCCTTTTTTCTGGTGAATAACGTTCACCGCATTGAAAAGTTGGAACTTTTTGAATTGGTTATATTTGGGTGAATATTCCAAACGAAAAGATTTCATTATTCCGTTCACAATTGAATAATGAAGCAAGGTTTTGATGAACTTTCATTTAAGCAACTCACACGAAAGTTTACCTTACTAACTTACTTGAAAATTACAAATTTATTGTATTCAAATTTCCTTTCTTTTTGAAGTTTTGCGTTTCCTGGTAATATTTCGTTGTTGTTTAGCACAGAGATAGTATTTTGATAGGTTGTTTGGTGTCACCGCTGAAGTTTAAATCAAGACTTTTCCTAAAAATCAATAGTTTATGAATTGTGACAAGATGTGTGGAAAATGTTAAGTGTTCGACACGTCTGAAAAAGCCGATGACTAGGGGGAAGTTTTATTCAGAATCATCGTTTTTTTAGATAGAGTAAACTATTCAATTAGAGATAGGGTTGAATATCCTTTTCTCAAATTATTGAATACCTACCAAAATATTGAATATTTCATTGTTTTATAACCGCTTACCCTTGGCCATGTCAAGTGACTATTTTTTTGGAAATGAGTACACCAACAAAATGGGTCTACATGTTCACTGAAGGAAATGCCGGAATGAGAAATCTTCTTGGAGGAAAGGGAGCTGGTCTAGCTGAAATGACAAATCTTGGCCTTCCAGTTCCACAAGGATTTACAATCACAACTGAAGCATGCACAAAGTACTACGAAGATGGAAAGAAGATCAATGATGAAATCATGGATCAAATCATGAAAGCAATTGTCAAGATGGAAGAAATCACCGGCAAGAAATTCGGAGATAAAGAAAATCCACTTCTTGTTTCTGTTCGTTCTGGTGCTAGAGCATCCATGCCAGGCATGATGGACACTATCCTTAACCTTGGTCTTAACGAAGATGTTGTCAATGTTCTTGCTGAAAAGTCTGGAAATCCACGTTGGGCTTGGGATTCATACCGCAGGTTCATCCAAATGTTCTCTGATGTTGTTATGGAAGTTGGCAAGAAGTATTTCGAAGAATTAATCGATCAAATGAAAGAAAAGAAGGGTGTTACACAAGATGTTGAACTTGATGCTAATGACCTTAAAGAATTAGCCAACCAATTCAAGGCCGAATACAAGTCAAAACTTGGAGTTGATTTCCCAACAGATCCAAAGGAACAACTTATGGAAGCTATCAAAGCAGTTTTCCGTTCCTGGGATAATCCACGTGCCAACGTTTATCGTCGTGATAACGATATTCCATATTCATGGGGTACAGCTGTTAATGTTCAAATGATGGCCTTTGGTAACATGGGCGAAACCTCTGGTACTGGTGTTGCCTTTACACGTGATCCAGCCACTGGTGAAAAGCATCTTATGGGTGAATATCTTCTTAATGCACAAGGTGAAGATGTTGTTGCAGGTATCCGCACACCACAAAAGATTGAACAACTTAAGCAACAAATGCCAGAAGTATATGAACAATTCACAAAGATTTGCTCCATTCTTGAAAACCATTATCATGATATGCAAGATATGGAATTCACAATTGAAGAGAAGAAACTTTACATGCTCCAAACACGTAACGGTAAGAGAACAGCCAAGGCAGCACTTAAGATTGCATGTGACTTAGTTGATGAAGGAAAGATCACAGAAGAAAAGGCTGTTGCAATGATTGATCCACGTAACCTTGATACATTATTACATCCACAATTTGATGCCAAAGCAATTGCATCAGCTAAGCCAATTGGTAAAGCACTTGGTGCATCACCAGGCGCAGCATCTGGTAAAATTGTCTTCAGCGCAGAAGATGCAAAGAAATGGGCTGGAAAAGGCGAAAAGGTCATCTTAGTTAGACTTGAAACATCACCAGAAGATATCGAAGGTATGAAGAGTGCACAAGGTATCTTAACAGTTCGTGGAGGTATGACAAGCCACGCAGCTGTTGTTGCACGTGGTATGGGCAAATGCTGTGTCTCTGGTTGTGGTGACATTAAGATGAATGAAGCCGAAAAGAAGTTCACACTTAGCGGCAAAGAATATCATGAAGGTGACTCCATTTCTATTGATGGATCAACAGGTTGCATTTATGATGGCATTATTCCAACAGAAGATGCCAAAATTGCTGGTGAATTCCAAAGATTAATGTCATGGGCTGATAAGTACAGGACCATGAAAGTACGTACTAATGCTGATACACCACGTGATGCTAAGAAAGCACGTGAACTTGGTGCTGAAGGTATTGGTCTTTGCCGTACCGAACATATGTTCTTCAGTGGTAATCGTATTGATGCATTCCGTGAAATGATTTGTTCCGAAACAGTTGAAGAAAGAGAAAAGGCACTTGAAAAGATTTTGCCACATCAACAAAGTGACTTTGAAGAAATTTATGAAGCACTTGAAGGTTATCCAGTTACAATTCGTTTCTTGGATCCACCATTACATGAGTTTGTACCAACAGAAGAAGCCGATATTAAGAAATTAGCTGAATCACAAGGTAAAAGTGTTGAAACAATCAAAGAAATCATTGACGCATTACATGAATTCAACCCAATGATGGGACATAGAGGCTGTCGTTTAGCAGTTACATATCCCGAAATTGCTAAGATGCAAACCAAAGCAGTTATCCGCGCAGCAATCAATGTAGCTAAGAAACATCCAGACTGGAACATGTGTCCAGAAATTATGATTCCATTAGTTGGTGATAACAAAGAACTTGCATTTGTTAAGAAAGTTGTTGTTGCTACAGCTGATGCCGAAATTCAAGCTGCCGGAATTCCACTTAAGTATGAAGTTGGTACAATGATTGAAATTCCACGTGCTGCACTTACTGCAGACGAAATTGCTAAGGAAGCCGACTTCTTCTGCTTCGGTACTAACGACTTAACACAAATGACTTATGGATTCTCTAGAGATGATGCCGGTAAATTCCTTGACGCTTACTATGATGCTAAAATCTTCGAAAATGATCCATTCGCTAAATTAGATCAAAAGGGTGTCGGTAAATTAATGGAAATGTCAATCAAACTTGGAAAGGCTGCTAACCCGAAGTTACACATCGGTATCTGTGGTGAACACGGAGGTGATCCTTCATCAGTCGAATATTGCTATAAGATTGGATTGGATTATGTCTCATGCTCTCCATTCCGTGTTCCAATCGCAAGACTTGCTGCTGCTCAAGCCGCAATCAACAACCGCGCTTAAGCATATTATTAGTAAGTGCAAATAAACAAAAACTTTACCAAATGTTTTGTATTATTGTGTAATTTAGCATTACTTTGAATGGACTGCAGTGTAAAATGTGTGGACGGACAACAAAAACTGAAATAAATCATAAAAATTTAAATTTTTATAGTTTGTCGGCATACAGAAATTTTAACATATCTTCAGCCCAAAAACATATTTGCGAATTTGATTAATATTAAATTTTTTGAAAATTCTCATTTTTCCTTATTAATAACGGTAAAGTTATGTATAAAACTTATCGAATGCGCATCATTTCTACCAATGGATGAGAATTCTTGTCCGTCCTTAAATGTTGGGAATGTTCTAAGTGAAAAATTTCTCATTAAATGGGAAATCAAATACACCTTAGTTATACTTCCGTTGTTCTCTACAGCAAATGTTAAAATATTATTAAATCCTTCTTCATATCCATGAATTACAGTAATAATAGAAACCATTAAAGGTTTTGCAATATCAATTTTATAATCCATTTCAGTACTATACCCGGGTGTTATCTTAAATCTTTTTTCTAAATCATTTGCTTCTCCACGTGGACAATCAGGAAATTATCAACTTTTAGTCCAACAATTGTAAAATTCTTAAAATTAATATAATCATTTTCTATAAGTCCATCTCTATGGAACATAATCGTCCATTTACCATTTGGATTTTCACCTAAAAAATGCTCGCGTTGATGCTAAAAATATTGTTCCATTGGTGATAAGTATTATTGCTTGATTAAGTAATAATGGATGCGTTACTGCTATTCTTCCTGAAGGTGATATCATATGCACAACAATTCCTTGCGCATGATTTCTTTTAAGTGTAAATGTAATAGAAACATATTCCATAAAATGTGTCAACTATTGATAATCAAATGTATAATTAATTTCCGGATTTTGTCCATTGGTAAATAAAACTCATTATTTAACATGATTTTCTCTATAATTTTAACAAACTTACTAACATTAACTGGACGTTCAGCATCAGCTCTTCCAAATCCAAACGTCGGATCATTAATAACCAACTGCATTAGTAATCCATTTAGGATGATATGAATCAGTAAATGTTGACGTTTTATCAAGAATTAATTGTACATCACGATATGTAAGTTTCAAATTAGCTAAAGCAGAACATGATACAAATAAAACTGTAACATCAGTAAATCCTTCATTCTGAGGATACAGTAATGACTTTGGGAATTCTACCATCAGTTCCTTGGTTGGATGATTGGCCAGTGGAAATTGTATTGACAAGAATGTTTGATGAATCTTCTGAATAATATGCAATATCCACAAACATTTGATGAACTAACAAATATGGCATCGTAGGAAAGAGCAGATGAGTCAACACCAGCAATATGGGAATTGGTTCCTTTTTGTCCTCCATTCAATATTAATGGAACCAAGAACATGACGTCCTTGAAGAACAATTGTATCAAGACCAATCGGAGTTCCTTCACTGTATTGATATGTTGAATGTGTGGATTCACTTGTAAATGGTTGAAGGAAAATTTTCAGCGATCTCACAAACCCTATTGTAAAAATTATTAAAATCGCCTTCTGGCAGATCATCACAAATACTAACAGTACATGAAATACTCGCATTATAAGCGATTCCCATCATGCCTGTATTTGCATTAGCTGCTGCAACAATACCAATAACAGCTTCTCCACGCTCTTGAGGTGTAAAAAAAACGTTGTTGTTATTGGTAAATAAATTTCTATTATACTCTATTAATACATGATCTTTGAATTTTTCATGATTAACATTAAACCAACAAAATTAATATGAACACCAGTCCCTGAGTATCCTTGTTGAAGTGCTGGAATATTATTCCAATCTACTCCATGTGATGTCTGATTTCAAGCCTGCATTTGTACCAATTGTTCATCAAGAGCTCTTTTTGGAAATCTTCAGTAGGTACAAGGTTGGTGGGTTTCTGGCTTGAAAGAACTTGACAAAAAGCCAAAAAAAAAAAATTAAATATGGTTTGTAAAGTCAAACCATTGAAAATTTTCTTAAAATTGTATTGTTATCGTATTTTTCTCTGATGTTCATCGTTGTAAAATATTCAAAATTTATTGTTTGATAACTAAGTTATATATATACCAAACAAGTTCGATATAAAATATCTCTTGAAGCAAACACTGGCAATATCAAAACGATTAAGCTTAATCTTTATGATATAATATCAAATAGAAGGATTTATTGCATTGATTTTGAAGATTTCTTGTCAAAAGTAAGTGACCGTTTAAAACCCGGTCAAATTTAATTAAATTTTTACGGTGATTAACCGAATTTCTATCAACTTTTTTAATCCAAACACATCGCCCCAACCCAAATGCCAGTTCCGGTGATTCTGATCATATTATAAATGTCATTACAAAATAACTATCCCAATAATTCAATCACAAGCAAATCAATTGAAAGCTCTTCAAGTTTTCATCCAAATGAGGTTGAACCCAATCCATTCAGCCAAACTTCCACAACGCAAGAAAATAATTTATGCACAGACAACTGGGACGGAAGGAGTGATGAAAGAATTGACAAATATCCAATCAATAGTGATTTACAAATTGTCAGTGCAGAAACATCAAGTGAAATAAGTTTGCAAAGTAATAAAGTTGACACTGAAACGCCTTATAAAAAAATGGATTTCTCACAAAAAGAAAATTATAACACAATTGACTCATTTAAAAATTGTATTGTAAAAAGTTTTGATTTTGCAGACAGACTTGCAACAAAGGCCGTCACAAAAACAGAAAAAATTATTTCGCCTACTGCTTCTGTATTTAAGTCTTTAGGTAACTTTTTGCAGAAAGTTGAGGGATCCACCAAGTTCGCAAACAGATTTATGAATTCGATATTCTAATTAAATAAATATTATTAATAGATTTATTTGTTTTTTATTAGGAATTGTCTTGTTTGAATTAAATCTTAGGTAGGTCGACTTGTGAATGAAATCCAAATTGTTGTGTGTGGGGTTTGTTTTGGAATGATCCACAATCAATCAGATCTACAAATAAATTTCGAGAAGCCATCCCTTGCCGCTGAACATGTACAGTGTTTTTTTGATTGTATAAAATGAGAAGTTCTTTCATTACCTGACTTTGATGTTGTTAGGTTTTATGACCTATCGTTTAGGTGATAAACTGGACGCACTGGACTATCCCGAATTTCTTTTATTGGTGAACGGTGTTCAATCAATTCAAGATCAATACGTCAAAGAAGAACTCCTTGCTGTGTTTGATGACGTAATAAGGTACTGCCAAAAAAAAGTTACAGTGTATTATTCATAAAACATAAAGAGATTGAATATAAGATTATACTTTGTGACTTTAATAGTGTTTTGATGGTGTTAAAATAAATTTCAATTTACATTTGTTTTTGCTTATTTAGGAAAATTCTCTAAAATGTACCAAAGAATTTTTATGAAACCTATATAAATTTAAAATATTAATTAATGTCTCTTTAATGGAACATCATTTAATTCTTAAAAAAAATCAATAAATTTGCGATTGCCATTTAAAAAAAATATAAAGTTGTATTTACTAAAGCACTTATATAAAAAAATTAGTTTGATTTTATTAAGGATAATATTGATTTATTGTGAGTTTTTTCCTTACACTCAAATCTTTCAATTCTTAAAATTTTCTCATAAAATTCATAAATTAAATAATAAATTAAATACTCGTATGTGATATTTATTTATATTTTTATTGAAGCTTTGATAATTTTTACAAGGTTATGAAATTCGCTTGTGCCCTTCTTTTAGACATCAAAATAATTTTTGTGCTTGTTTTGAATTGGTTTTCATTCACTTAACTGCTTTGTTAGCGTTTTCCTTTATGACCACACTTGTTTAAATCGTAGATGTAAAAATTATATTCCAACTTTATAATTTTATAATATTGACACAAAATATCATAGAATTTATAAATAATTTTTTTTTTATTTTTAGTAAATAACCTAAAAAGTTTTGACGTTTGAAATTATGATCAAATTCAAGATTTGCAATTAATTTTATTAAGTTTTTAATCTGATTTTAAAATAGTTATGTGAAAATATGAATCCTATGGATTTCTCAAAAGTTAACTTCAAGAATTTACTAAATTGCATAATCTGTAATTGCTTTAAATTTATATTATAAAAAAGCTAAAAATTCTTTGATTACAGTCATATTGCAGAAAAGGTAAGTTGTCAGGATGTTATACAGAATTTTTTGAATTCAAATAACGAGAACAAAATGACGCCGGTTAATTCACTTTTTCACAAAACTAAAAAAACAAAAATATTTTGTAATACAAGGAAAATATTTGAATATAATTTCTATTTAAAATAATACCTTAATATGGGATTATAAATCTTTTCATTTGTATTTTTTATCTTAAAGCAAGATCACTTCTGTCTTGGATCAAGAAAAATTTTTCCAAAAGTGTCTCTGAAAATCATTTTCGAAATCCCAAAATTCTGGTGCTTTCAAAATTGTATCAAAATAAATGTAAACCATGCAAAATTATGCATATCGTTATATTCGTACTGTTTTTTAAATGAAAGAAGCAAAACAAAACGACTATTTCCAATACTTTGATCCTTCTCCGTTTCTCGAACAAGATGTGCTTCAGCGTGTTAAGAAACAAGTAGAACTTATTCCAGTTTTAAATAGGATTGACACATCATTAAAGCAAATATCAGGACATTTAAGTGGTATCAAAGATGATATAACACTTTTGGAAAAGAGTTGTGAAGGATTAAATATAAATAAGAATTTTACTGCTCTGTTTTCAACTTTAGGATCTTTTCTTCAAAGTTGTGGAACAAACGTTATGGCTCAATGTCAAATGCATTTATCTGCTCAAAAGGAAGTTGTGCTTCCAGAGCTTTCTAATTTAAAGAATGAATTTGTTAAAGTCAATTCTGAATATCAAAAAGTTATTGAAGATTATGGAAATTTAACACCAAAAACGAAACCAGAAGTAACCAGTGCCACTGAGCTTGCACTTAAAAAATCCATGATTCGTCGTGCTGAAGTATTTTATGAGATGTGCCAAAAACTCCACAGCTCTGAAGAAAACACAATACCATCCATCATTATCACTATTGCTCACTTTATTAGTTACTTTGCGAGTACACTCAAAAATTTCATAACCCAGAATGAAGGTGAAATTTACAACGTATCAACCTACATAGAAAGTAACGAACCTGTTCTTAAAAGCTATCTTAAAGAGATCAACACTTTACATGGTACAAAAAATCCTTCATATCAATATGCTGTTCAATCTTGGGATTGTCGTGATGGTATTATATCACCTACAACTAACCTTATTCATGCATCTAGCGTGATGTGGATTCGTTCCCATAAACTTGTTACTAATTGGACCCGTAAGCATGTCACTTTTAACGATGGACTTCTTTCAATTTATGATCCGACAAACGGTCGCAAGGATCAATCGTATCAACTTTCCATTGTTACAGCTGTACCTGTTCCAAAGAAGAAGCGTAGGTTCTGTTTTAAAGTTCAAAGCCCACAACTAACGATTCAACTTGAAGCAATTTCCAAATTTGATATGGACGAATGGATTTCAATATTTACCGAACATAACAATAAACTCTTAATTGGAGATTCTAAAGACACAGGGTCACAACGGCAATGTTGTGCAGATTGTGGTTCAACTGATGCACAATGGTGTTCACTTAATTGGTGTGTTTCATTGTGTCTAAAATGTTGTGGAACACATCGCCAACTATCAACAAAAACATCTAAAGTACGTTCTTTGATGTTAGATAAGATGCATCCTTTCTTGCAAAATATGTTAACCGAAATGACCAATTCAGCTGCCAATAAATTGTTACTAGAACGGCCTTGCGACATGGAAGTGTCGCCACGCATGAATGACCAATTACGTTCCATATATATTACACGAAAATATCAACAAAAAGAATGGGCTACTAAAGCGCCAATTCCAGATCCGTTCGAAGCAATCCTCAATAACGACCATCGCTCTCTGTTCCATGCCCTCAACTTTGGTAAAACCGATGAACAATTTGATTCCGTCAAACCATTACATGCTGCATGCGCTAAAGGAGATCCTCTTTTAGTAGCAATTGCTGCATCTTGTTCAGCATTTTTAGACGTGCAAGACCTAAATGGTTGGACTCCATTATGCTATGCAGTATTTTATCGAAATGTCGAAGTTGTCAAATTTTTGATTGATTTCGGCGCTCAGCCTGACAAAGCGGGTATAGATCTGTTCACACTTGTGCTAATAATCAACGATGAGGAGATGAACAAATTATTGTTGGACAAGGCGGCAACAACACCGAAAATGAGAGTTTACGCGCCAAGGACCACAAAGTTTGCGCCTCAAGGAAAGGAGGACTTAAAGGAAATAGTGGCAACTAACGAAAATATCATTGTGGCGGCTTCGTTGGCTGAGTCAATTCAAGCTCAAAAAAATAGCTAAGTTAGTTACTCGGAAACAAATTTAAAATAAATTTGGTGAATTTAATTTTTTGTTTTGGGTTTTTGTGAGTAGTCTTTTTATCGAACAAAACCAAAAGTGAAAATGTAAAAAAAAATATAAAAAAAGGGGCAATCCGGGAATTGAACCCGGGACCTCACGCACCCTAAGCGTGAATCATTCCACTAGACCAATTGCCCTCCTGTTTTTTTAATGTTTATAAAATATTATAATAAACAAATAATAGCTTCTAGAAAACAGTAAATATTCTCATTCCTTAAATCTGATCTCATCATAAAATGTTATAATTTAGTATTAAAAAAATTATTTTAATGAATTTTCCAACTGTTGAGCATCTTTGTGAATTCTGGGTCATAATGATTGCAAATTTCACTATGTCCTTTATCTAATTTAGCAATTTCATTCATTTCTTCATCAGTTAACTTGAAATCCCAAATGTTCAAATTTTCAATGATACGTTCGTTACGAACCGACTTTGGAATTACACAAACGTCACGTTGTGTGTTCCATCTTAGTGCGACTTGAGCAATTGATTTGCCATGTGCATCAGCAATCTTCTTAAGTGTTTCATTTTGGAAGATTCCAAACTTACCTTCAGCAAGAGGTGCCCATGCCATAACATGAATCTTATATTCATTCATGAGCTTGATGGCTTCAATTTGATGATAGAATGGATGAACTTCAATTTGATTAACATGTGGAACAATCTTAACATTAAGACAGAGGTCAAGAAGGCGGTCGCTATAGAAGTTTGAAACACCAATTGCACGAATTTTCTTGGCTTCATATAATTCTTCCATTGCACGCCATGAACCATAGTAATCACCATATGGTTGATGGATCAAATAGAGATCGAGATAGTCAAGGCCTAACTTCTTCATGGATGTTTCAAAGGCTTTCTTTGCGTTTTCATATCCTGCGTCTTGAATCCAAAGTTTTGTAACAATGAAAAGTTATTCCCTTGGAACTCCAGATTCTTTGATAGCAGCTCCAACAGCTTCTTCATTGAAATAAGCTGCAGCCGTATCAATTAGTCTATATCCAGCTTTTATTGCATTGAGCACTGCTTGTTTGCATTCTTCACCATCAGGAACTTGATAGACGCCAAAGCCTTCGAGTGGCATTACAACACCATTGCTTAAAGTAATGTTTTGCATGAAAATGAAATGAAATAACTGGTCTCAAATTTTTTTGGGGTTTCCTTCTCAATTTTTATCGTATGCTACAGAAAATGGAAACCGTTAATTCTTCGGCAGGCGTTTTGTTGGACATCAACTCTCATTCCAAAGTAGAATCTAGAAAAAGGAAATCATTTATTAAATATTAACAATTTAATTAATGAAATGAAAATTTAAATATATGTGTGCTCAAGCATATGGTTTTGGACATAAAAAAGAATTTGGTGTTATTGCTCAATAATTTATAATTTCTAAATTTCTTAAGACAACAAATTAACATGTTTTGTATTATGTAGAAATAATTTAATGATGAATTTCTATAAAATAAAGTCAAAAAAATGTGAATGCAAGAAAAAAATCAAAAAAATGGGACTCCGCGGACTCGAACCACGTACCTCACGATCTTCAGTCGTGTGCTCTCCCAGGTGAGCTAGAGTCCCTTTTGATTTTCCTATGCAAGGAGTGCCCGTGATAAATATAATTGAATAAATGAATTAACTTGTGAGTATTTTTTCTATAATTTAATGATTAACTTCGCAAAATACGAAAATTCTCAAGAATTTATTGAATTGGCAAAACTAATAAATGAGTTAGAAAAAAATAATTTAAGTAACGAAGAAAACCAAGATATTATTTTTGGAGAACTCCAAACCAAAATCAATGCATTTCTTGATTTGACAAATGATATTTATGATTTTAAAGAACAGCAACTTCAAGGTGCACAACTATTCCATATATTAATATCAATTATCAAGTACCTCACAAGTCGTATTCAGAACTCATTTGATCAAGAAATTGAAGAGCCTGAAACAAAGGACAATTTATCTGAAGAAATTGATGGTAGGTACCCAACACTTTTATTACTTGAACAAAAGGTATTATCACTTAATGAAGAAAACGTTGAATTTGTCATTCAGTCTATCATTGATCTCTTTGATAAATCATTTCCTGATACATTTAATCTTATAATCAGTCAAATCATATACAAAGGATTTGTCTCACGCAAACTTGAAGCAAACATCTGTTTCAAATTCATTCAAATACTTGAAACAAAAGAAACCTTCAAAAACCAAAATCTTATTCAAATATTTTCTCAATATTTAATTGATAATATTAATAAACAAGAATCGAAATACCTCATTGAGCAAATGATTGATCAACATATAATTGCTGAAAGTTTTCTTCTTGAAAATGAAAATTTTGATATTTATTTTGACTATGAATATTTTGCACATCGACGAACTTATTCGCAACATGAAATCAACGCTTTAAACCAAATAATTACTTCAAGGAATAATTGGGAACTTCATCGACAATTAATTAAAGAAGGAATTAATCCGAATGAACTTTCGAAAATAATTCGAAATGATGAAATTGAAAAACTTCAAGAAATATCATCACAAAGTAATTTCGATTTTAATCAAAGAATTATACCATCATATTATGAAAGATGTACATTTATTAACAATCCAAATGTTACATTACTTAATTATGCTGCGTTTTTCTCATCAGTTAAATGTTTTAAATATTTACTTATGAAAGGTTCTAAAATTGATTATTCTTATATCCAAATTCCATTCCTAATTAACAGTCACATTACAAATTCATTAATATATGCCATCGCAGGAGGAAACTCCGAAATCATTAAAATATTAGAAGAAAATAATGCATCTTATCAAAACGCATATGAAACATCGATAGAATTCCATCAAAACAAAATATTTTATTATTTGTACGAAAATAAAAAGATTCCAATTGATGATATAACTAAATTAGGATGTGTATGTATCCAAAATTGTAATTACGAAGTTTTATCTTATTTAGAAAAAGAAGGAATGAATGTTAATAAAGAAATGATTCAAATGATAGCTAAAGTAGGAAATGTTTATCTTTTTGAACATTTCGTTAAAAACATTCCAATTCCAAAGGATATTTTGTTGTGTGCAATCATTTCTAATAACCCTGAGTTTGTTATATATTTGATACCAAAAGAAGGCGTTGATGTAAATGCAAAAAATGTTTTTTTCGTTGTTTTGAAGTTCGTTTGTTTTGCGTGAAGTTCTATTTTGTGGTTTAATGTTTTTTTGATTTTTGTACTTCGATTTTAATGTGGGCTGCTCAAAATGGGTATATTAATGTTGTCGAAAAACTTCTCGAACAAAAGACTATAAATGTTTACGCTAAAAATGTCGTTGATTATGAGCTTTTTATGTTTTATTTCTATATTTGGAGTTTATTTAATTTGTTTGCAAGAGCAATTAAAATGGCATCCGATAATGGGCACAAGAAAATCGTAAGACTCCTTAAAGCAAGAATGTCAAAATAGCTTTTAGTAAAAAATAAGCACCTCAGAATTTCTTTACATACAATCGATTTTCATTAAAACAGGCATTATAAGAATTCAAATAATTCTGAATAGATACGATTAAAACACTGTTAAAAAGTTGTGTTTTTCAAATCTTTACTCGAAATTTGAATGCTGACTTTAAATTCCAAAAAGATTTCTCACCAAAGATTTTTCTAAATGGAATCTTTTGATTTCAACCAGTACAAACTAGAAAGGAACCTTGATATCAAAAACACAACTTTTTTATATAAAAATGTAACAGATTCAAAATCAATCGTACTCAAAAAATATTCTAATGGAGATATTGAAGATGCAAAAGAAATGATGGACATTAACCATCCCTCTATTAGCAAAATATTATCTGTTTTACCATCAAAAGATAATCATTCTTTTGAATTAACAACATATTATTATCCAAATGGTTCATTAGAAACCCTCATTAATCGAATTGAAAACAAAGACACACCAAGTTGGTATGATCCTACAATTATTTCCAAGATCATTTTAGGTACAATTGTTGGACTAGAAGAACTTCATTCACAAGGATTTACACATGGCAACCTTAAGCCAAGTAATATTTTAATTGATTCAAATTATAATCCACAACTTACTGATATTTCCTTCAATTCAATCACTGCAAATTCTCAATATTGTGCACCTGAAATATTTTCAAAAACAAATAATTATGATAAATCTATTGATGTTTATTCATTTGGGATGATATTATGTTTTATATATGTACAAGAATCGCCATTTGATGAATCTTTACCATTAAATGATCTTGGTGATTTTGTAATTGATGGTGAACGTCCAGTTTTACCGGATACGATTCCAAAGAATATTCAAGATATAATTGAAAAATGTTGGTCAACATCACAAAAAGATAGACCAACTATTAAATACTTGGCAAATATTTTCACAACTGATGAATATCTTTATCCTGGAACAAAGAAAAATCTTTTTAACTTTTATAAAGATAATATATTACATTTTAATCCAAAGGATTTTGTTATAGAAGAAAAGAAAACTAAAGAAATACAAGAAGATGATAAATATAATGAAGTGGAACCCTATGAAATATATGAAGAGATTGATAAAATACTTGAAAATAATAAAGGAATGAAAAAATTATCCGGTTTATATGATGATATATTTTCATTAAGCTCAAATTCAATAGATGATTCAATAGACGAATTAACTAAAATTTATGATGAAAACAATAGTCATTTATTTGATGTATTAATTTGTAGATTATTATTTTTTTCATATATCTCACAAAAGAATGATGCCGATACAGTGATCGAATTCCTCCAGAAAATTTCAGAACATTATCCAAAAGTGATCGAATTATTTATTCAATATATGAATAATGTTCTTGAATATACTCAAGAATCAAGATTTCTTTTATTAAAAATGGTTGAGCATGGTTTAATAAAATTCGAATATGTAGCACATGCAAATGAATCCTTTTATTTTTTGCATTATTTAAATGAAAGTATTTCAAGATCATTATATTATTCAACAAAAAATTTCGAAATTTCTTATGAAGATCTTAGAAAAAATAATTGGGAACTTCATAAGAAATTTATTTCTGAAGGGATCAATCAGGACCAACTCCCAAAAATTTTGCGTAATGATAATATTGAAGAATTTCAACAAATTTCTTCATCACCATATTTTGATTTTAATCAAATAATTCATGCTTCACCATATGAACAACATACATATATTAATTGTGATGTTAATCTCCTTGGGTATTGTGCATTTTTTGGATCATTGAACTGTTTTAAATTTTTGTTGTTAAATAATACATATAAACAAAGTGTTGATTTATATGCTGTAGCTGGAGGTAATATTGAGATCATTTATTTATGTGAAAAAAATGATATTTATTTCTCTCCAAAAGCTTTAGAAGCTGCAATTGAATATCATCACAATGATATTTTTATATATTTAATTGAGGCTAACAAGATGTATTATCATACAGAAAAAATAAATGAGTTTTTATATCAGTGCATTACATATCATAACTTCGATTTATTTATATATATAATAAAATTCCAAACTAGAATTGTCTCTTCAAATGTTTTAGTTAATGCCGTGAGAAAAGGTAATATTTATATAATTGGTTTTTTACTTGATTTAGAAAAAAGCAAAATTATTCCAAAAATTAAGAAAAATAATTTGTTTAATATTAATGCGTTTGTTTTTATTATTTGATTCTTTGGCAATCGCTTGCAATAAGGGTTATATTGATATTGTTAAACTTTTATTAGAATTTTATAATAGTGGTATAAATGAAGTAGTTTAATTTTTATATTTTGCGTTTTTTTATAATTTCATAAAAATAATATTTAATTCTTAATTTTAAAACACCTATTTGTTATGCATTAAAACGTAATCAAATTGATATTGCTTTGGTTCTTATTAATCATTCTAATTTCAAACCAATTGGTATGATAAAGTAAGTTTTTGTATATTTAGGAATTAATTTTTAATATTTTTAAATATCTTTGAATATAGTATAATACAGAATCAAACAAAGGTTACAATTGCTTTAAAAAATCGTTTTAAATTTGATCTTAACAAAATAATAACAAAATTTCTTTTTTTAATTTGGACAATTTAACAATTTTATATGTCGCTTGTAAAAATAATGAAATAAAAGCTGTAGAATCGATTCTTAAAGAAAAAAATATTTATGTAAATGAGTTTTCTATTTGTTAAATATTTCTAATGTTTTCGAAAAATTTTTGATATTTCAAATATATATTTGAAACACCTTTAACTGTAGCTTGTACAAATGGTTTTATTGAAATCGTTAAACTTCTTTGCGCATATCCAAGCATTAATGTAAATGTATACAAATGTATTTTCATTTAATTTTAATTTCTTTTTGATATAAAAATCACCACTTTATATTGCATGTGAAAAAGGTTTTACTGAAATTGTAAAAATTCTTCTTCAAAATAAAAATGTTGATGTTAATACTAAAGTTGAACCAAAGATCGTTTTTTAGTTTTATTTAAAGAAAAAATTAATTTGGTTTAATTGATTATCCTCTTCATATTGCTTGTGAAAAAGGATATCCAGAAATTGTTGAATTACTTTTAACTAATAAAAACATTGAACTTAATATAACTAATATTTATTTAATCAATTTCATGTTAATTTTATGGTTTTAAAATTGTTTTTTGTTTTGTTTTAGAGTTATTTTTAATTAATTAAAGTTTATATTATTGATTTTATATTTATTTTTCTCTTATTGAAGGTTAATTTTTTTGATTTAAAGTTTATTCTTTTTTATTGTACAAGTTTTTTTATATTAATAATATGTTTAATTATTTTATTTGAAATTTCATTCTTTTTTTCTATATTTGTTTTCATGTTTTAATGTTATTTTTCGATTTTTAAAACTCCATTATTTATTGCATGTGAAAAAGGATTTGTTGATATTGTGAAACTTTTAACAATTTCTCCTAAAATTGATATTAATTGTGAGTCATTATTTCTTTTTAATATTTAAGCATTGTTTATACGATTTTTTTGTTATTTGTTTACATATATTTGATGTTATTTTTGTTGTATTTGATGTTTCTTTTTATATTTTTGTGTTCATTTATAACTTTTATGTCAAATAATGTTTTTTATTTTTGTTTCCAGTTTTTTTGTTTGTTATGAAGTTTCTTTTTGTTTTTGCAGGTTTGTTCTAATGATTTTATATTTATTTATTTGTTTTATGACACCTTTATATATTGCATGTAAAAATGAGTTTGTTGATATTGTAAAAATACTTTTGGAAAATAAAGAAATTGAAATTTTAGGATTTGAAGTTTATTGATTTTTATTAATGTTTTTTCCTTATTTATTCACCATTAAATGCTGCACGTAAAACTAAGAATAGTGAAATTATTAACTTGTTAAATAATTTCCTGAGGGAAAATCCAAGTAAAAATAGTGTTAAGCAATAAAACTCATATAATATTTCATTATAAATTATTTTTTCATCTATCTATGCTTATTTCTGTGAATGATTTGTTACGTTTATATATATTTTAATACTTGTTAAGTTATAACATCTATAAAATGAATTTGTTGATATACTTTTAATATTCGAAAATATAATCTCTTTTAATTGACTATTTTCAAATGAGTTTGCTTCAATTTTTGTAACAGTTTTTGGAAATTCAAATCGTTCATCTTTTTTACCTTGTGGATAATGAAATAATGTTTCAATGCTCTTATCATAAACTATTCCATCATTTTTGTAATTGGAATATTTTGGGTTTTTCATTGATATATTTATATCTTGTAAATTTTTAAAAATTTCTCAAATGGATTTTTTCCAATTAATGTAACTGATTCAGGTATATAAATACTTCTTAATGAAATACATTCATAAAATAAATAATTTTCAATTTTAGTTAAAGAATTCGAAAGTTTTATGTTCTTTATTGAAGTACACATATAAAATGTCCATTCTTTTATTGTGGTATTATAATCTCTCCTAATGAAGTACACCAATGAAATGCGTATCTTTCAATTGTAGTAACAGAATTTGGAATTATAATTCTCGTTAATGACGTGCAATATTCAAATGAATATCCCGCAATTTTTATGATCGATATAGAAATTGTAATGTTTATTAGTAAAGTACAATAACAAAATATACTTTGGCCAATGTAATTGACTGTATTTGGCATGGTGATGTCTTTCAATGATTTGCAATAATAAAATGCATAGTTGTCAATAGACTGAACACCTTTTTCAAAATTAATAGAAGATAATTGTTTACAATAAGCAAATGAATTTTCTCCAATAGTAGTGACTGAACTTGGAATAGTGATATTTTCCAAAGAAGTACAGTAAAAAAATGATGTGCTTACACTCGTGCCTATTTTAACAGTAGGTAATTGCTGACAATAATAAAACGAACCGTTCCCAATGTACAAATCAAATTTTTGCCAATTTGCACACAGAAACTAATGATTCCCGGCTAGAAAAAGATTCACGTGGTATCTCATCAATTTCATCACCAATTGCAAGATTTTTTGTTTGATCTTTAAATGTTTTTGAAAATTCGTTTTTATTTTTGTAATAGTTAATGTTTTTGTTACATCATCAAATACTTGGAGTGAGTGTGTAAAAAGTATTTGGAAAATTGAGAATAATATGAAAAAGCTCGTTTCTTATTGTGGAACCTGATTAATCAGTTAAGTAGCTACTTTATGACCCAAATGACTTGTCTTAAACGTGCTCCGCATTTTTTATGTTTCTTTTATATCTTATACCAAATACTTAAAAATTAACAGCGCCGCTCTTAGCTCAGTGGTAGAGCATTTGACTGTAGAAAAGTAGTCATCAAAGGGCCGCCGGTTCGATTCCAGCAGCGCGGATTTTTTTATTTTTTTTCACCTGAGCAACTTAGAGAGGGGAAAAGCGCACCACTGGAAAGAGCTACCGGAGGTGAGCACTAACATATAAGTTCCGACGATTATCGGAGGATCTCGGAGCATATCAGATTATCTCTCCGAGAAATGCCCAAAATTTAAAACAGAGTACACCACAAAACTCAAGTCTCGGAGCGGAGCACATTAATACTTTTTTGGAGGAGAAAGAACATTTTTTTATTTTTGTCTCTTTTTTGTGCTTAAGTTTAAATAATTTAATAAAACGATATCAGAACACTTTAAAAACATTTAAAGTATTAAATTACACCCGAAACTTTTTTATAATCTTATAATTAACACTATAAAAAAACATATAGCTTAAAGGTTTCATTTAATAATCTTTTTTCTGTTTTAGTGATTATTGTTATTGCCATTATTTGGATTAGCGAATAATTGACTAAATGTATTTGTGACTTGTTGAAAAAGAGGTCCCAAGTCCAAGTTAAAAACATTTGGAGGAGGAGGAGGAACGCCGGTGTTTGTTGTGGTCGATGATGTTGTGGATGAAGATGTAGTTGTTGTTGTTGTTTGCTGAGTCATTACATTCATTTGAGCAAGAATTCTTGAGATTTCTTGCTGTGATGAAATGTATTCTTGGCTAAATCTATTCATCAAATTTCGAGCCATTTCAGTATTATTATCTAAAATGGCATTTTGTAAATCTGAAGTAGTTACTTGTAGGTTTGCAAGAACTAGCTGTATTTTGTTGATGGAACTAAGTGATTGTTGAGTTATCGTAAATTGTGGATTGGATTGTGTAACTGTAGTAAAAACAGTTCTTGTAGGAGGTGGAACTTGTTGGCGTGGAGGTGGTGGAGGAGGTGGGACATCATCATGTTGTGTATTTGAACTATTTGAATTGTTCGAATCTGATCTATTTGGACGTGGCGGAATTATTTGAATTGTTTGATCATCTTGAATTTTATAGTCACTTATCATTGTACCAGACTTAAGAACTTTTCCACAAAAAATAATTCTCATTCCGTTATTTTGGATGTTAACTTTTTTACAAACCATTTCTCTAAATTCATCAACACTAGTGTTATCTGGGATTTCCATTTCATGGACTTCATCACTTCCCATTATCTTTAAGTTTACTTTTACCATTTTTAAATTTTAAAAAGGCCAATTTAAACAACGCCCGTTTATTATATATTAAAACCACCGACAACCGTCAATTTACACTCAATTTCAGCAAATTTCGATCTTCTTTCGAAAGAGTTGATACCAAGAATTCCTTATCATAAACTTGTCCAGATGACAACCGAATTAATTCTGATCTCACTCTATTACATAAATTAATTTTACTTTTCATTTCGTCTACTTTTTCTTGTAATTTAAGGATTTCGTCTTGGTAATGTAATTGTGAATCTTCTGATTTATGCATTATACTTAATTTTTCTTGCCTTTGTTCTTTTATTTTATTGTTTAATTCCACTGCTCTTGACTCTAAGACAGATATCTTTTCTTCTTGTCCTTTCTGTATTTTTTTAAATACGTTTGCATAATGTCTCATTATTTGGTCTTTTTTCTTTTCGAAATTACAATTCGAAAGGAAATCGTTAGCTTGATTTAATGTACCACCTTCGAATCCTTGGAATTTTGCATTTGCCATGAAGGTATCATATTCATCCATTATGTTTCTAGCATTAGAAATAAAATCAAGACATTTTTTAATGTTAGTTTCAGTTAGTTTTGTGTTACTTGTAACTTTAACAGTTGAAAGAAGTTTGGATATTAATGTACTTTCATTTTTCTCAAGTTTTAGAAGTTTTTTAATATATTGAATCAGCGAATCTTCATTTTCAACTTTAAGAATTTTTATTAATTTATCGATAATTTTTTGTTTTGATTCTTTATCGTTTTTAAGTGATTTAATATTATCATATAATGTAATTCCTTTATTATCATCAATGTTTAAAAGTTGATTTAGTTTTCTAATAAGTGATGATTGAGAAAGTAAATGATTTTTAAGGTTTGTTGGTAATTCTTGTAAATTATTAAACTTAAAGAATGATCTAAATTGTTGTTCAAGTTGTTGAAGAATAAATATTTTATTTTTTAATTCTGAATCAAGTGTTTTAATTTTGTTTTGCATTTGCAAAATCGATTCTTTTAGAGTAGAAGAAATATTAGAATTTGTTGAAAAGTTTCCTAAACTAAAGATAATTGATTTTATTTCATTTAATTCTTTTGAAAGATTTTTGTTTTGTCCATTTAATTGTTTATTTTTGTTTTGGAGTTCTTGAATCGCACGATTTATATTTTTATTCTCTTCAATCATTTTTAACCTTTCTCTATTTAAAGATTCGTTTATAGTTGCAATACTTGTGTTTATTGATTTTAATTCTTCGTTTTTAGTACTTAAATTATTATTATTTTCTAAAATTATCGAGTTTTCATTAAAAAGTTTTGAATTCTTTTTATTAAGTTTATCTACTTCAGTGTAAAGTTGTTCAATTTGTTTATTAAGTTTTTTGTTCTTATTTTTGGCTTGATTTAATCTTTCAATACTTTGATTAAATTCATCAACTTTTTCTTCTGCATCACTTTTATTATCAAAATCGAAACTTATATTTAACTTTTCTTCGAAAATTGAATTTATATTTTCATATTTTGATAATTTTTCTTGATATTGTTTATTAGTATTTTGAAGTTTACTTATTGATTTAATAATTGATAAACAATCAGGACCTAATTTATAATTGCTTAAACTTGAAACGTTTTCTTCGTTTTCTAATAAAATCCTTAAATTTCTATTAAATTTAATAAAATCTGCAATGAGATTAGGAATATCTTGTAAATCATTAAATTTGATTTCACTATTCATTTCATTTGATAAATTGTGCTTATAATCACTTAAAAATTGTATAATTGTTTTCTCTTTGTTTTCATATGGAATTTTTAATCCAAATAAATTGTAAATATCATTAAGACATTTTTCATAACCTGAAATTTTTTGATCTTTTTTATAATTAACCTTTTTAATATTATCAATATATGAATCTTCATCATTAAATTGATATTCATTTTCATTTGAAAATTCTTTTTTAATAATATTAAACATTGAAACATAATTTTCATTTTGCTTTTTAAGTTTATCTATTTGATCTAAAACATTTTCATTACCAAATTCAGTTTGCATTTTTTGGATATAACAATTTTCATCTTTTGATTTTTGTTTTATTTTATGAAATTGCTTGTTCAAAATTTGAGATTCCTTTTTAATGTTTTGTACACTACCTAATAAATCATCATTTGGAGTAATATCCAAAATTTTATATATTTTTCTTTTCAATAATTCATTTTCTTTATAATATTTATCTTTATTCATAAGTAAATCATTAATAATTGTAACAATATTATTCACATCAACTTTTTCTATATTAGTATAAATAGTTATAATGCTTTGAAGTCTTGAAATGAAATTAAAATATTTTTGTTTTATTTTGGTTAATTCTTTATCTTTTTTATTTCCTTCAATTATATAATCTGATAAAACATTACTAAATTCTTTAATTGAATTAAAGATAAAATATTTCTTAAATTTATCCAGGAAATTATTTTGTTCATTTTCAATTTCTTTAATTCTTTTATTTGAATTCATATTTTTAGCTTTTTCTAAATTTAATTGTTTTAACATATTCTTAAATGCTTCTGTTATACTCGAATTATTATCGAAATATTTAGGATATTTATTTTTAAGTTCATTAATTTCATATGTCATAAAGTTCATTTTTTGTTGTCTTTTTCTTAATTCAGTTAAAATGTTCGAATCTGATGTCAGATGGAAAATTTGACTTATTTCATTTTGGAAAGTATTATATTTAGAATTAATTTGCTTATTTTCTAAATCGTCTTGTAAATGATTTCTTTCCTGAGCAATATTTGTTAATTCGATAATTTTTTGCTTAGATTTATTTAAATCTAAATTTAATTGTTTGATTTGTGAATCTTTTTGTTTTATTTCATCTTCTAAAAGTTCAACATTTTCAAGTGAATTCGATAATGAAGCAATTTGACTTTCCAAATGTAATTTAAGATCATCAATTTCATATTCCTTTTGTAAACTTTCTTCTTTTTCTTTTTTCATTTTATCTCTCACATTACTATAATTTTCTTTGATTTGAGAATATTTATCTTGATAAAGTTCTAATAATTCTTTTTGTTGAGTTAATATGTTGAATTGTTGATTAATCATTGCTTTCTTTTCTTTAATATCTTCGGTATATTTCGAAATTTCGAAGTTTGCCTTTGAAACAACATTTTCAAGTTCTTTTTTCTCTTCTTCAAGCTGTTTCACTTTATCTTGAAGTGATTTAACTACTGACCAAGCATTCTTTTGAGAAGTGGACAAAACATCAATTTTATTTGTAAACTGCTTTTCTAATTCTTCTATAGCTTTATTATATTTAGTTTCGGGTGATTCTATACTTGACATTTGTGTTATTCTTTGTTTTAGACTAATATTTTCTTTATTTAATGTATCTGTAAATTGATTTGATACTTCAATTTGTTGCTTCAATGTATCAATTTCATTTTGCATATCCAAAATGTTGGAATTATCAATAGAACGTTTAGAACATTCTTGTTGAGCTTCATAAAGTTCTTTCTTTAAGGTTGCATTTTCAGTCATTAGCTTTTCCAATTGATTTGTTGCTAATTCAAGTGATTTTTGAAGTGATGCTGAATTATTATTATCATCAATAATATTTGGGATAATGTTTGCCTTTGATTCTTGATTTAATTCTTCTTTTAATTGTTGGATTATGATGTCTTTTTCCTTAAGCATTTGAATAAGATTATTATCTTGATTCGGAATTGAAATATTTGTATTCGAAGATGCAACATTAGGAAATGAATTAATAAGATCCCTAATGTTATTACATTTCTTTTTAATTTCTGTAAATGTAATTCTGATTGATGTGTCATCAATGTCATCAGGTTGGATTGCATCAAACATCTGGAGAAGACGAATCACTTCCCCTTCAAATTTAAGTATTTGTTGTTCATTTTTTGGGCGAATATTTTCCTTTTCTTTTAACGATTCAAAAACTTTAGATATTTGATTTTTATATGTTGATAAAATTCTTTTTTGCTTATCTATTTCTTCTTGAACTCCTTTCCTTAATTCAAATAAAAAATCTTTAATTAAGATGGAATTATATCTAAAACCAACTACATTTGTTAAATAAGATGAAAAAGTATGCATATCATTTAGTTTTGTATGTTGCTTGCATTTAGATATGAATTCCTTTAAATCACCATTTGAATCATAAATCTTATCTAAATTTTTTAATTGATCTAAATAAGAATTCATAATTTTTGGTTGAAGTATATTATTAGACTCTTGGATTTTAAGCAGATTGTACATTAAGTATGAAATAAAAATCTCTTTTTCAGAATCTAATTCATTGGAAATTATTGTTTTAAGATATTCTTCACCCTTTTGATTTGATGAAATAAAACTTTCTATTATTGAATTAAATGTACAAGTTAAAGATTTTTTTCTTTCTGTAATGAGTAGTGTAGAGATTTCTTTTTCATTCATTTGGCGCCAATTTATTCCGGCTAAACCCCTCTCAAAATGTGACGCTTGCATACATTCATTGTAATCTATGTGAGGACAAGCAATAAAAAGAAATATAGGCAAGTTTTAATTCATTTCATATTTAATATTATCCAAATTTATTTTTTTTTTTTATACTTTAAGATTAATGTATATTTCTTATTCATATATAGAAATAATTGGAGATTTAACATCTTTTGACGGTGTACTGTAAGTTGTTAAATCTGTTTTCTATTTTTTTAAGCCAATGAAACAAAACTATATCAAATAAATTTTTATTGACAAGACCAAATTGAGGATTATTTCGTGTACTTTGATATAAAATTTTGACTCCTGATATTTTTCTTGACAGATGGAGATATAAATCCGAGAGTCTCGTGTCTTTGGGAAATTTCCCACAAATATCTGAACGGTTAAACAGACAATTTCACATGTTATTGAATTCAAAAGCACTTAATTTTAATCGTACTCATGTCAAAAGTCATTTTACAACAACACCCTTGAAAAGGGACTTGTCAAGTACTGGAATTATTAAAATAAAATTATCTCCGAATATAATTAAAATAATAGCTTGCACTGAATACATTTTAATATGTACAATAGATGTTAATGCATTATTTTCAACATAATATTATTGTAATTTTGACAATCGAAGGGATATTATTGTTTGAAGATTTTTGTAATTGAAAAGATAATTCTTTAAGGTTCATTTGTATTGTTTACAAACGCCATTGTTTTGAGAATTTTGTAACGTTTCAGAATTTTTTAGTAAATTCATACTCCTTAGATGTTTACTTTATTATATCTCTTAAGCAATATAAAGTATCCCATGTTTTGTCAACTGATGTATCAAATAATCTGTTTGAAAATTCCATTTTTTATTATCATTTTATTCTATATTCATAAACATAATATTATGCGCTTGGAGTGCTACCGTCGCATCTATTTCTTTACATATATTTTCATTCTATTTTTGTCACACACAAATGAAATTTTCGATGATGCAACAGGTACTTTGACTATAAATAATGATGATGATTTAAAAGGAATATACAATTACCAAGAAAGCACCAAATACATCATAATTAATGGTGGAGCAAATGGAATCACTGAAATTACAACTTATGCTTTCAATACATGGCCTTTGTTATATTCAGTTGAAATTGGTGATTCTGTTAAAACTGTGGGTACATATGCTTTTCAATATAGTCCAATAGAAATTTCTAGTTTAAATTTACTGAAGGACTAGAATCAATTGAACAAGCTGCATTTATGTATTGTAATTTAAAAAACGTTGTTATCCCAAATTCAGTAAAGAAAATAGCGATGAATGGTTTTAGTAATTGTTATAGTTTAGAATCTATAATACTTGGAGAAAATCTCGAAGAAATTGGTGTGACTGCATTTTCTTCGTGTTCTTCATTGCCTAATATTACAATACCAAAATCAGTTACTTCAATTGGATCTGGGTGTTTTAATCAATGCTCAAATCTTCAATTTATCAAAGTTGTAAGTGAAAATCCTTCATATTCAAATTATAATGAAAATGATGGTGTTCTTTATAATAAATCATTAACAACTATTGTTTGTTATCCAGCTGCAATTACAAGTAAAAGCATTGAAATCAATGTAAACGAAATTGGACGAAATTCGTTTTATATGTGTAACTCACTTGAAGAAATTGAGATCTCAGGTTCAGACATTATATTTAATAGTTATGCAATTTATTCATGTTCTAATTTGAATTCGCTTATTGTTAAAGGTAATATAATCGACATGGGATCATATGTATTTAATCAATGCGGAAATCTAAAATGTTTTTATTATTATGGAGATTCAAATCCACAAGTGACAACAACCTCTTTTACAGGCTGTTCAATAGATAAAGTTATGGTATTAGACACATATGATATTGATTTTGGCTCTTTGGAAGTAGTACATGCAACAGCATTAGAGGGGTGCAATCCATGGCTCTTATCTACACAAACATTTTCAATGTCGAATACATTTTCTAAATCAAATACATATTCACAGTCAAATACATATACACAATCAAATACATATACACAGTCAAATACATATACAAAATCAAATACATATACACAGTCAAATACATATACAAAATCAAATCCACTTGATCAACCTATCACAGAATCTCAATTAAATACATTTTCTGATTCGAGTTCATTCATCCATGTGTTTACACAATCAGACACATTCACAGGATCATTACAAGAAGGTGCAATTTTGTCACATTCTTATGTCCAAACTCTTTCATGTTCAGTTACTATAACATATTTCGTAATGATTAAGTCAACATATACTATCACAATGTCAATGTCCAATTTTGAACACACATACATCAATACAATAATATATTATGAATATGAAATTTTTGCTTATTCTTCTTATTATCAATTTTACTCAGATTTTTATACAATATTATATCATAATGAAAACATTGATAATAATAATAATAATGATATAATTATTGGTGTCTGTGTTGCAATTGTTGTGGTTTTAATTGTTTTATTTGTTGTTATTTTTCTTATTCGTAAATATAAAATCAAACAAAATAGTTTGGAATATGAAAATGAAAGAGAAATTGATCAGCCAAATGATGAAGAAACAAATAATAACTTCTCTGCTGGAATAAAATTGCCTCATGTTGATGAGGATCCATTTGCAGTCGATTTCAAAGAAGACAATCAAATTGTTAATATATAATCAATAAATAATATTTGTATGTATATAACTTATAAATGAAAATTTTAAATGTTTAAATGTTTCTGGTAATAATTTCGATGGAAAAGAAATTGTGAATTTGATATTCATGTAACATAATAATTTTATTTGCTTCACTAATCTCAAGCATAACTATAATGGAAAAGATATCAATCTATATAAACTAACAATCACTCACATCGAAACTTCAAACATTTTTATATAGATAAATAATATTTAAAGTTCTTATATATTTAAAAATAAGAAAATATATATATATATATAATAAAAACTTGAATCATATAGGTAAATATCATTATTATATTACTATTCAATTTGTTTCTTTGCACTAACAAATCCTGGAAATCACATTCATAAAGTTAATAATATTTTGTAATTAAACCAAATTAAAGACATGTGAAAAACATTTATTAATAAAAATAATTCAATCTTGCTTGTTATCAGCTGATTCGATCATCATTTTCAACTTGAGATTTTCTTCTTTAAGTTCTTTGTTTACAATTTTTGATTCAGAAAGATGAACTTTAACAAGTTCAAGAGCATTTCTAAGGTTTTCTATAGCATTATTTAAGTGAACTCTTTCTTTTAAGAATCCTTCATTAGCTTTTTTAAGTGACTCATTATCTTTTAATAATATTTTAATTTTTTCATCCGCATTTTTATTAACATTTATCATCTTTTCATACAATTTTTGTAAATCAGAATTTTCTTTGATAATTAAATCTCGTTCATTATTAGAATCATCCAATTTTTTTTGAAGTTTTTCCATTTCAAAATTTATGTTTTGATATGTTTTAAATTCATTATAGAGTTTTTCATATTTCTTTCGTTCTTCTTCTAGAGCAGAATTTAGTTTTATGTTTTTACGTGCTAATTTTTTAATATTTTTATTATTATTTGAATCCATTTGATTAACAATGTTTTCTTTATTCGAAGTAATTTCTTCTTTTTGTTGAATAAGTTTATCAATTTCTCTTTTATATTTTTCTATTTCATTTTCAAGATTTATTTTATATTTTTGTTCATTTATTTCAATATTAAGTTTTGCTTTATTAAGTTCTTCCTTCATTAAATTATTTTCATTTAAATGGTTTTGTATTAATATAAGTTTCTCATTATTTGATTTTTCGAGTTTATTAATTTCATTTTTATACGAATCTATTTTTTGATTGGATAAAAGTAGTTGATTTCGAAGGTCTTTATTTTCTTGAATCAATTTAGAATTTTGTTTCTTTATTGAAGAACTTTCATTTACCTTTTGTTTTATTTTTATAATTTTTTCTTTAAAGTTTTGGAATTGATTTTCAAGTTCATTATCTTTTTGCTTTGATAATGCTACGTTCTTTTTCAAAGATTCGATTTCATTTAAGAAACTTTGGATTTGAGTCATATTATTATATTCACTATTTTCATTATATTCGATTTCTTCTTTAATTCTTTCTTCTGACTCTTGTAAAGTTGAAACATATGTTTGGTTTTCTACTTCTAATCTTTTACATTTGGTTTCTAAGAGATTATTTAATTCTTTAAGTCGTGTATATTGATTTGATAGATCATTTATTTGTTTATTTTTTGCATTTAATTCTTGTTTTGCTTGATGATATTTCTGTTTCGTTCGAATTAATTTTGCAGAATTTATATTATTTTCTTTATTTTGCTTTAAATTAAAATTTCCTTGGATTTCATCAGAAAGATTTTCGATTTCATCGTCAAATTGTTCTGTTTCAAAATTAGAATCACTCGAAGAATTACTTAGATGATTTAATGAAGGATTTTCATTATTTAGTGGAAATTGATTTAACAATTGTTTATTTGAATCAATCAAATCAATTAAATTATTATTTAATTTTTGATTTTCATTAATTACTTTATTTAATCTGTTTTCTTTTTCATCTCTTGAATCTTGCAAATTTTTTTTTTCATTCTTTAATAATAAAATTTCTGATTGCAATTCATTAATTTTGGATTTATTTTGTTGATTTTCTTCTTGTAAATCCTTTTTTTGTTCCTCCAATTTATTATTTTTTTCCTTTTCATTTCGAAGAGATTCACGTAGTTCTTGAATAGTTTTAACATCAAAATTTTTTTCATTTTGAAGATTTTCATTAATTCTTTTCATTGATATTATGACAGAATTTAGTTCATTAATTTTGTTATTACTATTATCATTTATGGATGTATCTATTGAATGCCTAAATGATTCATATTCTATGTTATCTAATTTATTGATTTGCTTTTTTAGTTTTGCAACTTTCTTTTTTAATTTTTGATTTTTTGTATTCAATTCTTCGTTGGATTTCATTATATTATTTATTTGTTGAACTTTTGCATCTTTTTCATTTTGAGAAATTTCTTTAATTTTTTGTATTTTTTGTTGAAGATTTTCTATTGTTGAAAGTGCGCTTAATTTTTGGTTAATTTGATTCTCTAAATCTTTGCTCTTAACATCAAAATCAGCCTTTAATTGTTTATAACTTGATCTTATTTGTTCGAGTTCATTTTCTTGTTCTTGAATTTTTTGTTGAAGTTCATTCATTCTTTGGTTATATTTTAATTGCGTTTTGTCTGTTTTGGTTTCATAAGAAAGAGTAACTCTTTGTAATTCTTCATTTTTACGTTGATTTTCTACTCTTAGTTCTGTTAAAAGACTTTCATTTCGAATATATTTTTTCTTCAAATCTTCAAATTTTACTTCATTTGATTTTGATATTTTTTCAAGTTCGTCAAACTTACTTAGAAGATTCGAATTCTCCTCTTTTAATTCTTTAATTATTTGGTTTGCGTTTGTTTCTTTTTCTTTTGCTTCTGAAAGTTGTTGCATTAAGTTTGCATTATTCTTTATTTCTGAAAATATTTGATCATTTGATTGTGATAAATCTTTATTTTTGTCCTTGTATTTCTTAATCGTATTGTTTAAGCTTTTCACTTTATTTTTTAGTTCAATATTTTCTTTTTGTAACTCTGTTAATGAATCCTGATGAAGTATTTTATGCTTATTAAAATCTTCATTTACTTGATTGAGTTGTAGCTTTAGTTTACTTATATCATTTTTTAATAATGCGGATTCTTTTTCTTTCTCACTTTTTACTTTTTCGTATTCTTTTGTCAAATATTCTATTTGAGAATTTGCTTGCTTCAGTGACGATTCCAATTCATTCCTAATAACACCTATTCTTGCCAGTTCAATGGTTGCTGCATTTAATTGATCTTGTGTGATATTTCCTAAATTTTCGTTATTTGCAATTAAATCATGTTGTCTTTTTAGTTGATCTTGTAGTTGATTATTTCTTTTTAAGAGTTTTTCTATTTCATTTTTATATTTTTGCTTGAGTTGTTTTTTCTTATTTCTAATCTTTTCTTTCATTGACTGAAATAATTGATTAATTTCTCCTAAAATTTCTGGTTGCTGTGTTGAAAGCCTTAGTAATTCTGGAATTTCGTTTTGAATTGAAAGATCTGTTAATGATTTTTCCATCTTTACTAAACTCCAGAAAAAAATTTAACGTTTTTTGGCGGCATTTCACTTTTTGGCGGTTATAAAAAAATTCAAATTAGCTTTTATTAGTTACTGTTGAACTTGATAACCTTGTGGATACATGTATTGCTGCTGTACGTTATATTGTTGTCCTGTCTGATATTGTCCATATGCTTGATTTACTTGACTTTGTTGAGGTTGTTGTTGGGAATAATTTCCTTGCATTTGATATCCGTTTGCCATTTGTTGCTGATATAACTGTTGCATAGCTATTTGGTAATTGAGACTTGAAGGATCAATTTGAGAATATCCCAAAACTCCAGGATAATTATTTTGGGTGCTTTTTGTAAGAAGCTCATTAAGAGCTCGCTTCCTGCGTGCTTTTGCATATGTGTAGTTTGGATGTTTAGCTTTGAACTCTTCCTGAAGCATTTGCGCTTTTTGTTTATAAGCTAACTTAGAGCTGCTTGGAACTTCTTTCCACATCTTCCCAAGGAGGCTAGAGATCTCAATATTTGAAAGAGTTGGGTTTTCTGCTTGAACAGAAGATCTCATTTCTTGAGAATAAAGAATGAAAGCATTTGGTGGACGACGAGCAACATCGCCGCTCGGCTTGTCGCTTTGGTTTACTTCTGCTACGAATTGTTGTTGATTCCATTGGTTGGCGCCTAATTCTCCCATTTAAGTTTTTTGAAAAGATATTCAAATTTTGATAACTTTGGTCAATTTTTGTAAAAAATAACAAAATAAAAATATCTTTCATTTTCATATAAAACATAGGAGTACAATATGTGTTTATTCATAAAAGTTATTATTATCTATGATTTGAAAAATTAAAGATGAAAAATTAAGAAATGATGAATTTGCCTTGAAAAATTGGAGAAAAAAATTTACACCAAATTTTGATATTTTCTGGATTTATAAAACCTACTATATGTCAATTCTATTCATATCATTTTTAGCTCAATTTTATTAAAATCAACGAAGATATTAGTGCAAAAATTTTCTGCTAATTCAAAATTCAATACGATAGAAACGATTTGTTTTTTAATTGGAAATTGAAGGAATTATCCAACACACAAAGAATAATTCTAAGTGTATTGAAACAAGTGGTTGTGCGTTCGGAAATAGAAAACAAACTTCAGCATGCTTCAATGCATTTTTTTGGATTTAACAGTAAATCCCTGCTGGATGGAAACAATTGTTTTCAAAGCTTTCATCAGACAAGAAAAATCGGTTTACCGCCATTAGGAAAATTTTGGTACTGTAGTTTTGCTCCCAAAAATAATATCATCAGCAAATTTGTATTTATATATTAATATTAACGAATATAAAAATGTTTTCCAATATGAAACATATTTTATTTATTTACAAACAATACAAACAAAAGAAAAAGAGTACACTGACTTAGGGCTGATTGAAATGTTTGCACAAAGTCTTTTGAAAGAAAAAACGCAAGAATCGAATTATCTTCTTGATAAAATGATTGAGAAAAAATTAGTTAAATCGAATATTTCGATTAATATTCAATCAAAATATTTTTCAATTATAAAACTGATTTACAAAATAAAACAAAAAATTATAATGATCCATTTTGTAATGCTTTTTTTGAATGTTATGAAGATCTATTAAAGTGCTGGTGGAAATACAGAAATCATTCTTTTGTGTGAACAAAGTCAAGTGTCTTTTGGGGGCTCTTTAGAAATAGCAATTAAATTCCATCGAAATGATGTTTTTCATTATCTTTATGAAAATAATTCCGATACTAAATATAATCTTAGTAAATTAGGAGAAGTTTGCATAAAATATGATAATTTTGAAATTCTTATTTTCTTGAATGGAGAAGGAATGAAAATCAATAGAAATATGATTAATGAATCCGCAAGAGAAATTGGTAATTTCTTTCTTTTTAATTATTACCTTGAGAATAATCCAATTCCAAATAATATTTTATCACTTCTCTGTCAGGAAATTTAGATATTATTAATATAATTCTTGGACATAAAGGGAGTAATAATAGATTCATTCGTTTATTAAATTCAATGTTTATTTCTATTTTACAATGTTTCAAAATAATATTTGGATATGATGATGCATTTTTATTAGCTTGTGAGAAAGGTTGTGTTGACATTTTTCAAATAATCCTTAAACAAAATGATTGTATTAATATTAATGCTAAAAATAATATTTACTTTAATAAAACTTGATGTTTAAAATTAGTATTTGGAATTTATTCAAATCATTTAACACACCACTTATTTTGGCATCTCAAAACGGTCATGTCGAAATAGTTAAATTACTTAATAAGGCCATACAAATATAGCAAACTTACTTCTCGAGCAAAAAGGAATTGATAAGTTAAATATAAATCATTTAAAATGCACAATAAATAAAATTATATGTATACGCTTAATATGAAAAATTAAAATCAAATATATTCGTTGTTTGTTCAATTGATACAAAAATATTTTCTTTACTTATATTAAATTTTAGTTGTTCAAGTGTAGAAAGTATTTCAAAGGAGTCATTAAACTGATTTTAATATTTAGTATTATTTACATTAAATTTGATGAATGAAAAAAAATCGATTTTACAGATCTGATTTTACAAATAGTGGAATTGGCCACTTTCGGTTGCTTTCAATATTGAAAAGTGACGATGCCCACCATTTAAAACGACCGAAATATCCCATCATAAACTACTTTTTCTTGGAGATGTTTTAACTGGAGTAACTTCTTTGATCTATAGGTGCGTCTATGGGGAGCCCCCTAAAGATTATATTCCAACAACGTTTCCAGATATGGCTTACATAATAAATGCCAATGGTATAAGTTTAAATTTGAACCATGGGATTGTGGACCTTCCCCTTTCCGGGCACTTTCCTATCCTGGAACAGATGTTGTTATGCTTTGTTTTTCAATTGTTGATAAATTTTCTTTTGAAAATATTAAAACAAAATGGTATCCTGAAATCAAAGAGAATTTGAAGAAACCCGAAATCCTTCTTATTGGGACAAAATCAGACTTAAAAAAATTCACACCACCAGCTCAATGCATTCGCAAAGATGAAGCAATTAAAATTGCACAGGAAATTAATGCGTTTGATTATATTGAATGTTCATCCTTATTAGGTACTGGCGTGGAATGGGACATGGAAGTGGCATTTAGAAAGGCCTTCCAAAACATGCTCAAAAAGATTAGAAAAAAATAATCATTATTTGTTAACATATGTTAAAAAATTTTATTTAATCTTTATTATTGATTACAAGTATTGTTAAAACTTCTGATGTGTCAAAATTGGTGTTGGGTTATTAATTTTTTGTTGTTTCTCTTCTAAATGTTTTCATTTTATAATAATAATTATATTGTATAAATTTGAATAAACGAAGGGGTGAATGGTATAGTGGTTAGTATTGTTGATTGTGGCTCAATAGATCCGTGTTCGATTCACGGTTCACCCAATTTTTTGTTTTTTTCGCAAACCTATTTACACGAATCATGATGGCCACAACAAGCTTACAAATACACCAATTTTCCCTCAATTTAGTTCTTTGACCTTAATCATCTCATTGGGTACATTATATTTAGTCATTTGATCCTCATTTTTTCATTTAATACATCTTATTTAATCTTAATTTGTTATTTTAGTACACCTAATTATGTAACCTAATTATATCTGTTAAAGCAAATTATATTTTCAATAATAGCATATTGTGCAAGCTTTTTACATTATATATTTATTGGAATTTGACATTTTAGTCTTTCTTTGAAAGGATGCTCATTATGATAATTTGATACAGTCAAAACTGTATGCAATGTGGAACTCTGTGTTTTTATTCTATTTAAAATATAATTTTTTTGAATTTTAACATCAACCATTGCATTTAGTAAACAAGGAGTTAATGCATCCGAATTTTTTAAAAAGGAATTTCTTTGAATTAAAAAAAATTTATTTATAATAATTATTAAATTGTATAAATTTGAATAAACGAAGGGGTGAATGGTATAGTGGTTAGTATTGTTGATTGTGGCTCAATAGATCCGTGTTCGATTCACGGTTCACCCAATTTTTTGTTTTTTTCGCAAACCTATTTACACACAATAAAAAAGCTTTCTACCACCTAGTATAGTATGTCTTACAATTATCTGTTATATTTTAAAAATATGTAAATTTTTAATTTAACTTGAATAATTATATTTAAATATCAAAATAATTATTTCTAAGTTTTGCATTTCTCTCTGAGGATTTTGACTATTTCATAATTAGCTAGTTTCAAGTGTAAAAATAGGTAATATTCTGTCAATTACTTTTTAAAATATAAGTTTGAGCATGTAATCATAGAACATTACTTCCAATAATTCCAAATCGTAAGCATACAACAATTGTTTTAAATTATTTTTTACATTTACCAACTAAGTGCGAATAACCAAAAGGTTGAGATAACAAGTTTATAAAAGTTTAAACAAATATCATTTAGCAAAACGAACGTTTATTTATTAATTTTTTTCTTATTTATTAAAAATTTTAAGTATTTTCGAAAGTTCCGGTAAATTCAATAGCTACTTTAATCATAGCTAATGCTTTTTGATTTGATGTATAAGAAGGTATATGTAATTGGTTAAAGCATGTTGAAGCTGTTGGTAAGTTATCCACTCTTGAAGAAGATCCGTCATAATCAATATTCAAGTAGAAGTGTGAATTTCCGAAATCTGGTGGTAACCTCGTTCTACCTGTTGAGAATTTAATTAATTTCGATCTTTCTTCTGAAGTTAAATGATCGATTACGAAATTCATAATATTCTTCATATTTTGGGGCACCCCGTTGTAAACGATGACCTGTTTCAATTTTTCAGCAGTTATTTGGTTGGAGCCGCAAGCGCATAATTCTAATAAATCGCCTGTAATGAAAGCAGGCGTTTCGAAGTCAAGATTTTCCCATAATCCTTCTTTCATAGCATCTAAATAAGACTTCATTTCATTTAGTCTGAACGCTTTTGCTAATTCTATAAATTCGGCGCAATTACTTAATGTAACTACTTCTAATCTTCCTCTTTGGACAAGAGGAACTTCATTTCCATTTGAATCGTTTACAACGAAATTCAATTTAAATCTTTGGTTGAATTCAATTTCGCTTATTCCGGAATTCAATGCTTCTTGTAAAGATTCAATTAACGCTTTGAAATTAACGTCGATCGCATAAATCTGTTCAATTGCAATATAACCGTCGGCCAAATAATCCCATACTAAAGGAGCGAAATTAAAATCTTGAACTAAAGAAGTTCTAATACACATACCTAATAACACTCCTGCGAATTTATACTTCTTCAAAACATTTAAATGTCTTGGATCAGGTATAGGTATAACAAATTCTCTATTTTCACCAATACCATTTCTAGCGTTAGGAACGGGTATAAATAGACCACAATTCGGACAACATAAATCAGCTGCAAGTTCAGCAACAACTTCACGACCAGGTCCGCCAGCATCAACACCAGCCTCATCAGCCATATAAACTTTCCAAGGCTTTTCACCACGTTTTCTAAATGATCTAGGGTTTGTGTATAACACCGTAAGTTGTGATATCAATGATAATTCCAAGTTATTCAGGGTACCATTTCTAACTTGATACGAAATTTTTCGATTTACTCTAATTTCTATTGAATCGTCATTACTCTTTTGATCTATCAAGTAGTTAAATCTTTGTATTCTTAAAGACAATGCCATCGATCTACATAAATATTTCAGTGATGGGTCATCTTCGAATAAGATCTTATCGAAGTATAACAACCAACTTAATAATGTTAACAAAGTCGCTCTAATTATTAATACATTTAAAGAAAATTGTAATCCTGTCTTCAGTATTAATAATGGGTCGATATTAAACTTAAATATATTTGATGAATATAATGAATTTGGAAAAGGTTCAATTAACTTTTGGTCGTCATTAATATCCCATTTTAATACCAAATGAATAATATTTGTTGAGAACAAATCTCTATGATCAAATATGAATGAGTCGACTGATATATCATTACTATTATTTACTTGGAAACCAAATTGTACATTATTCCAATTTATGTTATTATCTGTTTCTAAATATATAACTTTGGATGTGATAATTGAGTTTGTAACTGGTTGTGTCATATCTTCATATAATGAACATTTATATGAAAAGTTTTGTGTGTTCGTAATTAATTGACAATTCGTTGGCGTAAAATTAGTAAATGTGACTTTGATTTTTGTGTTTGTGATTGGTTTAACTTCAAATGGTGGATATCGCATTGTGACTTTGGCCCATAAATGTAATAATAAATGGAACGGATATCCAACAATTGTGTCCCGTTTCTTCATTAAGCGTTTAAATTGGGTACAAAATTGTGTTAAATCATCTGATGAATTTAATTGATCTGGTAAAAATGGAGATGGTAACCCAAAAGTAAGTTTTTCTTTCGGTATTTGTTCGATCTCTTTCTTGTCCGATTCCGTTAAAAACTCTGGGAAATATGATTTTAATGGTAATAACATTCTTTCATCCCATATCGTTTGTAAATCTATCAAAAAGCTGTTGAGCGATGGATATTTTACAAGATCGGTATAAATTGACAGTATTGTTAATTTTTGAGGTAAGTCATCAGTGAGGTCACTTCCGCTTAACGGTATCTTGTCATTTAAAAATTGTAAAATATTTTCATAAAAGTTATGGAAAAATGGGCTTTCTGCTATAAATGAATCTATAAATAATTGATAAATCTTATTACGAATTTCATGAGCTTTTTTATCATTAATTAAATTAATATTTTGTGAAAAGTATAAAACGAAATATTTAAATGAAATAGCTAATTGGAAAAATGTATTAAACAATGATTCATTAGTCATCAAAGGTAAAATTGCAATGTTAACACCTGCTTGTAAAGTTAATGGAGTAATATTAACAGTATCACCTTTAATAAATATCACATTTGATGAAACTTTAATATTTTGTTGTTGTGAAGAATCACTATTAATAACAAACAAATCATTTGAATGTATACTAAATCCGATCTTAAATACAATTAAAAGTTCTGCACCAGTAATAACAACTTTTCGTGCTTTATTTAATGTTAATGTATTTAATGGTATTATTACTGCATATTTATGATAATTTGATATGAAATGATTTTGTACGTCAGAAAATTGATGATTTAATAACTCAAACCATAAATCGATTGTTTCTTCAATTAAATTATTTTCTTTATAATAATTAAATATATTTTGTAATGCGATTTTCTCTTGATAATACATAACTGTATTATAATCTTCTAATACATTCGTTGAGAATGAAATTGGTGATTTAGGAGAAGTTTCATTTAAAAATTGGAAATATAAAGGTTCGATTAATAACATTAATAAAATAGAATATTCTAAAAGATTTAATTTCGTCATTGAGAATCGTTTTAATATCATATTAATTTCACTTGGAAACAATGACAATGAATTAATAAAAGTTGTATTTAATATTTCGGATTTTAATCTTGATACTAAACTTTTAGAAAACATATTAATGATTTCAGTAGGTATTATTGGATAATTTTGTGGACTTAAAGGATTTACATATGAATGAATTATTGGAGTACCATTGATAGGTTGTAATTTACCTGTATCTCTATTAATAGTATATTTAATATTATCTGTTTCGAATTTATTTATATCCGATTGATTTTGATTTAAATATTCATAATATGATACTATTGGTATTTGTAATGAAGAATTTGCTGTTGAATATATTTTATTACTTGAAAACATTGGTAATTGTTTTGATAATTCTTTATTATTTTTAATATTTAATGATTTACCACATGAATTTAAGATATTAATTGGATATGTAATAAATCTAGAATTAGTTAATTGTGTAGTAAATTTGGTTATAATTCGTTCTTTCATTGTTGTTTGATTCTTTTCAATGTTTTTGATATTATATTTAACATTTTTATTGGTTTGAATTAAATTGTTTTGTAAAATGGCTTTCTTAAATGACATTGGAATCTTTTTAACTTTCTTAAATATAGTTTTACCTGAAATTGGACATATTAAATTCATATTTTCAGGTTTGATAGATTTAGATATTATTGGTATATTTGATATATGATATTTAACTTTAAGTGCTTTAAATGTTTGTAATATTACACAAACTGATTTTGAAGGTAATTTATATGAAAATATTTTTTCTTCTTCAATATAAAATGTTGATTTTAATTTACTTGGTTTAAATATTAATATAATTCTTTTATTAGTAATATTTTGTTTAATGTTTTCAATGACAATTGAATTATATATAATTTGTTTATCTTTTCCATTTAATAATAATGTCGAAGAAGCAGAATCTTGAAAATCAAAACAATGGAAACCTAAATTATATGAATTATTATCAGAGTTTATATATAATTCGATATAAGTTGTTTGAGTTTGATTTAATATTGATGATATAAATGTATGTAATCCATTTTCACAAGATATTTCATTATTAGTAATTTTATATGTATTATTATTAATGACATTTGTAGGTGAACAATACATCATTCGTGAATTTATATTAGAATTCTTTAATAAAAATCCTTTTGAATTAGAATTTAAATGTAATTTTAATAAATTCATAAAATCTGTTTCTGATTTAATAAATGAAATAGAATTTAATGTAAAATCAATTTCTTCATTATTTAAAAATTCTTTTAAGAAGTTTTTATCCTTTAAATATATGGAAAAACTTGAAAGAATATAAAAGTATAAAGGTTCAAGAGATTCATCATTTACAATTAAAGCTTTTTTGAAATATTTCATTAAGATATTATAATTAGGGAATAAAGAAGTATTAAAAGGTAATGAAGATACAGGTATAATATATGAATTTTTCTCAATTTGTTCTGATATAGATCGATTAGTTATAGGTATTTTCCAACCGATATAATTATCTTGTTTAATTTTAGTTATATAATATATTAAATTACTTTTCTTATTCCGTACTAATGAATAACATCTAAATGAATCAATTAAATTCGATAATATAGCAAATATTGCATATAATCCTTTTGTATCAGATTTTTCGAGTATTTCATCAAATAAATTTAATAAAATCGGATCATTTAATGATTTCCGACATATATAAATTAATTCACTACAAATATTAATTAAAATATTTGGAGTTTTATATAATGAATTTTCATCAGAATTTGAATATTCTTTAATACATTTTCGTTTAGATAAAAATGATGGTTGACAACCAGAACAAATTTCACCAATTTCTTTTAAGAACCATTTAAAGATATCTCTTTTTTCTTCTTCTTTTATTATTGTCATTAAGAATGAAAAACTTGAATGATAAAAAGAAGGTTCACAATTCTTTAAAAACTCAATAATATTATTCGATGTATAAGGTAATTTCATACCTATTGAATAACATAATCGTGTAACACTTAATCGTGTAGGTAATAATTCATTATTAGGGAATAATAATTGTTTAACATCTTCAAATTGTTTATATTCAGAAATGTTTGGGAATTCTTTAGTAAATGAATAAATACATGAAACTATTAAAGCTAAATGTGATGAAAACTTTTTCTCGGAAATTTTATTTGACATTTCAAACAATTGATTTATTATATTAATAATTGGATTTAAGAATGATAATGTATCAATTTTCCCAATAGTTATAATTAAATCTAAATCAAATATTATAATTGTCTTTAATAATGATTCATCTTCAATTTTAGTTATTAATGAACATAATTTATCTAATAATGAAATGATATTTTGGAATCCAATATTTTCTTTTTTGTTTTTAGAATTAGGTGAAAAATATAATGTTGAAATATATTTTGTTAATGATTGAGAAGAAGCGAATTTTTGTATTAGAAATGTATTACATATTTCACTAACACAACTTTTTAAGACATCGTTCACTAATTCGATACCTTTAATTACACTATTATTCGTTGATTCAGCAGCTTTAATTATTTGGAAACATTGTATTGTATCATAATCACTTAATATAAAAGCAGATAATTTATTATTAATCTTTTGAATGTCATTATTAATTTCAGTTGATTGATCTTTAATAAAAGGATCTAAATATAATAATATTACACATTTCTCTTTAATAGTTTGTATGAATTTATCATAATTTTGATTTAATTTCGGTGGTAAATCTGAATGACTATCTTGATATTGTATAGTGAATTGTTTCGATGCTTTAATTTCTCTTCTAAATCGATAAATATTTTCTATAATTGTTCGAATATTTGTTGAAATTATTGGAGTGGTTTTACCTTCTAATAATTTCATTTGAATGTCATATACATCATAATAAATACCTAATTGTTTAATAAACGCTAAAAATATTAATCGTTCTAAATGTCGTTCTTCTTGAGTAATTTTCCTTTGAATAGTTTTCATTTTAACTGTTGAATATAAATAATCAAATAATTGTTTAATTTCTGGTGTTTCTTCTACTAATACTGCAGAAGTGAAAAAGTTTAATATTGATGATAATGTATCTGTTTTATTTTTATCTTTCTTATTAATACCATTCTTCAAATATTTTCTTCGTTCTTTTTCTGATGATTTAGGATTAAATATTATATCCATAATTTCATGGACTTTATCATAATCTAATTTAGCTTTAAAGACAGAATGTGCTAACCATATATAATTAGAAGCATTTTGGAAATCAGAACCTCCATCAATTAATACTGAGATGAATTCGATATATACTGAGAAGAATTCAAAAAATATAATATATGAACTATTAAATGTTTCATTTGTAGGTGCTAATATTGATTGTGATATTTCTTTATTAGAAAAGATTTGATCAAATACTAAAAAGATTTGATGTAAATAATCAACAATGATTAATGATATTTTAGAATAATTAGATAATGGATGTAATAACATTAAATATTTCCTAAATAACTTGAAAAATGGTGTAATTAATATAATTTTTGAATCAAGTGGATTTTCATTTAAGAATTTTATCGCATTTTGTATTATAATTTGTGAATATGTTAAAAATAAACTTTGGATATGTTCTTCATATTCAATATTCGATGTAATTTTATTAGAACAAATGTTAATATATTCATTAATAATCCGAAATTGCATTATATTAATAAAATCAATTTGATTCGTTGTGGATGTTGGTGGTTTAGTCATCATTGGTATAAATAATGGTTCGATTAATTTTTTAATTGATTCTTTATCAAAACAATATAAAAATGACTTTGATTGTTGTATTGTATTAATTAGATATAATTTATATTCATCTGTTTCATTTAATATTAATAAATTGAACATTTCTTTACATTTATCAAAAATATTATTAAATAATATCGAAAATGTCGAAATTATTATATATTTAATTAATTTATGGAATTGATTTAATGATTCATCTTTTAATATATCATAAAATACATTAACAATTTCTTCAAGTAATTCTTTCGAATAATTTTCAGTTGAATTATATAAATTATATTGTAATAAAGATAACATTCCTTGTAAAACAACAGTTTCGAAGTTTTTCTTTTTTTCTTGTTTTTTATATAATGTCAAAAAATATCCGATAGTTTTTATGATAATTTTTATCAAATCTTCATCACATTGACAAAATAATTGTGCTGTCTTAAAACTATATGAACCTTTTTGTGTATATAACGAAGATTTCTTAGAACAACCAATGAAATGAGTTGCATAATAAGAAATCGTTGTATAAAATTGATGTATTAATATATCAGCATATTTATCATTGATTAAATATAATCCTTTTAAGTCATGTGGATATATTTCAGGTATCATTCCTGTTTTCCATAAAGGTATACCACCATATGAATTAATTTTTATTAAAGTAGTTTCTTTAGTTGAAGGTGATAATAACCATTGACAATGATTCCAACCATCATAAATTATAGATTGGATTGGGAAACGTAATGAAACCATACAATCAGAAACATGCATACCAGAAATTATAGAGAAATTTCGTATGAAATATGTATAAATATTACTATTAACTTTGGTTAAGATAATAAATGTTAAGATAATACCATTCGTATACATTTGTGATTTCTCATGCCATGATTGTGGTAATAATTTAGGAAACGCTGAATTTAATTGTGATTTCCCACGTTTTAATGTAATCATTCGATGGAATATAATTGTTTTTGAATCTAATGAAAAAACTGCAACTTTTTTCTTCTTAATTAATGAATAAATATAATACCCATCTGAACATAATGGTAATGTAATCTTTGGTGATTGAAATGATGATGAAAATATATACGTAGCTGATTTTGTTTGTAACTTAAATGGATTAACTGAATATATATATTCATGTTTCATGAATTTACTTGAAACTAATAAATATTCATTCGAATATGCTATGAAAAGTCCATAATTTTTGCCCGATTTAATATCAAATGTAACATTTCGATAACGATTTGCAGAATTGATAATGTTATTCGATAATGAAACTATAGTTAATTGAGATCGGCTTCCTAATATATATATATTTCGTCCATTGCAACACATTATTGATTGTGATGATACATTTGGCATCTCAAATTTAGATAATGTGACAGTGCCTTGCGTCTGATTCGATGGTATTGTGGTCGCATTAATTAATGGTATTGATAAAAAGTTAAATGTGAATGCATCAAATAATATGTTATCTGGATTTATAATTCTTTTGGGCGAATTACTAACAATATTGGCTATCTGTAAAAGACCAACTAAGATTGGCGCTAAATCAAATGAAAAAAAGCCCCATTTTAATGTTTGATATCCTGTATTGAGATCAGAACAATGTGCTATAATTCGTGGTGAGAGTTTGTAATACGTAGGATGGAAGTGTAAAAAATTGTTTTCCGGTAAATGTTGAAGAAAATCTGTAAAATCTGTTAAGGATAAGATTTCATCTGTAATTTGAAGAACTGGTGTTGGATAGTCGCCATGAAGAGAAGCAACTTGTGTGAGTTCTGTGTTATTTCGTTCCATATTTAATTGGCGTCTTTGATATTCATCAGCTAATAAATTAGCTGTTCGTTCTTTTAAAAATTTGGTAAGCTCAGCAAGAACACGCTGAAGAGACCCTGACCCTTGTTTGTATGCGTCCCCTGAATAAAGTGATGACAAAACATTTTGCCAAACTTCAAGTGGTGTATTAAATTGCGTAAATAGTTGCGGGTTTGTAATGAGGTCAACAATTAAATTTTCGTCAAGTAATTTTATTTTTTGATTTGTAGTATTATTATCAGAACTTTGCTTATATGAAAAATTAGAATAAAGACATTGCTCATCTTTGGCTACTTCAAATATCGAATTAGAATTGTTTGCAAAGAAGTTAAAAGATGCAAATGATGTTTTTGGAGCATTTGATAATGTGTTACCCATATGCTCTTTTGCTCCAAAATTCGAACAGACCCACTGAAAAGGATATTGTCAAAAAATGAAAGACTTTTAAGAGCACTTTCAGGGTAAAAAGTGCTTAATTCACACAAATTTTGAATAAAATTCGAATGAAAACCGTCAAAATTTTTCAAAAAAAATAAAGTAATTTGAATGAAATGTAAAGTATCATAACCACAAAAATTAAAGCACCAATTTTTAGTCGTACAAAATATGTTTGGCTTAATATTATATGTAAAGAAAATTGAATTTCAGAAAGGAAGAACGTTATTATATAAAATTTCCAAAATCTTTACCTGAAAAATTGATTAAATTATCGAATGTTTCATGTTCAATAAATATCTTAAAGGCTTGTAGTATGTTGTTATTTCCGTTTGAAAAGAATTGATGTATAAAGCTTAAAAATGTCTTTCAAAAAGAATTCTTCTTTAATAAGAATAAAAAAAAAAATTAATTTCATAACAATTTTTTTGATCAAGAATTTTATAAAAAAAAAATTGATGTACCTTGATTGAATTCCAAACATTTGTTCAAATCACCCAAGATATGATGAAAAAGCAAATTTTTAATGAAAAATTCTCCACTTTGTTAAGCCATATTACTTTATCCATGTAAAAACTAAATATTTAAGAAGATACATTAATAAATTTTTGAAATGATATCGATATTCTTAATATATAGATATATATTAAAAAAATATGTTAATTATAATATTAATGCACAATGATTTTATAAAAATACTGAAACTTAATTATAAGAAGAAAAACTTAAAATATATATTAGATTTTAAGTTTTCTCATATTTTTGTTTTTTTATTCAGGTATAATGAAATTTTTAAATATTACAAAGAATCGCTTATCGTAATTCGCTTCATTTTATGAACAAATGTTGATAAAGTTTATAAAAATTTATTCAAATAATAATAGTGATTTTTTTATAATACCAAAATAAATACATTATAAGGTTATAAATAAATTCACAATATTCGTTAAATTATTGGTATTTATTGATTATTTATTGGATTATTGTAATATATTATGCAAATTAAATATTTGAAACAAGATTGTTATACACATGTGTCATCTGATGTTAAACATTTTTGTACAAAATTCTTGGAATTTCTTTAAAGATTGTGGTTACCTTATGTGTGATTGAGAAAAATTCAGCAGGAGTAGTCATTTCATCATGGAGGGTTGTTCCTCATGCGACTTATGTTTTTTGTTCATCGATAAAAATTAATTCAAAACTCTGATTAACTTCTGACCGTCTTTTATATGGAGATGATTTTGGCTGAAAATTTTTTATTATTTCAACGCAATGATGGAAGGAGAAGAGAATGAATTTTTCGATAAGTACTCCATCGGCAAAAATTAAAATTTAATATCTCATATTCTGAGATTAAACAACACAAATTACAAATATGTTAAATGAAATTCGTCATAAAAAATATAAAAATAATTATTATACATTTTGAGAGAATTGAATTTTACTGATTTTCCCGCGCATATTTTCTATTGTCACTTCTCTATACATCGACGATGACAAACTAGTTTGAATTGATATACCGGTTATCATTGAAATGGTTCTTTTTCCACATTAAACCAAAGGAACATTGCGACTGGGAAACATTTCTACTCATAGGTCAAGCAATTTTTGGTTTGAATGTAGAAAATTTCTCTAGATCTATAGGTTTAATAATCAACAAATTTGATGAAATCCATCCTTTATCTTATGATTTAATTATTATTCAAATAATATATTATTGTAATTAATTTGTAATTAAAAAAAATAACGTAGATTTATTTTTGAATTTTATAAAAGAAATAAGAAAATTTGAAGAGTGTAATAAAATCAAATCCAATATATTTGATATATTTGGACAATTTCTTAATAATAATACAAATGAATCAACTTATCTTCTTGAAGCTATGATTGAACATAATTTTCTTGAACCAAACATTGTAAAAAACAACCAGAGTGCTTATTTTGCACATTATATGTCTAAAGATAAATTAGCAATCCATTTAAGGGAATATTCATTTGAAGGTGCCTTACCAAATTATGAAGAACTTTCAAAGAATGATTGGGAATTACATAATAAACTAATTAAAGAAGGACATAATCCAAATGATATTTCGAAAATAATACGAAATTATGAAATAGAAAAACTTCAAGAAATATCATCACAAACAAATTTAGATTTTAATCAAACAATTAAGCCATCACTTTATGAAAGATGTTCATTTATTAATCATAAAAATGTTACATTAATTGATTATTCAGCATTCTTTGGATCAGTTAAATGTTTTAAATATTTACTCATGAACAATGCAAATGTAGAAAACACAGGTAAATATGCAGTTGCATGTGGAAATGAAGAAATCATTCATTTATGTGAACAAAATCATTCATCATTTGAAGATATATATGAAACAGCAATTGAATTTCATCGAAATGATATCTTTAAATATTTTTATGATAATAAATTAAAAATTTAGAAGAATTAGGAAAGCTTTGTATTTTATATCATAATTATGAAATATTTTCATTTTTAGTTAAAGAAGGAATGAAAATCAATGATGATATTATTAATGAAGCAGCAATTATTGAAAATATTTTTTTAGTTGAATATTTTCTTAAAGAGCATTCATTTCCGCATGATATACTGGTATTTTCATCTGGATCAGAAAATATTAAACTTGTTAAATACGTTTTAAAACAAAAAGGAATTGATATTAATGCTAAAGGCGTTCATTTGTTTTATTTAATATTTATTTTAATAATTTTGTATTTCAAAATAATATTTGGAAATTATTTAATTTATTTGAAACAGCACTTATGAAAGCATCTTCAAATGGTGATACAGAAATAGTTAAATTACTTCTTGAACAAGAAGGAATTGATATTAATGCAAGATATATTTAATAGTTTTAGTTTATGTTTTTTTTTTAATAATTTGAAATTTGAAAATAAAATTTGGAAATTATTTTAATTTATTTGAAACAGCACTTATGATTGCATCTGAAAAATGTAACACAAATATTGTTAAATCACTAATTGAAAAAAAAGGAATTGACATAAATGTTAAAGATATTTGTTTGTTTAAATTATAATTTATTTTATTGTTTTGATATTTTGAAATAGAATTTGGAAATTATTTAAAAATATTTAAAACAGCGCATAATTGTGCATCTAGAAATGGTCATGCCGAAATAGTTAAATTACTTCTTGATAAAAAAGGTTGATATTAATAAGCTGTCAACCAAATAAACGGTCGTTTCACATGTGAAAATCAATTTGACAAGCCGATAAGAAAAGTGAAGAGATATTTTCGATTCTGTAGACGCGTCTACGAGGTAAACGTGTCAGATTCGAAATTATTCAATTTCATTTAATTGTTTAATATTATCATCAATTTGAATTGGAATTGTGACCTTAAACATATTATCAAATCAAGAAATCGACTTCTTCTCATTCACGTCCATTTTAATCACTTGTAAATCAGATCATAAATCAACTATAGCTTCACGTAAAATACTGAAATGTTATTTATTTTGAATAAATATTTCATTGATCAATGTTCTTTAATTTATTTGTATCTTCTTCATTGTCATCTGAAAAATAAGCAATTTGTATACTATGCGTTGTTGAATGGTTTTCATTTTCGTTATTACGTGATAAAGTTTCATTTCCATTTTCGTTTTCGCTTATTGTTTCATTTCCTGCTTCGGCTTCAGTAATTTCCGTATTTACAATGTTCGGGTTTTTGCGTTTGCTTAAGTTGATGCGATTTGTTTCGCGTTTTCGTTGCGTTTCTTTCGTGAATGTTTCCCAAGCTTCTTTCTCTTGGTCATCGATTTCGGTGTTTTGCTCAAAAAGTGTTTCGGTATTGCGTTTGGTTGCATTATTTTTATGTTTTTCTAAATTGTTGGATTTACTTTCTTGTTTCGCTCTGTTAAATTTTGTTTAGAGTTTGTTGCTTCATTTGATTTGTTTTTATACCTGGTAATCTTTGTTCTGTAAGTGTTCTTTCTTAAACATTATCATTATTTGCATTCTCCTCATTCGCTTCTTGTGTGTTTCTTTGGCTTTGTGGAACGTTTTCTGTGTTTTCATTACTTTCTTCTGTTTGCGATGTTTCTTCATTTTGTTTGCTCTCATCGGAAGTATTTTTTAAAACATTTCCTTCTATAGTTACCTGCTTATTTCCGTTTTCACTTACAATTATATTTTCATTACTGTTATTATTAATAATTAGTATTTGCTTCTGCAGTTTTAATTAAATTTTCAGCTTCGTTTCCCTTTTCTCCTTCCACTTCTTTCTTATTATTACTTTTTGTTTCAGTTTTATTGATATTGTTTTCAGTCATTTTTACGTTTTCATTTTTCTCTTTTTCAATATTTTGTTTTGTATCTTTAGGCTTTGGACTTTCTTCATTTGGAAGTTCATGTTCGACAACGATTGGCGTATCCAAAGATGATTTCTGTGATTTTATTTCATCATCTTCAACCTTTATATCATTTTTCTTGTCTTTCTTTCTTTTTTTCCTTTTTGAAGCAGCTGATAACGAATATGAGTTTTTTTACGAACCAGTTTTGAAGCTTAAGAAGGAATTTAGAGCATCTTATTTTTCATATGGGTTTTGAATGATTTTTGATCGGTTTTGATTGAAATTTTTCGAAGGGTTTATTTCCACTTCCATTTTTTGATACGTAATTTCCTAATATAAATTATTTTACTAAATTTTGTAAAGAATTCTGAAGGTCTCGTAGCTCAGTCGGTAGAGCGTTGTGCTGATAACGCAAAGGTCTAGGGTTCAAGTCCCTGCGGGACCATTTTTTTTTCATTTTTCAGATCAGATTTTTTCAACCCCAGGTTCCAAATTTAGGAAGCTTACCTGAAGTAGATTACATGGCACTATTATTGCGTATCCAAATTTGTCTTTATTCCCACGTCTCAATTTGAAATTTTTATTTTGAAATCAGATTGCTAATCGGCCGGTTTTTTGTGCAAGCCTTGCAAAATCATCAAACTTTTTCAATAAGTTTGATATATAAAGTATTTATTTTACATATAAACTTACGTTCAAATAACCGCAACAATGCCTGTAACAAAAGGAAGTGTAGCCCTTCTTCAACAATTAATAAAAGATCAAAAAGCGAATTTTAAACCTGAGGGCATTCAAACAATTTTTTGTTCTCTATCGATGCTATTGATTTTTATCAATGCAAATGAAATTGATCTCAACGTAAAATACGAAAATAATCATGTTTTGCTGAACTGGACTGGATTTCAGGCAAGCCAGGATTTAGCATATACAGTTTACTCACAAAGAAATGGATCGAATTGGAAATCGATCAGTTTATTTAACCTTAATACCACTAAAATCAAAGTACTTAATGTGTACCCAAATACTGGTAAAAAAGTTAATTTTGTATACAGCGCACAGTCACCAACGAGTGCCACACTTCCACTTTCAGCTATTCTTAAACTTTGGATTGAAGGAGGTTATTATATAGATAATGGTGTAAATTATAGTTTTGAAGGTTTAGGAAGGAATTTCGATACGGTAGAAGAAATTATAAGTGTTACTCCAATATCAAGTGATAATTTTAAATCAATGAGTTTAGAAAGTATGATGAATTATGATATTATTGTTATTGGTATTATGGATGTTAATGGTGGACCTTATATCCAACCGTATAATGAAACAGTTCAACGTGTTTCGCAATATATTGATCTTGGTTATGGGGTTTTGTTAGGTCATGATGCTGTTGGATATTATTATGGAAACTCTTTTGGTTATGGACAAATTGCAGATAAATTTGGAATTAAACTTGGAACAGAGTCATGTTCTGTTACTGGTTATTGCTCTCCAGGCACACTTGCTTCAGGTTGGAAACATTTTTCGAATGAAATACAAGTTACAAAGCGTGGTTTAGTTACTAATTATCCATACAACATTCCATCAGGTTTTTTACCTATAAATTTAACACACACATGTACAAATGCAGCATTTGGTGATGTTTGGGTGGAATTTGGTGAATTTTCTACTGAAACTGAAGGAAATTTTACAGAAGCCGAATCACATTCATGGTCACTTGACGGATATTCAGAGATAAGATATGGTAATCCACATTATTACTTAACGACATATAGAAACACAGCTATGATTCAAACAGGACATATATTAGGTAGTGCATTATTATATGAACGACAACTTCTTACTAATACTATTTCTTATTTATATCAACGAACATCACTTCAATATGGATATGATAATTCAGTAGAACCATTGAAACTCAATCCACCGAATATCACAAGAATTTCTGGCAAAAGAACGATTGAAATCAGCACAGATAATAATTATGTTACAGAAATTATTAATTATAAAGTTATTGGTAAAACATCATATGAAAATATCTGTGAATCATCACCAGTTCAATTTAATCTTACAACATATGTAAAAGAATATTATTACATTATTGATGAAAATGCGAACACAAAAATTACAAAATACAACATGAAAGCAATTCAAACGACGAATGGAATTATCAAAAATATTAAAGATGGCGATCTATATATTCATGCAGCATCAATTGATAATTATGGAGTATTAAGTGAAACATCGCATTTCTTTTTGTCAAAGGAACCATCAACGTCAACATTTACAGTATCAAATACATTTACAGTATCAAATACATTTACCAAATCAAATGCATATCCAATATTTACAACATTGTCATATTCTTTAGTTGTTTCATATTCGAATTCAATTTCTGAAACGATATTTTATAAAAGTTTTATCATAAGTTCATTGACACTAACAAAAATTAGTTCAATAAATGTTTATGTTAATACATTTATTATATCATTTGAATATACACTTATTATATATTCAACATATATCAAATTATATTCCGAATTTTATACTATTTTTCAAAATGAAAAAGACATACAAGACAATAACAAAACAAAATATATTATTATTATTTGTATTTGTATTGCAATATTTATAGTTATAATAATTCTTATAATTTTATTTATTTATATTCATCGTAAACATCAAAAAAATACTTCGCTAGAAAAAGAATGTGACGATATAAAAGAAACAGAAGTTTCATCAGTTGACAATTTTTCTGTAGGACTAACACCAACTAATACAGAAGAAGATCCATTTGCGAAAGATTTCGATGATGATAAATATTTTCATCATATTTAAATATGTAAATTTTAAAGCAAATTTTAACATAGAGATAATATTCAGCCAAATCACAGTATAATTTTGCATCTGATGCCCATTTGGGAAGTATCTATCACCTCATGCTTTTGATCTTTTCTTTTATTTTTGAAAATTATAATTTTTGCACCTAATTTTTTTTAACAAAATTTATTATTTTCTATATCAAAATCATACTTACGTTGATCAAATTATATCAAACTATATATGATCAGACGATTCTTAATTAATACATTAACTAATTTTCTCACTCCCAACATTTTTCTATTATGCTCTTATCTTTTTTTAAAATTTTATATCTATATCTCAATGAGCTTATTTTAAATATTTCAATTTTGCGTTGCAAAGCAAACAGCGCCAAGCGAATTCTTGTATTTGATGAAAATTTCATCATACGAAAGAGATCCACAGAAAAATTACATTTTTTTAACAAGAAACAGAGTGACATGAGAAATCAAAGGGCAACTTCTCCAGAACTATCAAGAGATCCATCATCTGTCGAAACAATCCAAATGGTTCGCAGATATAAAATCATGCAAGCTGAATATGAAGAACTTGCAGAAATTGAAAAAAAGCCAACCAGAAGTATTTCTGAATTAACTGATGATGAAAAAAAAGAATTTATAATGAAATTACCTCAACCTGGCGGCTTGATGTATTATAATATGCAACAAGATGAGCTCGAAAGATTTATGAGCTATCAATTAGTGAAACAACTTATGGAAGAAACACTTGTATATACAAAATTTTTTATTTTGGAGGACTTACAAAAACGAAGAAAATTCTCTTTGAAAAACTTCTTTTAATTCAAGAAGAAATGAAAGATAAGAACAATTATTTAGAAAATGTCACGAAGCTATAAAAATAGGAAATGACACCACTAAAGGAAAACAAATGATACGGCGATCCCAGATCATAAAGGATGAGATCGGCATTCCCTCTAATGAAACAGAGTAATAAATCAAGAAATTTTTTTTTATGATGTTTTTATGTTAAAAATATTAATTCTGATTTTGAACATAAATCTGATATACAGTAATGTGTAAAATGAATCTGTTCGATCTCTATAGAGATTTTATGAAAAAGTTTGGGAAAAAACTCATTCAATGAAAAAATAGATTTATTTCACAATTAATAAAGTGTAAATTTTCATGAAAAGGTGTCGGCCTTTAAAAATGGTTGTAATAAGACATCAATGCCTTTGAATAAAAATAAGTTACAAATATCATATTGCAGTTCAAAAAGAATTATGCAATCAAGATGATTTTCTCCGGAAAAAAACACAAAAGAAACTGATTTATTCCGTGTGAGTATGTTTTAAATATCGTTTCAGTTGGGCCATTAGTTGTTGTTAATTGTAGATTCAATTTTTTGTTCCATTTTATTGTAGCATTTAAAATTTCACATGACTGTTAAATTTTAAATGCAGATGATTTTTTACAACCACAATTTACAAGCAGTTTTTAGGATCATTTTTTTTTGAATACATAAACCGTTTTTTATGGTTTTCTTGCAACAAAAGTCCCAACGTTTCACTTCACAAACCCCTCTGAAATGAGGCAAACATAAAAAAACACTTTTTTTAATTGAAATTTCAATATGTTGTATTTAGGTTATGGTGCATTCAAATTTCAATGCAAACCAGGAGCATAAGTCATTTGTTTTTATGGGAAATCGTGTCAGCAGGATTACTTTCAAAAAAGATAAGCTTACAAGAAAAATGGTTGATAATTTGGAGAAATCAACGCATTTTACAGCTGATGAAATCAGAGTTTTTTATTCAAAATTTAAAGATCTTATAAAAGAATATAAGCATAACCCTGGAATTAAAATGAATGGCTTTAAAGATGTTTTTGGCATTTCAAGCAGGGAATTAGCTGAACTTACCTTTTCGGGATTTGATCTTAATGGTGATGGTGTTATTGATTTTAATGAATTTGTTCATGGATTTTCGTCCATTTGCGAAAGGGCACCTCAATTGGAAAGATTGAAATTTGGTTTCAATATGTTTGATCTTGATAAGGATGGCTTTATAAAAACAAGTGAACTCAAAGAAATTATGCAACTTATTGCAGGCCAGAAAATGTCGTACCTTCCTTCTGATCAAATTGAAGTTTTAGTTGAAACAGCAATCCAAAACTTTGATCCTGATAAGAAAGGAACTATTGATTTCGATACATTTAAAATTAATGTTTCGAAGTACACATTTTTATCTAATATCGGCAGTGTTGATTTAAATAAATACTTATCAAATGATCCCAAGAAATAACATCAGTTTTGGCAAAAATGATTTTAATTTTAATAAATATTTTTTCCAGTGGTATTTGTTCTTTTTAAAAATAATAGTAAGAGTGTTTTAATTTATACAATAAGGGAATTACAAAATGAATTAGAAGAAGTAGAAAGTATTATCAAGCATGCAGTTTGATGTTCTTCAAAACCAATTCTTGAATTCTTAATGCAAAAAAATACATTTCATTGGCCAAATCAGAAAGCTTCTATGTCCATCCTTTTACATTTGGAAATTTCAACTTTATCGAAGTTAATTTCTTTTGTGATAGGTATAATAAAAATTTGGATGATGGAACAGCAATAGTTATTTAAGTGTAAATCGTTGGAATGTTATTAATTCAAATATCGTTGCCTCAAAGAATGATTAGTGATATCTTGTTAGTTACATCAATGAACCGCTTGGAATCTTCCAATGAGTTGAACCGGTTTTCTAATTCTCAAAGATAGTCAAAAATGGCATCTACACTACAACAAGCAGCAACTCAAATGTAATGGTATGAACCACGTAACAGTGTATTGGGATCCAACGATTTCGTTCTTAAGAACAAGATATTTTCGTTGTAGAGCCATTCATAAGTAAGTGTGCTGGATAATTTATATGTGGATCAGATTCAATCAATGCAAAAATATTTTGTTCAATTAATTCTGTAACAATTGAAGAATCGGATAATTCTCCATCACTTTTAAGAATGTGATTACCATATTTAGCTTTTCTTCTATGTTATTCATATAAAATTTGATTTTAATTAACTGTATACAAATAGGTAGGCGTGTATAATGCAGTTGGTAATCCCCTTCTTGTTATTGATAAATTTATGAGAATTTCAATACAAATCCCTTAAATTAATTATGTGAATGTTGTGAATCAAATTATAAGTTTAACACGTGAATAACGTTAGCAAACATATCAATCAATTGGATTACAAAAGGAATCATAAAATATATCAGATTCGTTGAATTTATTTGTTTTGACAAAAATAAAATATATAATGAGATTTTTTTTATATTGCTATTCAATATTTGTTCTTAGGTATATTTTCAAAAGGGAAATTGAGAACATGATAAAAATAATTTACACCAAAAAGATAAACTGGTTATCTAAAAGATTGAAGTGAAAAAACACGTTTAATTATCTGATCGAAAGGGAATGAAAGTAAGGTATGCAAACCTTGATGATGTTCCAAAAATAGTAGAAATTTATTCGTATTATGTGTTAAATAAACCATATACATTTGAAACCGAAGTACCAACAATTGAAGAATACAAAAATAGAATGATCGAATTCAAAAAATTTTTTCCATTTTTTGTTCTTGAAGATGAAAATGGCGAAGTAGTTGGATATTCTTATGCTCATTTTTATCATGAAAGAAGGGCTTATCAATGGAACGCTGAAACAACAATTTATATCCAAGAAGGGCTTCAAAGAAAAGGATTAGGTTCAATGCTTTATAAACCACTACTTGATGCTCTGAAGGATCAAGGGTTTACAAATGCTCTTGCAATTTTGGGATGTCCAAATGAATCTTCGGAAAATTTTCACAAGAAAATGGGATTTAAAAATACAGCAGTATTTGAGAAACAAGGATTTAAACTTGGAGAGTGGCATGATGTTGCTTATTTTGATTTGTTGCTAAATGAAAAAAGCGATAATCCAAAGAGCCCAATTCCATTTTCACAACTAGACCCATCTAAATACATAACTAATTAGATTAAAATAAAGCCGTATTATTCCAGATAACAAAATTATGACTTTTAATCTGAAAAACATCATTTTAAACAAGAGGTAATTGTATCGCCATTACAAGACATTCTATGATATTACTGGAAATCATCTGATGGTTTTGTTACGAAAAAATGTACGATTTTAGTGAATTACATTCATGCATTCAAATATCGATCGTACAAATAAACCTTATCGTAAACAAATTTAATTGGTTTACTTGAGACAAATCAAAACTTTTTCAAACAATATCGTCAGCATCTGCCTCACAGAAATCGATCGCCGATGGGATTTGCCTGAAACAGAAAAACGCATTCAAAAATTGAACATCTGATGTTTTACTGCATTGTAAGAGAAGCTTCAAGAATTGGAAACTTCACCATAACCGAGGGAAATTATGGAGTTTTAAAGGTTGTTACTGGAACACCAACACTTACTGGGTATGCAACTTCAAACTCACAATCCAATTTTATCTTTAAAATTCCAACAACAGAGGGTGATATTGAATTCGAATCAACAAAGGCACTTTATTCAGTTGTAACTCTTCCTGTTGGAAAAAGTAATTCAACAATTACTTTGGTTGTCACAGTAATTTTACCATACAACAAAGAATTCTTTAATCAACCAATAGAAGTTGAATTCAAAAAGAACTTTTCTATTGGTCATCGTGGTAAAGGATCAAATTTAGTTGAGGATTCTTATCAAGAAAATACAATCACAGGCTTTCTCGAAGCACACAAAGAGCATGTTGATTTTGTAGAATTTGATGTCCAGCTTACTTCTGAAAACACTCCTGTTATTCACCATGATTTTTACATTAGTTATAATGAAATCAAAGAAGATCTTGGTGAACCAATAAATAACAATCCTGATGGATCCCACAACTATGCTATCATGCAATTCAATGACGTCAAATTCCGAGATTCTAAGTTACATCTCAAATGGAATGAAACACTTCCAACATTAAAAGACATGATGACGAAACTTCCCAAAGACCTCAAATTTGACATTGAAATCAAGTATCCATTCCTTCCCAAGTTCAATGGTTTTGTTCCATACAAAGAGCGAAATGCTTTTATTGATCGCATTCTTGATGAAATTCATGAATGTAAAGAAGACAGAGCACTTTTCTTCTCATCGTTTGATGTCGAGTGCATTGCAATGCTTTGCGTCAAGCAGAAGCGATGGCCTGTTTTCCAATTGATGACCAGAGAAGAAGGCGAATCAATTGAGAGATTTACACGAAAAGTGCTACAAATTGCACCGATGTGGAAAGAATTTGGTGTGAAAGGATTTGTACTTGATTCAAGCAAACTTTTATTGGTTCCTGAACTTGTCGACAAGTTAAAGAGCATGGGATACATTATCATGACATATGGATCACCAAATAATACTGTCGATGGTGTTGTTAAACAGTTAGATTTGGGCGTACAAGGAATTTGTACCGACAAGTTAGAGTTGTTACAAAAGACATTAAATGATTACAACAAAACAACTCAAAACTAATAAATCAAACATAATTTGAAGAGGTAAAACCTCATTTTGTATGTGTTATATTTTAATAAAACAATCACAGAATCAAAGTATTAAACATTGGAAGATGAACAGATGTCTCGTTAAAGAAGTTTTTTTAAAATAAATTTTCGAGAATGACATCGTCTGACAGGCAGTTAACCGGTGGTATTTTTGAATAGAAAAGGCTTGTTTTTGAATACTTTGCTCAATTATTTAACTTTTTTAGAAGAAACTTCATAATGCAAGAAGAAACTTTTTTCGGTTTATCTTAACAAGAAGCAAGTATCCAAATCGAGAAATTGATACACTTTGTCTCCAAGTATCATCAGAGTAAAATTAATGGTTCTATATCTTTGTGTTAAACACATTTCTTCGTTCGAAAAAATGTCATATCTGTTTCTTTTGTGAGTACTCACATGTTTTACATCACTGATTAATTGGCGTTTTGTTTCCTCCCGTTGACTCAAACCCAAAACATGTTTTTCGGTTCGATTGAAAATTTAAGTGCCCTATGAAATTTTCAAAGAACTAAAAAGAGGCAAATGGTAACACAGATCTTCGCTAACGCCTTTTATCTTTTGTTTGGTCACCCCATTTGGTCATTTCTAATGGGAATGGCTTGTTTTATTATTGTTGTTGTTGCGATTTTAATGATTGCAATGGCATTATCCAGAAAAAGAGGACTCGATCCAAGTACAGCTATAGTAAAACTTGACGAATATCCAATGATTACAGTTGTTATGTGTTGTAAAGGGACCCATGAAAATTCTCTCTCCAATTTTAAACGAAATCTAAGTATGCAATATCCTGGTAAAGTTGAATTTCTGTTTGTTGCAGAAAGCGAAGATGACCCTGCTGTTGCATGCGCAAGACAAGCCATAGAAGAATCCAATTTAAATACAGAAAATAGAAAAACAGATATAGTCATTGCAGGTCTTTCATTCCACAATGCTCAAAAAGTTCACAACATGTTATTTGGGGTCGCTTATTCCGACCCTGAAAGCAAATATGTTCTTTTTGCTGATGATGATGTATTTTTCTATCCAGGCTTAATTGAAGAACTTGTTGACCCACTAATTAAATACCCGGATAACATTTTAGTTTCCACCGGCTACGAGTTTATAGTACCACCACCAGGCGGTAATGTATTTGATTATTGTCTCATGATATATCGTCTTCATAACTTATTTTCTTTCATCACACCTCGTCCTATTCTTTGTTGGGGAGGTTGTTGGATGTCCACCCTCTCAGTATTTCGAGAAAATTTCAACAATCTTATTGATTGTTATCTTGACGGGGGTTATTCCGATGACACGATCATTTCCTTACTCGTCCAACAGAGGGGTTATGTTTGTGCACATCCATTCCGTGCGATCTTTCCCAATGTTGTTTCCAAGAAAATCTCATTTCGTAAATATTGGGAATTCATGACACGCCAATTCTTTGTTACTGACACGTATGCGACTAACTTTAACAAGCGCGTCAACCATTCGTTAGCATTTTTGATATGTTCCTCGATCTGGCTTATGATCATCTGGATTTCGATTGCGCCTGTCTCTGGTTCTTTAGCGATTCTTGCGTCGATATTCGGCGACTTTAAATTTAACTTGGCAGGAAAACTTGGCATCGTTTCGATCTTCCTATGGATATTTATGACCGAAACAATTAAAAACGCAATGAAAACGATGGCGAAAGTTAGTAACCAACAAAGGCCTCCAGAGCAACACGTGAAAATTGAGCTAAATCGTTTCAAGATATTCCTCGGAATCGCAATACACACGTTCTTGATGCCAATTTCAGTTGTTTATATCATGTTGTCCAATTCAATCGTTTGGGCCGGAGTAAGATATTACAAGAAAAATGGTAAAATTGTAAAGGTAGAAAGAAAAGGAAGCGACGGAAGACCTTACTCAGTGCCTTTCGAGAATTCGATCGCGAGGACTTTGTCAAACCCGAAAATGAGTGAGTTAGTGAATTTTAACTCTCAGATACATTTCCAACAAGTATAAATAAACATTCTTTCCTATTCATGTGGACGTTTTCGTAAAAATTGGAAATGAATTGTGAAATGTTTGTAACAATTTTGGTTTTATTATATGGGTCAAAAATATAATTCAAAGAAAGAAGGTTTGATATTTTTATTTAAATGTTTTAATGCTTTTTATATCAAATTATTTTTATTATTTATCTTTTTAATAGTTTTATAAAATTATATCGTTTTTGTAATTTGAGTAATTTAAATTTTTCACTAACTTGAATAAATTTTAATGATTTATATCCAATACACTTTTAAAATATCTCATAGAACAAAAGCCACAACATATGTGGAATACCAAGTTAAACTATGAAGAAGAACAAACGTTTTATTTTTAATAATCTTATTTGTCTTTATCACCACGTAATTAAAAACTATATGATATTTTTGACACAAATCACCACTATATTTCAATATTTAGCTAAGTTTATGTATTATTCTATAATCTAAATGAACCCTTTAATTAAAATCTTCTTTTTAAAGTCTTGACTCATTTGTGATTTATCGCATTCATTTTAATTAGTTCTGTTGAATATGTGCATGATATTAACTCATATAAAATCAAGCTTATTTTTTCATATCTGATTAATATATCATCATAAAAATTATATAAACTTTTTTAAAAAAATTATTTTAATAATATTTCATAAAAAAAAAATTAATCTATCAAGTTATTCATTAAACATATCATTTATCCTAATGCTTCATAAATTGTTTATTAGTTATATATATATTAATGTTTACAACTATATAAATAATGAAAAATTATTAACTATTTATTCGTCGTCAATAAGCACAAATATAAAAATTCAATTCCAAATAATATAATTATTGATTCAATAAATATACAAATATAACATTTTTTTTTTTTTTAGTAAGATACCACATTTTGATATATTAATTAATTTTTATATTATTTAATTTTTAGAATAATAGCTATTTATAAAAACATTTTAGTACTGAGTCTAGTAAATTGCTACAGTCTTTCTAAACAAAGATTGAAATTTTTGGAGTAACATAGTTCATATTGCCACTTTTTATAAGCACACGTTTAATTCCCAAAGAAGATGAATCAAATTGATCGACTTAGGGAAGAATCCAGAAGAGCATACTTGGCAAAACGTGCACAAGAGAAGGCGCAAGAAAGGCAAGAATATATACGTGATCATGAGTTATTACAAGAAGGTAGAAAATTATCAGAAATTGAATTACGTGAAATCGAGCTTGACAAAGGGATTCTCCAAATGACAGAATCAATTAATCGAAATACCCTTCAGCCAGAGTATCGAATCAATCAAAGTCCTGCTGTTGGTGATACATTAAAAGAAAGGCTTGCAAATATATCTAAGCAATATGTCGCTCAAGAAGCCAACAATCCCATGCTCAAAGATAATTCGAGTTGGGAAACACAAAGATTATCTTCAGCAGGAATTTCTAGTACCACACATTTAGTATTTGATAAACCTGATTCAGATGTTATCGCTCCACCACCAGAATTTGACTTTACTCCTATTCAACAATCACTTCCAGTCTACAAATACAAACGCGAATTACTTGAAGCCGTAGATAAATTTCCAATTCTCATTGTTGTAGGTGATACAGGTTCTGGTAAGACCACACAAATACCTCAATATCTTTTAGAACGAGGACCTAATGAATCCATAGTATGCACTCAACCACGTCGTGTTGCAGCAATGTCTGTAGCAAAACGTGTTGCAGAAGAACGCCATTGTGAGTTAGGCTGGGAAGTTGGTTATTGTGTTCGATTTGAAAATGTCACATCAGATCTTACCAAGATACGATATATGACGGATGGTCTTTTACTTCGTGAATTTCTTGTTGATCCACTTTTATCCAAGTATACCACAATTATGATTGATGAAGCACATGAAAGATCAATTCCCACTGATTTACTTTTATCCTTGTTAAAAGACTTATCCATAGTCCGACCTGAGTTACGGCTGATTATAGCGTCAGCAACACTTGATGCTGATAAAATGTCAAATTTCTTTGGGGGTGCCCCGGTTTTACATGTACCTGGTCGACGGTTTTCGGTTGATATCAATTATTCAGAGCAAACCGAAAATGACTATGAATATGCATCGTTATTAACAGCTCTACATATTCATCGCACTACACCCATAGAACAACCATGTGACATATTAGTTTTCTTAACAGGGCAAGACGAGATCGACAATTGTGTAAGTCAAATTACATTAATTGCAAAGAACAATGGAATGGCACCATTAATTGCATTACCAATTTATGCAGCATTACCAGGCGAAAAGCAAGCGAAAATCTTTATGCCGGCTCCCAAAGGCACACGTAAGGTTATTTTCGCGACAAACATAGCAGAAACATCAATTACAATTGATACAATTAAATATGTAATTGATTGTGGCTATGTGAAACAAACTTCGTATGACCCTAAAGTAGGCATCGAGAGCTTATATGTTGTTCCAATCTCAGTCTCCAGTGCTTCACAACGCGCAGGTCGAGCAGGCCGTGTCACGAATGGGGTCTGTTATCGCCTTTTTACCAACAGCGCATATGAACATGAAATGCCGAAAGTCACAAAGCCAGAGATATTACGCTGTAACTTTGCGCCTACTCTTTTACTTTTGTTATCCATTGGCATCCAAACGATCATTGACTTCAATTTTATGGATCCACCTCCATTAGATAACATCACAGCAGCGTATGAACAACTTTATGCCATGTATGCCATTGATTCTGAAACTCATTTAACAGTATTAGGCTCACAGATGGTCCAAATTCCAGTTTCTCCATTTTCAGCCCGTACCATTATCGAAAGTTATAATTTGAAATGTTCTACGTCAGTTATCATTATATGTTCTATATTAGAAAGTGGTTCACCGATATTTTACTTACCTAAAGAAGATAAAAAAGATGCGGAAACTACAATTAAAGGATTTTATGATAACGAAGGCGATCACATCACATTATTAAATGTATATCGCGCATGGGAACAATCGCAATATTCGCGGCAATGGTGCGTCGAGAACAGAGTGCAATATCGGACATTGATGAAGGCTAAAGATATAAAGGAACAAATCGAAGCGGTCTGCAAATTAATGGGATTCGAAAACGATGGAGAAGAAGATGAAAAGTTGCAGTCGATATCGAAGGCGTTCACGTACGGATTCTTCCAAAACGCTGCGCAACTATGTAACGACGGAACTTATAAAACAATTCGAGGAGACGTGCAAGTGTCGATTCACCCTGGATCAAGTCTAAAGGGAACTTCAGACCCGCCGAAGTTCGTTGTGTTTTATGAGCTCGCAAGGACATCGAAGGTGTACATGAGGACTGTGATCAGAATAGACCCGATGTGGCTGAAGGAAGCGGCGCCGCACATATACAAAGTGATCAACGGCGTAAATGTAAAAGTGACTGTTTAATATTGGATTAGTGTTTGGAATAAAGAAAAGTTTTATGCGTTTATTATTCGGCAATAAAATAATTTGCGTTGTCTAATGATATGTTATGTTCTGAAATGATAAAAATAAAAATTTTTGTTTCAATATGATCAAGACTTAAAACTTTATTGAATCATTCAAAGATTTACCCAAATGATATTAATTCTTTAAAAAAAATCTAAAGCTTTAGATTAATGTATAATTATTTCATTGATATAGTATGGAGTCATATAGTGATTGATGATGGATTTAAGTTATCTAATTCATGAGGGCGATTACGTAAATTGATTTCATTAAAAATTTAACACTTTCACCTCCAGAAGATCGAAAATCAATGAATTTGTTATTAGAAATTGTTGGCGATAATAAATGTGATGATCCATTTCAAAAATTAGGCCTACCCTCAGAATTTTCTATAAAAAAATGATCAAAATACAATTTCTAATACTGAATATTTTTTTTTACTATTCACATACTATTTTTTATTTTGGAAAAAGGTTATTTGGAATTTTATTCTCTTGTTAATGAGATTAGGAAAAAAATTGTCAAATCGCTAATTTACTCATAAAATCATTTTATTATCTTCCTTAAAATCAGGTGCAAACGGATCTTCCTCAATATTAGACAAATTCATTACTACAGCAAACGTATCTTTGTTATCAAACACATTCTGTTCTTCCAAACTTTTTGTTGATTCTGATTCATTAAGACGCTTTTTGTTTTTAATTCTTATTAACAAATAAATAATCAAAATTATAATGATAGCTGCTACAATTGCAACACAAACAGCTGTGATAATAATTGTATTGTCTTTAGATGGATTCGTTTCTGTTTGATGTAAAATTGTAAAGAAATTTGTATAAAAGCTGAAATAAAATGAATATGAAACAATTGTATAATCATAATAAATTATTAATGTTGGAATATAAACACTATTGTTGTTAGTATATGATATCAAAAATGAATTTGAAAATGAAGAAATAGAAATTGAAATAGTTTGTGTGAATGATATTGTTAATATCAACGAAAATGTGTTGGAAATATTTAAGTTACTAATAAATGAGTTGGTGGCAGTAAATGGAATTTTTTCAGTCAGCAAATAAGAAAATGTATTTGAGTTTGAGTATGTGTTCGATTTTGTAAATGTATTTGTAAAAGTATTTGAGAATGTGTTTGATGATGAAAATGTATGCGTTGGCCATGGATTACATTCATCAATTGTTGTTCCTTTCGCAATATTTAATTCACCAAATGTAGAATTTTCTTCACTATTAAAATCGGATAATGTCATTACATATGTGGTATTAATATTAGAAAATGCATCCGTTTCAATATCAGGAAGTTTTTCTCCATAATAATAAATACATTGAAGATTATTACAATCATAAAATGCATCATAACCAATTTTCATGACATTTTTACCTATGAGAACTGTATTTAAATTAATACATTGAGAAAATGCACTAATTTCAATTGTTGTAACTGAATTCGGAATTTCAATATATTCTAATGAAGAACATGATTCAAATGATAATTCACCAATAATTTCAACACCTTCTTCAATAACAATATTCATTAAATTAGAACATCTAGAAAATGCTCCTGAACCAATTGTTTGAACTGAATTTGGTATTGTAATATTATTTAATGATGTATAATATCGAAATGCTTCATTATTAATCTTTGTTATACTATTTGGTATCGAAATTGTCGTTTTACCTTTTGGACAATAAATAATTTCTGTGATATTTTTATTATAAATAATTCCATCATTTTTATAATTAGAATATCTTATATTATTTAATGATATTTTAATAAATTGAAGATTGATACAATCTTGGAAAATATTACTTTCAATTATGATAAATGAATTTAAAATTGTAACATTAATTAATGAAATACATCCTTGAAATGCATTGTTTCCAATTTCAGTAACATTTTCTCCAATAATAATATTCATTAAGTTAGAACATCCTAAAAATGCTTCTGAACCAATTGTTTGAACTGAATTTGGTATTGTAATATTATTTAATGATGTATAATATCGAAATGCTTCATTATTAATCTTTGTTATACTATTTGGTATCGAAATTGTCGTTTTACCTTTTGGACAATAAATAATTTCTGTGATATTTTTTATTATAAATAATTCCATCATTTTTTATAATTAGAATATCTTATATTATTTAATGATATTTTAATAAATTGAAGATTGATACAATCTTGGAAAATATTACTTTCAATTATGATAAATGAATTTAAAATTGTAACATTAATTAATGAAATACATCCTTGAAATGCATTGTTTCCAATTTCAGTAACATTTTCTCCAATAATAATATTCATTAAGTTAGAACATCCTGAAAATGCTTCTGAACCAATTGTTTGAACTGAATTTGGTATTGTAATATTAATTAATGAAATACATTGATAAAATGCAGAACTTCCAATTTCAGTAACATTTTCTCCAATAATAATATTAGTTAAATTAGAACATCCTGAAAATGTATTTTCTTGAATTATTGTAACTAAATTTGGAATTATAATATTATTTAATGAAATACATCCTTGAAATGCAGAACTTCCAATCGTTTCAATTGAATTTGGAATTGTAATATTAATTAATGAAATACATTGATAAAATGCAGAACTTCCAATTTCAGTAACATTTTCTCCAATAATAATATTAGTTAAATTAGAACATCCTGAAAATGTATTTTCTTGAATTATTGTAACTAAATTTGGAATTGTAATATTATTTAATGAAATACATCCTTGAAATGCAGAACTTCCAATCGTTTCAATTGAATTTGGAATTGTAATATTAATTAATGAAATACATTGATAAAATGCAGAACTTCCAATTTCAGTAACATTTTCTCCAATAATAATATTAGTTAAATTAGAACATCCTGAAAATGTATTTTTCTTGAATTATTGTAACTAAATTTGGAATTGTAATATTATTTAATGAAATACATCCTTGAAATGCAGAACTTCCAATCGTTTCAATTGAATTTGGAATTGTAATATTAATTAATGAAATACATTGATAAAATGCAGAACTTCCAATTTCAGTAACATTTTCTCCAATAATAATATTAGTTAAATTAGAACATCCTGAAAATGTATTTTCTTGAATTATTGTAACTAAATTTGGAATTATAATATTATTTAATGAAATACATCCTTGAAATGCAGAACTTCCAATCGTTTCAATTGAATTTGGAATTGTAATATTAATTAATGAAATACATTGATAAAATGCAGAACTTCCAATTTCAGTAACATTTTCTCCAATAATAATATTAGTTAAATTAGAACATCCTGAAAATGTATTTTCTTGAATTATTGTAACTAAATTTGGAATTGTAATATTATTTAATGAAATACATCCTTGAAATGCAGAACTTCCAATCGTTTCAATTGAATCTGGAATTGTAATATTAATTAATGAAATACATCCTGAAAATGCTTTACTTGGAATGGTTGTAATCTTATTTTCAATTATAACATATATAATTTTTTCTTTGTTACTATCTTGGATATCATCAAATTCATATGAATTACGTATATAAAATGTTCCTGTATTTTCATCTAAATTTTGAAATGTATGTATGAAAAACATTATAAAAATTATTAAAAATTTTTTGTTTTTATGTTTGTTTTTAAAATAAATATTTTGTTTAAAGAAAAATTTAATAAAATATAATGTTTTTTTAATGATAAAAATTAATATAATTATCAATAACATTAATAATTTAATAATAATAATAATATAAAAATATAAAAAAGTAAGAATTAATTTTGAAAATTGCACAAGATGTATAAAGTCTGAATCTAAAAAATTATTTATAAATTGATCAAAAAAATTTGGAAAACTTGCATTATGAAGTGTTTTAATTTGTGCTTTATAAAGATTCTTAATCAGAGAATTGAATTTATTATTCAATGAAAATGAATACATCAAAGTATTACTGAACAACACTGAGCCCTTTACAGATCTTAACCAATTCGATATCGACAGTACAAAAAGAGTTTTCATAACGAAAGTGAGTGAAGTTGCTCCGATTTTTTTTTTTGACAATATTCAAAAATAAAAAATAAAGTAATCAAAAATCCCAGCGCTTTTTGTGGGTTTATGGAATGATTCGATAAACAGCTTTCAGAACTCTAGCCTCCAATACTTACAGAGGCTGAAATTCATAAACTATCACCCAGGATTAAATTGGTGAAGATTGGCTCAAACAGTTTTTCGTTTCTTATTGTTATTTTTGATATCAAATACTAAAAAAAAAATTATCACAAAATTTTTCGTTTTTTTAATAATTTACATATGCACCAATAGCAGCCGCTGTTGTTTCATCAATGATTCGTAATATATTAAGATTAGCAAGTCGTTCTGCTTCACGTTGAACAGCATTAAAATATGTTGGAACTGCAATAACTGCATAATCAGTTTCTTTTGGATCTAGAGAGACTGACACTCATCAGTAATTAATTTCATGTGATGCAAAATATAGGAGGAAATCTTATCAGCTGAACTTAAATTAGGCTTATTATTAACTTGAACCTCAATCACTGTAAATTGTTTTTACCAAGAATAACTTTAAATGGCCAGTGACCTATATCGCAACGATCATTAAATCTGCGTACAATCATACGTTTGGAATCAAAAATTGTAGAAGCTGGATGAAATGGAGCTTGATGTTTTGCAGCTTCGCCAATAATTAGATCTCCATTTTCTTGAATTATATCATTATTGAATGATGGCAATTTTCATTATTTAAAATTTGTATAACACCATCTTTAATTACAGCAATACAACTATAATTTGTACCAAAGTCAATCCCTAGAACAGGTTTTTTTGCTTCATGAATAAAAAAATGTGGGAAAGAAAATGGCATATTTTAGAGAATTTTTGTGAATTTTACATGATCGATATTGTTTTATGAAGTTTACAAAATATCTACATGTCATCTTTCTTATTTTAGGTTGCAACAGTTTATTTATAAAAACGGTTACATTTCGAAAAAAACTTTACATTTGTAAAATATTCAAATTCACACAAATATTTGTGCAAAGAATCTTTTTTGATTTAGCTTTAAAGATAATAATAATATAGAACATTTTACTTATAATTAAACACTATTTCTAGGTAAATTATTTAATTCATTTATTGTACCAAATAAAACATCAAATTTCCCTTCTGTTAGCCCCATTAGTTCTTCTTGAGGCAAATTTTTTATTATTTTATTTGCAATTATTAACAATTTCAAGACAACGTTTGGACTTATCATTAATTTATGTAAAGTATTTTTATCCCTACAAAATACCTCCAAAATTGATTTCATCATTTGCATTCTTACATTCGAATTTTTAAATTCATCAAAATGTCTTAACAAATAATTATAAGCGATTGTATTATTTTCAGTAGCAACATCAAAAGGAATAAATTTCAAGAACCAATCCATTAAATTTTCATTAGTTACGGGAACTAATTCATCAATAACTGCAAACAAAGCGATAATTTTTTCAACAAAATCAATATTCGTTAATGAATTTTTTTGTAATTGTAATGATCTCGGAATTATAATCTGAATAATTTGTGGTGCAACATTGATAAGTAAATTTTGGTAATTTTTGGATAAACTTTTCAAAAAGTCACAAGAAGTTTTAGCAAAAATCGGATCATCAGAACCTAATGAATTCACACAATAATTAACAAGTTGTAAAAGAAATTCATCTGGTAACAAAATAGGCTTTTGAATAATCTCCGAAAATATTAAAATAGACATACTTTTAAGTGATTTATTATTACATTCCAAAAATACAATTAAACGTGGAATATATACATTCATCCATTCGAAATTTACTTGTGTAGAATAAATTATTTCACGTAATAATAGCGTAATTGTTGAATGAAACTCATTAATAAAAACAAATTCATGTGTATGAGGATTAAATTTAGACTCAATTAAAGTTAAACATAAGTTAAAAAGATTTGATTCATTACCATTAAGAATTAAAATTCCATATTCTTGAATAGAAATTTTAATTCCACTTACAAATGCAGAAATTACTTTTATTTCTTTTTCACGTTGAATATTATTTATTAATTGTTCAACTATGTTCATTATTTCTTCTCTAAATACTTCTTTAAATGGTAATGTAATCGTTATCATTGAATGAAACAATTTCATTGTATCCAATAAAATTATATTATAACATGATAAAAGTCCTTGATGAAAACATTTGAATATCATTAAAATATTTTCATCTGCTTGGAAATAATTAGGAAATTTCTTTATTATTATTGAAAGTAATGTATAACATTTAGAAATAATATTCGTAAATGTTGAGTCAATATTATTCTTTAAGAAATCTTCAGTATAATCCTTCGAACATACATCAAAAATTGTTGGTAAAATTACAGGTAAAAAACTTTCTACATCAGTTGTGTTTAAATAATTAAAGAAACATTGTAACGCAAATATCGACACATCTTTCATAGTAAAATCATCACTTGAAAAAAATGCTAAAACAATTGGTTTTATTTCATTGATTTTCTGTGAAAACAAATCAGGACAACATTTAGATAATGAAGCTATACAATGAAATGCTTCGGATTTAATAAATGAAATTTTAGCATTCTCATTTGTTATATACATTAATGAAAGTTGATAAATTGAATCAAAATAAGATCGAACACAAACAATCGAATTTAATATTGTCTCAGTAAATATATGCCAAATAGTGATTGTCGTTTGGAAATCAGGTGAAGTAGAAAGCACTTTAAAATAATGAGAAAATATCATTTCAAACACAGGATCAGTATTTCCTATATCTTTTATAATATAATAAATTAATTCATCTGCTTGAACAAACGCACTATTAATACTTAACTCTATAATATGTTGAATTAGTTGTTGTAAATTTGTATGAATTTGTTCCAAAAATATATATTTAAATGTTTTAATTGCTTCAATGATTATTTCTCTGATTGAATATTTGGGAATACTTAAGCCTGATATTAATAAATCAAATAAATTCTCTTTAATTTGAATAATATATTCTTGTGATTGTTGAAATACATCAATAATTAATAAAATGGATGTATAAAAATGTGATGGAATGTTTAGATTAGTTAATCTCCAAAATCGAGGCTCGATAATTTCGAGGATTTTATCTGTACTAAGTCTTTCTAAACATGCTTGAATTAATGCTTGTGTAAGAATTGATGTTGGTTCTTCTTTTTCATCACCAATTGTTAATTGATCAAATGCAATAACTGAAAAGTTTAATGATAAATCAAGTAAATTTATTATTGTTTCAATTGGTACTTCGATATTACTTTGTTGTAATATATTACCAAGTAAATCAATTATATAAATCTTGGATATTAATTCTTTATCTGGTGATTGAAGAAATAAAATAACTGGCGCAAAAATTTCATTTATATCAAGAGGATAATCAATTTCAAAATTCGATGTAATGCAAAGTGACGCGGAAACTTTTTGAATGATTTGTGAATTTCCAAATTGTAAACATTCATTAAATAAAGAAGAAAGAGGATTTTGGAATGCGCTATACAACTTTTGTTGGAGATCATTATTACCTTGGCTACACTCATATATGAGAGTTATTACTATGTAAAAGATATAATTGGAGTTGTTGAGATGTGATGGTGAAGACATGCAAACTTGAATGAACTGAACAATTTGATCTATGTTACTAATAATATCATTGTATGGAATTTCTTGGATTATTGATGATAGAATTTTGAGACATTTTTCAATCTGATTTTTTTGTACTAATTGAGAAAAAAAATCCACTAAATAATTCCATTTACCACCAATAGCCTCAAAAACACTTTCGAGTGGAATAAGAAAGCATTCGATTATTTCTGAATTTTCTTCTAAAAAAAGAACATTTAATAATTTGTTCCAAATTAAATTAATAAATTCATTGTTAAGTTGGGTACAACATATAACAAATGATTGTTTAATTCCAATTGCAACTGATTTGCGTAAAAAATCTGTTTGTGCTTTAAAGAATAAATCAAATAAAACAAGGATTGAATCTGGTTCACTATATAAATTTTCTAATTCCCTTGTTATTTCCATTGGGTTTTGTGTATATGATTGTGATAAGGAAGTATATAGCTGTGCAAAACGTGTTATTTTATCTCCCATCCTTAATTAAACGTCCACGAAAAAATGTCACCAAAAATTCTGATAAATTAAAAATTGTCAATGTTTTTTCCAAACCTGAAATAACTTCTGATGCACTTTAGAATGGATTTCAAATCTATAATTTCATCTTAAACAAAAACAGCTTTAAAATAAAAAAATTCAAACATTTATTATTGATCTATCAATCAATTTTTTTTTTGGCCTTCTTGGGCTTCTTCATCTTACGTTTCCTTTTGGATGCCTGCGTGTTTCGGCTTTGAGTTGAATCGGATGAATCAGAGCCTGCTATGAATCTTTTATAATCATAAACATTTCCATTAAACAATATGTCTTGAGAATCCGAATCTTCGTGCATAATTGTCTTTTTCCTTTGCTTTCCTTTCGTTTCTTGTTCGGAATCAAGTTCTGTCAAATCTAAAGTATTATTTGATTCATCGAAACGTCTGTGGAAATTATCCTGATCTGTTGTTTCGCTTGCTTGTGACTTTTCGTTACTTGGGACGAAGCACAAAAGAATTGAAATAAGAATAAAGAAAATAATAAATCCTAATAAAACCCAAAACGCAAGTTCAATTGTACACGAAGCTGTGTGCTTAATCATTACGTAATCTCTTGGTTTAAAATCTGTATTGCATACCAGAATATTTGGCATATTTAAAAGTTCTGTTTCCATTATCAACTTCTTAGCGTTTGACATTACCATGAACGATGAAGGAATTGCAATTTGATACCAACTTTTATCAAGATGAACATCTGGAGTATCATATGTCAGATTCAAAATAAACTTCTCAACCAGGGCCGCCCCTTCATCGACCGTTAATTTGACAGTTTTTGCATTTGAATTGATTATGACCCAAGCCCCTTTCAGGGCCCTTATTATCGGCGTCCTTGGGCCCCTTTCAGTAACGGCCGCTCTAAATATGTTGCTATCTAAGAACCGAACATTATTTACATCATCATTAATTATGCAATATTCCTTTATATCTACATAAGAGAAAGATTCTTCAGCTAATGAATTCATATCCATAACTAATTTGGAAACATTAAGAATTGCAGTGTTCTGACGACCGTTAAATTTTGAATTGCTCAAATGAATTTCTTTGAATTCAAAAGCGCTCGTTGAATTTTCATCGCTTGAAAAAACGCTGACGTAACCGCCATTGAAATAATAAGAAACTAAAGATTCAATGACATAATTGAAATAGATGAAGGCTTGTTGACTGATATTAAAGTGAACATTCTCTGAAAGAAAAGCACTTTGTGGAATTATATAACTACCATCTGCACAATTAACATCTAAAGAATTACCTGAACGAAAATTCTCAAGTGAAAAAGAAGTCGAATTAGAAACATTAAAAACTTTTGTATTAGCTTCATAAAGTACGCCATTAATTGGAGGGTTGATAGTAACTTTTGGTATGACATCATTTGTTGTATTTAGAAGGACATTGCCTGTATGATAAACATTAATGTTATCAATATTACCTATTCGTGAAATTTGGGAAAAAGATGAGTCAAAGAAAACAGTTGAGTCCGATGCCATTCCAATATAAACCAATGGAAAAGATGAAAGTGTTGATGATATAGATAAAAATACATTTTTTGCAGTGGAATATATCGAAAGTACATTTAATACATCAGTACGTATATCAATCCCATTAATACGTACAACATTCGAACGATAAAATAATATGTTTAAATCAACATCAGAATAATTTAACGTAAGATACCAAATTTGAAGCGTTGGTTGTGATTGTATAAAACATGTAATCGAATCAACCGAATCCAAAGATATTTCGAAAGAACCATTTGCATTTAAATTTGGGATTGGTTGATGAAGTTGTAAATTAACAGTTTTAACATCAGTATTAGATTCAATAATGTAAAAACTATTATCAGAACTATGTTGTTGTTCATCATAAAATTCTATTGAGCCATTTAATGCAAATACAAAATTTACAATAGATTTGAATCTTTGTGCTTCACTATGAATAACCTTAAATGAGTAATTGGTTAGCTGGCCTTCATATTGAATTGTACATTGTTTATCTGTTTCAACAGTCATTGTCATAGGGACTTCATCTTCGCTTAAAAGGACAACATTACTTGATGTAAAGTATAGAATCGGATATTTATCGGGATTTACGATATGAACGATAGAGCCATCGTTCAGAATCAGGTTTTTGATGTTATATGCAATGGAATCACTTAAATATAAATTCTCATTAATAGCAAGTGTACCACTAATATATTTGGATATGGAAAGAGCATCAGATGTGATGTTTGGTATAGTAATTTGTGTTCCTGTTTCAACGATTAATGGGGAATTAATAAAAATGACCATATTAATCATTTTAGATTCAAGTAGGCCATTAGAATTAACAGTATCAACAAATTTTACAGATGTAATATCTTTAAATGAGAGATCAATTGGAATTGAATTCTCCATATTAGATGGAAAGTTAATATTAAGACTGGTGGTATAATAAGAAAATATAGATATAAAATTGATTTGTTTTGCTTTTGGGAAATAAATGTCATTCGGAAGAAGATTAAAATTATAATTTGCAACACCTCCACTATCTGGAATATAAATATTGACTATAGCAGCTGGGTCATTGGTAATGGTTTTAGAAATGTTTTGCGTTTGTGGATGAAAATAATGATCTGGTGATACATTGTATTGCTGACAAATTCTTCTGTTAAGATAATCTTCATATTGTGACTTTAAACAAAAGCAGTAGTTACTGTAAGATGGACGTTGTGGATGGTAATTAACGAAAGTAGAGTGAATATCAAAATATGATAATTGAACAGAAGAATCATATACTTCAACTCGATAAGAGGCATACAAACCAACTTTCTGTGCTTCAACATATGACAAATTGTCTTTAATTTTTGTATAAATGTAAACTACTTCTTTTGTTTGAAATTGTATTTTAAAATAATTTCGTATAAAATTTGTCTCTGTTCTTATTTCAAATGATATTGCTGTTGTAGTAATTTGGAAAACATGATTTTCATCTTCAGAATATTCTAAGTCACATGATGAAATCCCATTAGAAATTTCCATATTGTCTTCTTTGAAAATCAGAACTGAAGCATTTCCAAAAGAACAAAGTTCGTCAGATAGGGCTGAAATAATGAGTAGAAAAAAAGAGAAACCCCACCACAACAACTTGAATGAATATTTCATATCACATTTCGCTTTATAAATTTTCGGTGATGATTTCAATCCAAGATTTTTGTTATTAATATTTAATAGTAAAACATTAATGTGTTCATAGATTCTTATTTGTTATCTGAGAAAATAACGAATTTTGAAGACATCAATTTATAAAGAATAAAATAAAGAAATTCCGAAAAATTAACCATGTAGCATATTAATCAATAATAAAAAGTTTTAGCAAAGTGAATTTATTATTCTTAAATGTGTAAAAATGTATTCTACAAGTTCTAAATTTCCTGAATTTGTTGCAGTTGTTTATATATTACATGGAACTTCATTTTCTTTACATATGTAAAATGTCTTTAAATATGTAAAATGTCTTTAAATATCTTTACGAAAATAAAATTGTTAAAACTAAGTATTTAAATTTTTTATATAAAAAATGTATTGTAAATAATTCATATGAAATTTTTTCATATTTGCTTGATAAAGAAGGAGTGATATATATATTTAAAGACATCATTTCGATGAAATTTAATTGCTGCTTCATATGCACCTTTAAATGATTCTGTTTACATAAATGAATGATTTCTTCTTTTCCACCAGCAACAGCATATTTACCTGTGTTTTTTACAATTGCTCCATTCATGTGTAAATATTTAAAACATTTCACTGATCCAAAAAATGCTGCATAATCAATTAATGTAATATTTTCTTCATTAATATATGAACATCTTTCATAAAGTGATGGTTCAATAATTTGATTAAAATCGAAATCATTTTGTGATGAAATTTCTTGAAGTTTTTTTATTTCATCTTTTCGAATTATTTTTGCAATTTCATTTGGATTATGTCCTTCTCTAATTAATTGCTTATAAAGTTCCCAATCATTCTTTGATAACTCATCTATGTTTTTTAAAAAGGAATATCCATATGGATTAGGATCTGGGAGCTTACAATCATTTATTGAAAGCTCATACTCATCGAATTTATTATATGTTTCTTCATTTAATTTTTTGATTTCATTTTCTGCCATATAATGAAGAAAAATTTCATTATTTATATTTTTTACTATTTTGAATTAATTAATTATCATGTTTTCAAGAATAAAAAATGATTCAACTGTCCCTTTCTGAAGAAGAAAATATCAAATGACTAAAAGATAAATTAAATGAGAATGGATAGGTATCATCGTATTTGTTTTGTATTAAATTTATTGTTTGTTCAAAATTTCTTTTTTCCATGTTAAAAATAATTTTATTGATATAAATAAGGTCTTCCCATTCATTTCGAGTTTCTTGGTGATCCATTGATGAAGTTTTCTTTTTAATATAATACGTTTGTTTTGACATCTAAAAAGTCAATAATGGTTTTGATCGGCATGAACTTTTTGTACGTTGAACTATTCAATTTTCTGAAGTTTATTTACGAAAAATTGAATAGTGGATTCCGTTAACAGCAACCGTTTATTTTACAGGCATCAGAAGAAGTATTCAAGAATGGCTTCTTCTCGTATTTTTATTTCTGTATTCTCTCTTGTATTGCTTATTATCTCCATATACTTTATAAATGTTACAAAGCCAATTCCACATTATGATTCTTTTACTCAACAAGATATTGAATCAAATATTTCCGGAAAACAAACAATCACCCAAAAATACTTTCCAAACGCAGTAAACCCACCAAAGCCAGCACCAGTATCTAAAAGCCCCTCTCAAGATCAACTCTACATTATGATATTAGATACTGAGTATAAACCATCTCCATATCAATGTATAATGAAAAAGCAGTGGGTTGATGCATTAGGAAAACAAGACTTTATTGATGCAATTGAATTTTATTCATTAAATGGATATCAGAATGAAGAATGCAACATAACTACAATAACAGTTAGTTCACCTACCAAAACACTTCACAACCCAAGCGCTTATTTGCTACATCATTCGTTAAAAGAATATCTTAGTAGATCAAATACTGGCTGGCTTTTCATAATTAATGATTGTGCATATATTAACACATCACGATTTCCTTCATTCTTTAATGAGTTTACTTCCACACGTCCAGACCCATATAAAAATAATTTTCTTTTAGGAGGCTGCATAGAAAAGCGATATTTTTTCAAGTTGCTTGCATTTCAATCAGGAATTTTTTTGTCTAGAAAATTTGTTGAAAATCTTCTATCAGAGAAAGTTTCCGAGAATTGGGGCGTTGCAGGAGATATTGGAATTGATGCCGATGAAGCATTTGCTCATATCTCAGACCAATTAGGAATGCCGATAAACATGCACAGCAGTGATTCACTTGTTGGGCGACCGTTTAGGAGACCAGAAAATTTTGAAAGCCTTAAGAAAAAGGAATTCAATGGTTTATTAAAATGTGAAATCCCTGATAGCTTGTTGCATCCATTCCCTGGTGAAGGTGGTGTATGTGTTACATCAATTTTAAGAATGAATTCATTGGTGGTTTGGGCAGCAAGTGGTAATACTATGGAAAAAAGAAGGTTTTTGGAAGAAGCTGAAGAGATGTTAAGCAATTTACCCGATAATATATGTTTCTATTGGGATGGAACATTACCTACTTTGTGTGATGCTAATATAAAATAATTAATTCTATAATATGTATTATTTTTTTTTTTAATGAATTTTTAACAAAAAAATTTTTTAAAGTAAAACTTTAGTCTAAAATTATGTGAAAAAAATATTCATCAAATAAAGATTATGCTTCAGATTTTATAGGCTTCTTTGCCTTGAAACTGAAGTTGTTAGCAGACTGATTTTGATGTAATTTATTAAGAATTTTTTAAGTTTTAAACATACTTAATAGAGTTTTTTGTAAATAGAAAATGATTTAATATTACTCATTCTGAAAATCCATGTTCTTTAAAATTTAAAATTCTTTTGAATTCAAATCATATCAATTCTAATTTCACAGATTTCAACAATTAAATAAAGATCAAATTTATTGAATAAACAAAAATTTTTCAAGCAATTTCACTACCACTTATCAATTCCATTTAACGCATTATTTGCATTATTTCCTATTTGAACCAACTTATTTTTTAATCTTCTTTGAAATCATTTGCAAATGGATCTTCTTCTATATCCCATCCAATATTATTATTATTTCCAAATTCGATTGTTTTTATCTCTTGTTCTCTTCCTTCGATATTATTAAGTTCTTTCGATTTATTTGAATCGTTTTTATTTCTAATACGAACTAAAATTACAATTAATAGGGAAATTATTATTATTGCAATTAAAATACATACAACAATTATGATAATAATGTTTATGTTGGAATCGTTTGAATCTTCATTCTGATATATTATTGTATAGAAATCAGAATAATAACTAAAATAAAATGTGTATTCAATAATATTATAATCGTAAAAAATAAGTTGAGTTTGAATGTATGTATAAAAAGAACCAAAATATGAAACTGATAATGAAATGGAATGAGTTGAATAAATTATTAAAGTTTTAGAGAATGTTAATGAATGAGTTAAAGAGTGTACTATTGAATATGTTGCACTACTTAAATGTGATAGAGTGAATCTGTTTGGCTGTGAATATGTATTACTTTGTGAATATGTATTTGATTGTGAATATGTATTTGATTGTGAATATGTATTTGATTGTGAATATGTATTTGATTGTGAATATGTATTACTTTGTGTATATGTATTTGATTGTGAATATGTATTTGATTGTGAATATGTATTACTTTGTGTAAAAGTTCTTGTTATAATCGGATTACAACCTTCAATTGTTGAACCTTTTATTGCACTAAGTAAACCAAATTTATCTGATTCATATTCATTTAATACCATAATTGAATTTATAGAACATGAAGAAAAAGCCATTAAGTCCAATGTAGTTGGCTGTTTTTCTCCATAAAAATAAACACATTTGAGATTTTGGCAATTACTAAATGCATCCCTCATAATCGTTGTTACTTTTTCACCAATAATAACTGTAACCACATTTATATTATTATAAAACGCACTCATTTTAATCGTTGTAACTGAATTTGGTATTATGATAATATTAAATGCATAGCATTCAAAAAATGCCTCTTCACCAATTGACGAAACTGAATTTGGAATTTCAATATCACTTAATTTTTGGCATTAATAAAATGTTTCATCATCGATTATATCTATTTTCCCATTAATAACAGCGGATAATAAATTTGAACAATAACGGAACGCACCCACTCCAATTAATGAAACCGAATCTGGTATTACAATGCCACTCAGATCATAACATTGGGAAAATGCATACATTCCAATAGATGAAACTGTGTTTGGTATTGTGACACCAGTTAATTTTTCGCAATAAGAAAATGCTCTAGCACCAATGGTTGTTACTGAACTCCCTATGCTAACAGTTAACATTTTTCCACAATTTTGAAAAGCTTCATCTGGTATTTCATTTATTGAGTCACTAATAATAACATAAAGTGCTTCTCCTTTATTATTATCATTGAAATCATTTTGTTCATTGATTGTCAATGTGTCTGATTCAAATAGTTGAATAGAATGTGCAAAATAGATTATAAAAATTAATGGTGCAGATAAAAATCTGATATTTTGGCTTATATTTCTGTAAAGATATAAAATAATTATGAATATGGTCGGTACAGTTAAAATGAATATCAGATATTTTTTGAGTATTACTAAGATATAAAAATATATGTTGGTTTTTAATTCATTAAAAAAACAACAAGATCCAGCTAATTGACGCAAATGGTTAACAAGATATGGCACGCTAATTTTTTGTATAGAAATATTGTTCATTGGAAAATAAAAATCGGAAATTGAATTTTTTCGACAAAAATTCTCGAAATCTTTATCATCCATCAAGGTACCTTTTATATTATCCTTACGACAAATTGCATGATGAAAATATCTTGGGTCGAAATGATATATCTTTTCAATTGGAAAAGGATTTCTAACATCAATTGGACGTTTTGATGTAACCAAAAAAGAAAAAACTGAAATCATATAAGATATACTGGGAATCATAGAAAAAATCCTCAAGAAACCAAGGAGAAGAATTTTAAGTAAGGTTACTATTCAAATTCAATAGTTATTGATCCGATTTTGATAACAAAACGCTTTTTGAAATGATATTTAACTCACTATTGAAAACTTGCATACAAAATTTTGGAAGAATTCCTTGTCGTTTGTAGGGCGTTCTATCATGATAGAAAAGTGGCAGATATACAGACAAAATTAACGTAATTGACGATACTGTATGTATCATTCAAATTCAAATAAAAAGAACTATAAAATAATCAATATACACACGATCGTTAAAAAATTCTTTTGCAGTAATAAAATATGATATTAAATATAAATTTCAGCATTATTAATGGATCTTCTTTGATATTTAATGTGATTAGATATCGATCTTAAAAATTCGAAAAAAAGAGAGAAGCAAGCAAAAAATTAATTAGGAGGGAGACAAGGTTTTGCTAATAATTTAATTATTATATTTATTCTTTTGCTACCAGAAATTGATTATAGTTGGTGGTAAAACTGTTGGAATTGTTTCAAATATTCTTTCTTGCTTTTGCATCACTTTAAAATCAGTAGAAAAAGTTCTTTCAATCGGATGGATATGCTTCTTTTGGAACTAATTGCCAAATCTCCACTTGAAGAAAACGTGCAATAATTATTGAAAGTCGGATAACTAAATGTTACATTTCTTTAATTGGCACTTTATGTTACAGTCAAGAAGCGCATATACAAACGTGTAAATTTCTATTAATAACGATTCAATTTTATAATGATGATTTATTTTTTCTCTTGATTACTTTGAAATAACTACAAGCAAATATAGTTACTTCATCATGTTTATTCAAAGGATTAAAGAATTGTAAAAGTCTTAGCTGGGTATTCACAAGTGAAATCAAAAAATGGAATGAACTCAAATTGATAAAGATTGAAAGTAATGGGAAAGCGATTTCATCATCCTTTTTTCTTAATAAAAAATGATTGCTGGTAAAATGTCTCTTAGAGGATTAAATGAAGCTATAGGAATAATGAAAGCTGTGATGTCTCATCCAGTGACTTTTTATTTTAATAGAAATTACAACATTTTCATTCCTGATGAAATTGATTTACAACATGTTCTCATGAAGCTCACAAGGAAAAGATATTCAACAATATTAAGATGGCTAAAAGATATCGGATCATTCCCTATGAAAACGAAAAATATATTTGGAAATAAATCTTTCGAATACATTGCATCTCAACAACTTATCATTATATTTGAAAAGGAACATCAAAAAAGTTCACTCAATAGCACTGCCAAATGGTCGCAATGCTTTGGACTTTTATATGAAAAACTTAAAATGAAACTTAATAAAATACCTGAATCTTTGGTGCCTGAATTTGCAGTTGCAAATTATTTGTTTAAAGGTATACCAAAGTTAACTAATGATTCTGATGATAATAATCCTCATTTAATAAGTGAAAACAAGAAGGAAATTATTTGTTTCTTGAGATCAATACCTTTACTCGATAAAAAACGTGATAAAATTGAAATGGTAAAAATTATTTTGAAATTTCATCCAAACATTAAATGTAATAGTGAAGATTTGGTATTTAACATCGAAGAACTGAAACCTGAAGCACTTAATGACCTTATCAATTATTCGAAACGACGATACCAAAATATGAAAAAGAAATATCCTGATAAATCAGGATAGAGATTTTTAATAAAGTAAATATTTAAGCTTTTTAATTATTTTCACATTTCAAGGTACAAAAAATGTTTACTACAACGGGTAGTTATCATTTATCAGAACGAGATATCTTGTGTCATAAATATGATTTTTAGGTATTTTCCATAAATTTCCAAAATTATCGAAACCAACTAGCAGAATATTCCTGGGTATTTCATCACAGCGTTGGACATCAAAGTTTCCAAGAACAAGCTCTTCAAGAAGAAGTGTTCTATGAACTTTATGATTCCATAGATATGTCTTACTTAGACACCAAAGGCAACAAATCGTATTTTTGCCGAGTCGTTAAACCATTAGAATGGATGTTAACTCAATACAAACGAATTGTAATGAAGGACTCATCAGTCGACGCAGTGTGTCACGGCGCTAAAGTTATGATTCCTGGTATACTTCGATTTGAGAATGGAATCGAAGTTGACGAAGTTGTTGTGATCATAACGACGAAAGGAGAAGCAATAGCATTGGGGATTGCGCTGACGACTTCAGAGCAAATGTACAATAGTGATCATGAGTTCGCTGCAAAGATTAAGCGTGTCATCATGGACAGAGGCACATGTCCGAAGTGCTGGGGCAAGGGGTACGATGTGGAGGGGGGATAGATGATGACAAAGGCATGCCTGCTCAACGAGAAGGGGGAGCCAAACAAGAGAACGCCCCCAAATTGGGTAAGGAATTACCTCGAAGGGAAACTGAATCAATGATTTTAATAAAGAAATTATTCAAAGTGAAATTTGTTTACTAAATTTTAAATTTAAATTTTTCTGAAGTTCAATTTTGATATATTTTTAAGGTCCATAAATAACAGGTTAGCAGTGATATTATGTAGTTAAAAAAAACACAACATATCTCATGATAAAAATACTATTCAAATTGTAAATTTAAGTTTTACCGATTTTTTTTTACTCAATTAAGCAAATGTTTTTATGTTAAATATGATTTATGAATTTTTCTTCTTTGAAATCATCAGCAAATGGATCTTCATCAATATTATTCGTTGATGTTCCCATTGCAAATGTATTTTCTTTTTCATTTTGATTTTCTTCAAAACTTTTTGCTTCTTGTTCATTACTTATTTGTTTCTTATTATGAATTCGCGCCAAAACTATGATAAGTATTGCAATTATTACAATTACGACAACTGCAACGCAAACACTTATAATTATAATTGTGTTTTTATTATCATCTTTAATATTTTCATTTTGATATATAATAGTAAAGAAATTACTATAATATATGTAATATGTCGAATATACAACAACAGTATATTCGTAATAAATAAATTCACTCAAAACATAAGTTAATGCCGAATTAAATATAGATACAGAAAATGAATTCGAATAAGTCGATTTATAAATACTTATTGTTTGCGTAATAGATAATGATTGTGTTAATGTTATTGTATTCGTTAATGTTATACCATTTGAATATGAAAAAGTAAATGAATTCGAAACAACAAATGAAATTTCATATGAATTCGTAAATACATTAGATTTAGTATATGCATTTGATTTCATTAATGTATTCGATTTAGTATATGTATTTGTCATAAGAAATGTATTTGTTAATAAGGCGCATTCATTTATTATTGTTCCTTTGGCCACATTTAATCCGCCAAATGTTGATCCATTATATGAATTTGTTGTCATGACAATTTCTGCTGCTACATCTATAAATATATTTGATGAATTTGTTGGATCTGTTTCACCAAAGTAATAAATGCATTTGAGTTTGTAACATGATGAAAATGCATTTGCTTCAATTGAAGTAACGTTTTCGCCAATATAAATCGTTTCTAAATTAATACATGAAGCAAATGAATAACTTCCAACTTCTTTTACTGAAAATGGAACTTCAAATTTAACGTTTAAATTTCCTGATGGATAAATATTGATTCTTTTGATTTGTTTATCATACAAAATTCCATCATTTTGATAATTGGCAAAATATAAATTTTCATTCGAAACATTAATGAATTTAAGTTTTGTACATGAACTAAATGCATTAATTTCAATTACATTTACATTTTCTCCAATAGAAATCGTTTCTATACTCATACAGAATGCAAAAACATAATTTCCAATTTCTGTTACTTTGTTTGGAATTGTAATATTTACTAATGATGTGCAATTATAAAATGCAAAATTTCCAATTGTTGTTACATTTTCTCCAATAAAAACTATTTTCATATTAGAACATGAATAAAATACAGAATTTCTAATTTCTGTTACTTTGTTTGGAATTGTAATATTTACTAATGATGTGCAATTATAAAATGCAGAATTTCCAATTTCTGTTACTTTATTAGGAATTGTAATATTTACTAATGATGTGCAATATGAAAATGCAAAATTTCCAATTGTTGTTACATTTTCTCCAATAAAAACTATTTTCATATTAGAACATGAATAAAATGCAGAACTTCCAATTTCTGTTACTTTATTAGGAATTGTAATATTTACTAATGATGTGCAATTATAAAATGCAGAATTTCCAATTGTTGTTACATTTTCTCCAATAAAAACTATTCTCAAATTAGAACATGATGAAAATGCAAAAATTCCAATTTCTGTTACTTTGTTTGGAATTGTAATATTTACTAATGATGTGCAATTATAAAATGCAGAATTTCCAATTTCTGTTACTTTATTAGGAATTGTAATATTTACTAATGATGTGCAATATGAAAATGCAAAATTTCCAATTGTTGTTACATTTTCTCCAATAAAAACTATTTTCATATTAGAACATGAATAAAATGCAGAACTTCCAATTTCTGTTACTTTATTAGGAATTGTAATATTTACTAATGATGTGCAATATGAAAATGCAGAAGTTCCAATTGTTGTTACATTTTCTCCAATAAAAACTATTCTCAAATTAGAACATGATGAAAATGCAGAATTTCCAATTACAGTGATTGATTCATTCATTTTGATACTTTCCAAATTATTCCACTCTGAAAAACAATTATCTCCAATTCTAGTGATGTAACCTCCAATAATAAGATGAATTGTTTCATTTTTATACAACATTATATTATCATAATCTGTTGAATTGGAAATAGTAAGTGTTTTAGTTGAATTATCAAAAGTTGAGAAACATTTTGTGAAAAATGTAAAAAGAAAAATCAAACAAAAATTTTCATTTCGATGTATTTTATGGTATTTATTTAGTAAAAAAGATTTAATTGAACAAAAATTATATAAAAGCAAAAAGATAAAAGATAAAATCAAATAAATGCTGTTGATTTTAAAAATACAAAAGTTGTTTTCTTTTAAAATAAAATCAAATATTTGAGTTTTGAAAATTTTATGATTTGCTTGTTGAGAATGAAAAGGTAATGAATGGGTATATGTTTGGTTGAAATACAAAGAACAATTTGTTAAAAAAATTAAAGGGAAATATAATTTGTTATGAAAATTTAAGGATTGATGATAATCATAAATCAAACTATTAAATTTTCTGGAGGTTTTAGTATGATTAAATAACAAAAGCATGTTCCTGAGAAGCGGTAGGATCTGCCCTTTTTTGATTTGGTGTAGTTGATATTGAAAATTTAAATGATAATTATAAATAATATTGAAAATAGCTTTACTTAGAGTGATAACAAAGAAGGAAATCTGGGGGAGCGATGTCCTTGCAGCAAGATATGATGTTTTATTCGTTCGTTTCAAAATGTTCGTTCTGGTTTGAAATGACATAAAGAGTTGCGGTCGGCAGTTTCAGGTTTCTTGGTTACAGTAACTGAAATTGACAATTTGCAGGTTCCAAATATGTAAATTTTTTTTAGATATCGAAATATAATAATGAATAAAAAATTTTGCCTTTACTTGCTGCTTTGCTATTCAGAACGTGCATTGCTTTAGGAGATATTTTTGTTTTAATTGCGGAATATTTGAATACAAAACAACGACTGAACCCATTCTAAAAAACTAAAGAATTGATAGGATTCGTTTAGTTCACATAAGTAAACATTTTAATATCCACTTTTTGATAAAAATATCACTTTTGCACAATATAACGGTTATGATCCGCTTTGCACACGACCGTTTAGCAGAAATTGAATTCCGCCATTCGTTGCATCGATTCATATTTTTTTTGCTACGGAAATTCAACAGACCCAACATTAAGTGCAAAAGATAAAATTCACCTGTTACAGAAACACAATTCGAATTTTAACTTCACGATTTCGAGTTTGCAATTCAAGCGAGATTGGAAAAGGAATGGGTGGAACTGTTTTCTTAGTTATTAGCAATTCTTCTGGGAAAAGTTATGCTATATGAAACGCATTAAAAATATTTATTTTGATAATATTTTTAATGAAATCTTGATATTACCACAAATTTCGCATCCCAATGTTATCAAATGTTTTGACATATGATTTGAGCACAATCCACAAAAGGACAACATATCAATATATATTCAAATGGAATTATGATCAAACTTAAATATCACTGAATCGTGTGAAAAAGATTCATTTTATGACAAACTTCAAAAGTGTATTCATATTTCTAAGTCCCTTATATATCTCCACGATAACAACATCACTCATCGTGACTTAAAGCCTCCAATATTGTTATTGGAAACTATTGTCTTCCAAATATCATTGATTTTGGGATTTCATCATTTAATATGTTCATAAATGACGATGCCATTAAAGTTCGACGGTACTTTATGCTTCTCCGGAACACGACGAAAAGGAAAATCTGAGTCCTAAATTTGATATTTAAAGCCTTGGAATCATTTTCCTCGAAGTTTTTGGGTCATTTAATACTCAAATGTCGAAAATGAAAACGATAAAACAACTTAAGGACAACAGCGGAGCGAACATAAATACTGACGAAGAATGAAAATCACTTATCAGCAAAATGACTGATAAGGATTCAAGCAAAAGGCCAAACGCTGATGAAGTAATCAGTGCACTCGAGTCTTTGCTTTAAAATAAATAAATTAATTTATAAAAACCAATTAATTGATGTAGTAAAGAATGACTATTAGGAAAATATTCCTAAAGATATAAAAACCAATTTTTATATTAGATATGTTTTTTTAATAAAAAACTACTTTTTTTTAATTATTTTTTATTTCGAAATGAAATTGTGTAAATGTGTTAAAAATTCTTTTGATTTTCCGGTTGAAGAATCGATAAAGAGAGCAGATATATGATAAACTTCTTAACATAATATTCATTTCTCAGATTTTTGGATCTTAAAACATTCATTTGCAACCCATGTAGTTAAAGCTTGTACTTAATTAACAATTTCGATCATGTACAAATTTAGAAACAATTATTATCGTAGGAAATATCAAGAGCATTAACGATGATACATTTGATATCTGTGGACAGCTATGTATTTATTATCATGGTAAATCAGAACCAAATATTTCATCACCAGCCTTTACATGTATTGAATCAATGAATGTTATGTCATTATACTATTATAACGATATAACATTTGGTCCTTTTAATGTTCCAAAAGAAAAAACTGTTGAAGGATGTATTACTTGGTCAACTCAAACTTTCACACAATCAAATTTATTTTCTAATTCAAATATTTTTTCAGATCAAATCCATTCACACGCGAAAACATTTAGGAAATCTAATTCATTTACTCAGTCCAACATATTCACAAGAACAAATACACTTACAACATAAGTCAAGTCAATATTTTTCAATGTATTTAACATTACATGAGCAATCACTAAGTATTTATAATTTTACTTATTCATATTTACTTTCATTTGCTAATGAATACATATATTTCTTCATATTTTGTTTGTTAGAATTATACAATACCCAACAATTTTCAGTTAATATAATAATTTAAATTGTTTTGATATTCCCATGAAATGTTATAAACAATAAAAATAGTAATGCAACTAGTTTAAGAGTGAGAAATAATTCAGTGACATCAAGTTCAAAACATATGAAAGAAATCAACGAAAATATTCAAGAAATACCTAAAGAAGTTAAATGTTAATTATAAAACATACAAATTCCATAAAAAAAATATTTCATGAATTCATTTATTAGTGTTTGACATTTATCAAAGTTCTTTCTGTTTAAAGAAATTATTCACATATCATTTATATCCATTGGTCCTGGTCTTCCAACACGAGTTCATTATATTCCTGATTTACTTCATCTGATCTCATATCGCTTCCAGTTGAATTTTTAGTTTCTAATTTTAATGCTGTTGATTCGCTGTTACTTTTCTTTGATTTCTTCACCAGAAATATGATAATTCCCATAATCAGCAAAACTGCAATTATTGTGCCGCAGATAATACCTATCAAAGCCTTTTGAGAAATACCATTTTCAACAGGATTTATGATGTCGATAATTGTGAAAAAATTCGAATAAAAACTATATAACTTCGAATAACGAGTTACAATATATTCATAATAAATTAAATCTGTTCTGACGTATGTACTACTAACTCCAATTAAAGTCAAAACATATGAATAAGAATATGTACCAGAAATTGTAACAGTTTCAGTGATGGAATACGAATTCGTAAGCGAAAGTGTCAGCGTTACATTCGAAGGTAATAATGTATTCGACTTCGTGAACGTATTCGAGTTTGTGAATGTATTCGACTGAGTAAATGTGTTCGTAAATGTATTTGAGTATGTGTTCGATTGTGTGAACGATTGCGTTGGCGGGAGACATTCATCAATGACTGTTCCTTTACTGACATTTATGCCGCAGAATGTTTGGCCGTTATATGAATCGATTGTCATGACACTTCTGATTAAATTGTTATTATCAAATACATTCGATGTATTCGTTGGTACTGTTTCGCCATAATAAAAAATACAAGTGAGATTGCAGCATGATGAAAATGCATTATCGCCAACTGACGTTATATTGCATGGAATTTCGATGTTCCTCAATGAGATACAATTACAGAATGCATTAATATCAATTGCAGTGACATTTGTTGGGAATGTATATGTTTCGTTTGTTTTCCCGCATGGATAACAAATAATTTTGGTGATGTTTTTGTTATATAAAATACCATCTTCGTTATTATTGGAATAATTTGCGTTTTCGCTGGAAACTTTAATCATTTGAAGTTTGGAACATGATGAAAATGTAGAATTTCCAATTTTTGTTACTTTGTTTGGAATTGTAATATTTACTAATGATGTGCAATTATAAAATGCAAAATTTCCAATTGTTGTTACATTTTCTCCAATAAAAACTATTTTCATATTAGAACATGAATAAAATACAGAATTTCTAATTTCTGTTACTTTGTTTGGAATTGTAATATTTACTAATGATGTGCAATTATAAAATGCAGAATTTCCAATTTCTGTTACTTTATTAGGAATTGTAATATTTACTAATGATGTGCAATATGAAAATGCAAAATTTCCAATTGTTGTTACATTTTCTCCAATAAAAACTATTTTCATATTAGAACATGAATAAAATGCAGAACTTCCAATTTCTGTTACTTTATTAGGAATTGTAATATTTACTAATGATGTGCAATATGAAAATGCAGAAGTTCCAATTGTTGTTACATTTTTCTCCAATAAAAACTATTCTCAAATTAGAACATGATGAAAATGCAGAATTTCCAATTACAGTGATTGATTCATTCATTTTGATACTTTCCAAATTATTCCACTCTGAAAAACAATTATCTCCAATTCTAGTGATGTAACCTCCAATAATAAGATGAATTGTTTCATTTTTATACAACATTATATTATCATAATCTGTTGAATTGGAAATAGTAAGTGTTTTAGTTGAATTATCAAAAGTTGAGAATCCATTTGCGAACAGTAAAACAAAAAACACTAAAAACAAATTAATTTTTTTATGTCGCAAAAAAGTTTTCGATAAATGAAATTTAATCAAAAAGGCAATAAATGAAATTATATAAATGTTATCATTTCTAAAAAATGAAAAATTACTATCAATAATGAATTTATGAATTTTTGCCAAAAAAATGAAAATTTCTTTTTTTGTTTGTGTTAATAACAATATGCTTTTTGATCGCATAAGATCAATAAGGTATGTTTGGTAACATGTTTCTTTTGATTTTACCAAGATGTTAGCAGGTTGTTGATCATCAAATGTGTTGAAATTTTTGTTGTTAAAAAGATGATTAAATGGTGATAAAGAACTTGCATTAGTAGACGCAAAATTACATTGGTTTTCAATTTGATTTTGTTGCTGGAATTGTAAATGTTTATTAAAAACAAAGGTGAAAACTATTTTACTTATAAAAATGAGAAGAATAAAGACTTGGGTTTTTGAAGCTCTTAAAACAAAATGATGAGGTTTGACAAAGTACTTCAAAATTGTTGTTCTGTTTGGATATGACAAGGAAGATCGTAGTCTATCGTTTCTGATCGCTTAGTCAATGCACCGTTCATTACGGCTCCAAAATTATGATTTTTTGTATGATGTCGATATATGATAAAAAACAAAAAAATGAGATTTTTCAAGTTCTACCTATTTCGTGAGATCTATTTTGTTTTGGAAGATATTCTTGTTTTAGTTTTGTAATAATTGAATGGAAAATTATGGAAGCATAAAAAAGGTTTGTAGATTGACTAACTTTGTCCGAATCTTATTGCAACATGATATATAAAGCGGTTTTGACATTTTGACATTATAGCTAATTAATCAAATCAAATATTATATTCTAGTTTTAGTTGCAGAGGGCACAAGTATTTTTAGAAGTAATCCTGAAGATTTCGAGATATATCAATTTTATTATTTGAATTCACTTATAAGTCGAGTCCGATTGGATAATTCCTTTACGTTAGAGGGTTCTCAATTTTCTAAAGTTTACTGCACGGAAATTTTTTGTTTCGAGTCTATCTTATTATACATAGTGCTTTAAAAAAATTGAAAAAAATTCCATATATCCTTACATAAAAAACTATTATATGGTATATGTGAAATTTATCATTATATTATACAGCACAAAAAAGAACGGATATTTTATTAATTTTACATCATAATCACTAAAATCGTATAATAATATAAAAATTATTCTATACCCATAAAACTAATGAACATTGTATCAAATTAAAGAATAAATATGAATTTTATTACTATTAAAATATAAATACATTTTTTAAACATGTTGTTTTTTAGAAAGTATTGAAAAAGTTGATTTTGATCGTACCAGGACGAGACTCTCTAAACAGTTTGAATTTTTTCCTTATGAAACTTTATAATAAGGTGAATTTAATCATTCAGAGTTCAATGTTGTACTTTTATTTTAAATCAAAGAAGATATTTTCAATCATAATCATTCTCACCATTTCCCTGTTTTATCAAAACAATGGTAATCCTCAATTCGAAAAGTGGGTATACCAAAAGTGGCAAATGGAAATTCGCTATCGGTATTTCCCGTTACGACGATTTCAAGATTGCTTGCCTTCGAAAGTCCGTGACATTAAACGGATTTTTGTTCTGGAAACCAAATATCGTTAATCGAATACCACAATTCGCTTTTTTCTTGCACGTAAATTTACGGTCAGTTTTTTGTTCACAAAAATTGAGAGTTACGATCATATCCGACAGTAAATTTCGATCGTCCATATCAAAAATTCCCACCAATTCAATGATTTACTCATTGTGCCTTGTCGGACTTTTCAGACTCGAGCGCGTTTAATTCCTTTTCTATGCATTTAATACAATTTTGCATTCTATTTTCAGCCTCCAGAATTTTCTTCACCAATTTTATATCCTTTGGATTTCTTTTTAGTTCTTGCAAAGGCAATTTGATTTCCTCCGACAGTTCCTTCATTTCGTTTATGTTTTTCCGACTTAGTTTCAGTTTCTCTCCGATTTCTCTTGATATCAAAGGCGGCGGCGGCGGCGCGAACACGAACGCGGTGTTAGACAAATCGATTTTAATTGGTTCGCAATCTCCTTTATTTAATTCGGGGAACAGAATCGAGTTTAATACGCCTCCATTATTATGTTGTATGTTCTTGAAGATGTTTTCTTGTAGTTCATCATTTCCGTCGTTACACGCGCTTAAGAATTCGCTTTGGAATATTGACATTGTCTTTTTCCTTATTTCTTCTTCATTTTCTTCATTACTTTCGATTTTAATCTGAAAGTTTTTAGTTTCGTTTTCTTTTTTGACTTGTTCTTCTTTCGTTGTTGTGTCTTCTTTCTTCTTATCGACGTTTAACATGTTCTTCTTTGTCGGTAATGAAGCAGAAGGGAATTGTTGTTGCTTCGTTTCGATATTTGGTAACTTCGGTAAGTTCGGAAGTTTAATATCTTTCGAAGAAGTTTTGTTTTGTTCTGTTTTAGTTTCGCCACATAATTCGTCATCAAGTTTTTCTGCAATCGTTTTGACTTGTTGTGAAATTTTTAGATATTTATCTATTAATTCGATTGTTTGCTTTTGATAAAACATGTCGCCAAGTGTAATACCTGCTGACTGTTGAAGTATATGTGGAATTATCGTTTTGATTGTGCTTAATTGTGACTTAAACTTCGGTATTAAACTTAATATGTTACATAATGAAGTAATTTTATTAGTTAATGAATAGCCTTTAATTGAAGAAGTGCTTTTATCATTTGTAATTGATTGGATATATGTAGTACATTTAGTATGAATTCGTGATATATATTCATTGATTAATAACCCAAATGAATTATCTTCAAAGCCTTCAATTTTGTTTTGATTTATTGATTCATATTTAATTAATGAATCCGCTTTGATAATACGTAATTGAATCCCATATAACGTTTGTTCAACTAATGGATGAAGATATGAACCAATAGAAAATTTACGCATTTGAATCATTATGTTATTAATCGATGGTATCGTTGTACGAACGTTTGAAAATATCGATGGAATTTCGGTTAATTTGAATTCGATTTGATCGTTGATCGTTTCTAAATATTTACTTAAACGGTCGATTTTCTCCTTGAACTTTTTCAGTTCGATTTGGAGGTTATCGGATGATTTATTTTTAATTTTTGAGGTGATTCCGTTTATCATTGATTCAATTTTCGGAGGTAAAGTACAGAATAAGTTTGACAAATGATAAAGATATAAGTTAATTAACCAAGAAAATGTATAAGAAGCAGTCTGAATGATTTTAATGATTTGTTTAATTGTCGTTAAAATGTTTGAAACATCTTGTTTTATGTTTAATGGCTCAAGTACTGGTACTAAAGAAGTCAAACAAAAGTAAATCTTTCGATAAGAATTAATATATAAACAAATCGTTTTTGGATTTAAATCTTTGTTTTCTTTAAACACTTTATTTTCTTCGTCTAAAATTCGTAATGTTTGATTCACAATTACATCGCAACGTTTCTTTGTCTTTAAAGGAAATGTATCAATGATTTCGATGATTGAGTTTAAAATATTTTTAAGTTTTAAATACTGAATTATAAAGAATTTTCGTATGAAAGTAATTAATATTTCTTGGATCTCATCTAAAATCGGAAATTGTATTGTCATTGTATCAATAGTACAAAAAGCTAATGCGAAGTTTAATGCGGATAAACCTGCTGTGATTTGTAATAATGTTGAGTTTTGATTCTTGTTAAATTTGGAGAAACTTTTGACAAATATTTGCATCGAATGTTCAATAACAACTTTCTTATGCACTGAAACAATTCGATTCTTAAAAACTCCTTCGTTCTTAATTAATTTATCATACAATACAACAAAGTCTGTATAATCTGTGGATAAATGTTGTATCTTAACTACAAGATCTGCAAATATAAATTTATCAAGTCCTAATAATGTCCGCATGATGATACGCAATGTGTTTAACATTTTGGAGGATGGTTCTGTTAATGGAGTAATGATTTCATCGATTTTTATGTTATCAAAGATTTGATCCATTTGTGAATTCTTTTTGATAAATGTATAAATCGTTTCAAATCGTTTCGAAAATTCACCATTAACTCCAATCATTTCAGTGAATAATGTAACTAATTGATTGTTCATTGTCTTTTGATATGATTGTGTGCCTAATGATATAAATTGGGAAATTTCATCAATGATTAATTTAAAGGAATTTATTATGGAATGATTCATTTCATTGATTTCATTATTACATTGTTGACTATTACATTGGAAATTTAAGAGCTTTTGGATGGAGATTATTAACAACAATAACTTGTTGACAATTTGATTTAATAAGGATAATAATGAGGAAGAATTTTTGGCAGATAATTGACAACTTTGAATTGATAGAAAATAAACTCCTGAAATTGAATGTGTGTAATGTGATATGAAATCAAAAAAGTCAATAACTTCGGGAACTTGAGAAAAGGGTGTAAAGAAGGTGGACATGGTTTTATGAAGTTGGGTTAACTCATGTAATGCTTTGGCAGATCGCTTCTTAAGTTTACCGGATTCTTTTAAAAATGCTGACTTTAACTTGGTGGTGTCTTGATTGGAATTTATGGCTGAAACAAAGGCATCGGCTGTTACAACAGTGTTAGAAATGGACTTTAGAATATTTGGAATATGTTGCGCATTTGGTAGAATATTAAAAATATCTTTGTTTTGCTTGATAAGAACATTGATATACCCAGAAAGGATTTTGATGGGATGTGAAAGTTTAAGTAAGAAAATCCCAGAGCGTATAAATTCTTCACTACTTTTTGTTTTCTTATTCATAATGGCCGCAAGATTAAGTTTGAGTTCATGGACATAAGTTGGAATGCTGTTTAAGAAAAATCCTAGTTGTTCTAAAAAATATCGTATTGCATTTGCAGAAAATGTTTGATAAATTGTTCTTGATGATTGCGTTTTAATATATCCATTTGTACACATTAGACAAACAAAAATTGTATCAAAGGTTTGGTTGATGAGGCTCTTCGTTTCATCAGTAAATGTTTCTTGTTTATTTGGATCTGCAATAATGTGACCAGTAAATTCTTTAACAAAGTCATTAAATTGAGAAGGCAAGGCATAAGAGTCAAGATTTAATCTTGAAAATGATTGGAATAGGGCCTCAACATAATTTGACTCTTGCATTAACTTTTATCAATGTTAACGTTCAAATTTTTTGATTTGAATCATCGGCAATAGAAAACTTTAAAATGCGAATAAAAACATCTTCTTCTCAATTATAAAATTAATGAATTGATAGATATAAAATATTCATTCTATTGTTATTAATTATATTTAGATAAATAAAAAATATTAACAATCCACAATGATAATAAAATTTCAGAATGATTTTACAATTCAACGACACTTTTATGAATAAATTTCTGAAATCCATGCAATTTTGTCATGATGTAAAATAAATTATTCAATTTTTATTTTACCCAAAAAATTTTGTTTTATCACCCAGTCTTAATGGTGATGGAGGTTGAGCTTGTGCAAAACCCTGAGGCTTGATCAAAGTAGTTATCTTCTGGATAAGTTCTTCTAGAATCAAGAATATACTCATCAATTGAGCCTTATCCCAAAAGATAATGATATTCATGCTGCAACTTTTCATTGCGAATCAAACCTGATTCTGTTTGGAACAGAGAGTTTTTTCTGGCACTTTTTAAAGAAAGTATCCGGATCGACGTTCTCTTTTTAATATAAATATAGATATATATCCATGCGTTTTTTTTTTCAGTCATTCATGATAATTTATGATTAATTTTATATTGATTTGAAAATCTGAAACATACCTGAAAAAAAAAATTTATTCAAATTTTTAATTTTTTTGATCCCATTTTTCTAAAAAGTGATGTAAAAATTATGTTTGCATTTTGTAGCATCCATTGATTACTAAAACAAATATAAAATCACATAGAAAAATATTTCAAGTTTTTAAGATAAAATAAGATAATCAAAATAATTAATTTTTATTATATATCCGCATTATAACCAATTATCTTCATCTTCTTTAGCTATATCTGCAACTAAATAATTTACATTTTCACTTTGTTTTGTGCTTGATGTTGTTGAATCTTTGAAGTGTAATTTTGGAATAGTTTTATCTTTTTTATTGTTATATTTAACTAAAAATATAATAATTCCAATAATTATCAAAACAAATGCAATCGATCCACAAATTATTCCAATTAAAGATGGAGTTGTAATTATTTTCGATGATTCATTTATACTATAACTTATATATGTGTAATAATTTGAATAATAATTATAATACGTCGTGTAAATAACAATTGTGTAATCATAAAATATAAAATCTGTTTCAATATATGAAAATGTTGATTGATTTATAAACAACGAAAATGATTTCGTTTGTGTTTCATAAATCGTAAATGTATGCGTAAAAGATAATGAAATAGTTAGTATATAAGAAAAAGATAAAGTTAAATAACTTTGAAGTGAGTTTGTAAATATATTTGATCTTGTAAATATATTTGATTTAGTGAATGTACTTGATTGTGTGTATGTGTTTGATCTAGTGAATGCATTTGATGATGTATATGTAAATGTACTTGACTGTATATAAGTATTTGATTTAGTAAATGTATTTGATTTAGTTAATGTGTTCGAATTGGTGAATGTGTTTGAATTTGAAAATGAATAAGTAAATAATGGAATACATTCTCCTGTTTTATAATCATTGACTGTAAATATACCAAATTTTGTATCTTCATATGTTGGATATGTAAAAACTGTTGCATTAACTGAAGAAAAAGCACTTTCTCCAAACGATGGTGGTGAAGTACCATAATAATAAATACATTGAAGATTATAACACTGCGAAAATGCACCAGATGATATGGCTTCTAATCCTTTACCAAGTGTTAATATCTTTAACCCATAACAATTTGAAAATGCTGATGATCCAATGATTTCAACTGAATTTGGAATTGTAATATTTATTAGTGAATTACAATTCGAAAATGCCTTCTCTCCAAAACTTTTTAATCCTGTGCCAAATGTTAAAATTGTCAAATTATTACAATTTGAAAATGCTGAGCCTACAATGCTTGTTACTGTATTGCTAAAATTAACACAAACAACTAATGGCCATTCAATAAAAGCGCCCTGAATTATAGTAATGTTTTCACCAATAATAATATTTTCAGTTATATTTGCATAAGAATTTATATTTTTAAAATCATTATCATTTTCGATTAAAAGCGTTGAATTATCATAATTGAAAATTATTTGATAAGAATTCATGAAAAAAAGAACAAAAACAAAAAATTTTTTGGTTTTGTTTTCTTTTGTTTTCAATTCAACGTTGAATTTTTCTGAAGGAATTTGATATAAACCGCTAACAAGAACATTGAAATAATTGTATTAATGTGAAGTAAACAATTGAATGCAATTGGTTCAAAATTGTTTACGTTGTGCATCAAAAAATAAGGATGAAGTTCCCAATGTAATAAAGAGATATCATCATAGTGTTTATCCAAGGTTTGTAGAGGAAGGTTATTTTGATCGAATATAATGTTTTTTATGTGTTTTTTTTGAAAGTCTAAAAAATCTGATTCTAAATGTTTTCGCTCGGGGGCTAAAACATGGATCATTGAAACCGCATACATATTGTTAGAGATAAGTTTTACATCTAAATGGCATTTAGTGAACTCTGTGGGAAAATTACAAAAAATTAAAAAAAATATTGGCAATGATTTCGAAGATTGAAGCTTCCGTTTTGCGTGTACCACGAAGTTCTTCTTTGCTTCTGCTTTTTGGCATATGTAAAAATTTGAAGTGTTTGAAAAATTGATATTTAAACTTGGATTGACTTATAAATTGCTTTGGGAACTGTGAAATGAGCAGGAATTAAAGAATTTTCATGTTTCAAGATGAAATATATAGAAGCACTTTACTAAATACACATCGGCCAATACAAAAGTTAAAATTCACACGGTTAAAAGATAAAAAACTTATTGTTTTCTTGAAAAATTTTTCAATTTGACAATCCGATCTTTCACTCAATATTTAAAGTTAAAAATAAAACCATGGGGATAAAACAACTTTAAAGGCACTTTTAAATAATATAATGAATGCCTGCATGAAATCTGAATTTGGTTTTTTATAAATGAAGACTTTTTTGTTATAAAAATTTCTTTTTCATCAAAAATTCAATGGGTTTTGTCGGTGTGATTTTCACAAATGTTTTTATGTTCATATTTTGATATTTAAACATGATATAGAAGAAATACTTGAATAATTTTTATCACAACAATGTATTCTTTAAATATAATATATGTTTTTTTATAAATAATTAAATTATAGACCTGGAAAACAAATTTGTACATTAATTTCGAAAAATAACAAAATGAAAATAAAGATCATTGTTGTTCTTTACGATCACCATGAAATTCTTCATTTATTTCATGGATATTTAATGAAATATACAATATAGACAGAAGATATCACAATATCTTTTTTTTCGAGAAATGAGATTACACATAGAATATTTTAAATACATTTATTTCAATTGTTATCTGGTCGAATATTAAAGATGAGGATCACTGTTTAATTTTTCTCTTAATTTCACTCTTCCAAAGAATCGTTAATGTAATTCGTATTTGATATTTTAACGATTATTCATTTATAGGTTATTGTATTGGCTCTTTTGAATCGGAACCATCAAATCATATAAATGCATATTTTTAGAATACATATTTAACAGATAAATTCACGTCTGCAAACAGGTATTCCGATTTTATATTGAATAGATTCACAAGATAAAATTATTTAATCATATAAAAAAAGTGAAATTGCACTTTTTAAACTTTTTTGTGTGATCATCCCAAATTGAATGATTTATTTATCTTCATCCTTACAAAACTAAAATAAAAACAAAAATTTGGAAAATAAATTAAGTTTTGCAAACAATATGGTTTCTATCTGAATTTTTTCATATTATTTTTGTCCCCTGTATGGTTTTTATCAACAAGAAATCATACATCAAAAAATTTTGTGCTATTTTTAAACAAGTTTTATAAAATAATTTTATTAACAGGAATAATTTATAATAAAATTCAAGAAATCATGATAAAATTATAAATGTATGTAGTAATTTGTGATTTATTTGAAGAGATTTCTTGGAATCAAAAATTTAGCAGATCGTTATTTCTTCAAAATTCAGATAGGAATTGAGTAGTTTACATATTATACAAAGAAAATTGAGCTAAAACCGTTTTATCATCCTACCACATTGTTAGATGTCACGAACAATAATCAAAGTACCAATCGAATATCTCCCAATGAATTCGAAAAACATTCCATTATTTCTTCCACTTGCTTGCGATTTTCTGAAAGCTGGTGCAACAACTGTTGGAATATTCAGAGTACCTGGAAGCAAAGATCAAGTCTATCATATCAATGAAGCACTTGCTCAGCATGTACCGTATATTCCACAAAATGCAAGAATTGCAGATGTTGCATCTTTTATTAAATTTTGGTTACTTGGCCTTCCAAAGCCACTCATTGATCCAGAAATATACAATGAATACTTCACCTCGCAGACCAAGAATAGCATCGTTTCTTTGGTCGATCATATGCCTATACCAAATCGTCGTTCTTTGGCTCTTTTAATTTCATTGCTAAACGTTATAATTCGTCATTCTGAACAAAACAAGATGCCAATGAAAAACCTTGCAACTTGTTTTATTCCCGCTTTAACACAATCTTTCAAAGATTTGAAAAGATCATTTCCATTTGAATTCATTGTCACTACTTTAATATCAATGCTTGATGAAAGCGAAACAGATTTCATCACTTTCGAAGCTGTTGCACGTATTCCTACTGAGCCAAGATCAATGCCACCAACCCCAAGACAACGCGACAGTGTCCTCCTCTGCAGGAACATTAGGCATAGGAAGGCGCTGAGAGATAGCCGTGTGGCTGAATCTGTATGCCTATCTCAAGTCGTATTTTGAAGTAATTAATAAAAATATCCATGTGTGGCTAATCATTTCAGAGCTTTCAAGTTATACCTTTCAAGAGTAACTCTAAAGATGTATATGATTGAATTGAGAAATTTTGGACATTTGCCAATAAATTAAAAATTTTTCCACTTAAATTGGTTGTTTTTGTTAGTTAGAGATGATATTATATATTGACTATATTTATTTTGAAATAATTCTAATAATTATTAATTTAGAAGAAAATCGTATAAAATTTGATTTCAACATTTGCATTGAATAGAGTTATATTTCTATTAAATTAAATGAATAAAACATGTCAGACATTTTCATTATTATCTATCAAAACAGGACTCAAAAATAAATTTATTCAAAAAACAAAAAATTGGAAGTATGGGGGATTGAACCCCAGGCCTCCACTATGCTAAAGTGGCGCTCTCCCACTGAGCTATACTCCCTTTCAAATATTATTTTATTAATAGATAAATGATATTAAAAAAATTTCAAATGAGGATTATAATCTGGAATTAACTTAGTGCACAAGAGTGCAATTCATAATGACGATATTCGTATTACTATATACATTTGACAAAAATTAAAATTACACATTTAATATTTTTATCAAACAAATAATTTCAAATATTTTTTGCGCACTATGAAGCACTAATTGATAATTATTTTTGTTCCAATTTATATCCAAAATTATTTAATGTATGCCAGCCTTATCGAAATGAATTGTATTTTGAAGTATTGTTTTTGTTATTTCTTCAATTTGTGGGACAATTATCATTGGATCCAATTTTCTAACTCTCAGACAAAGTTTCAACGCTATTTGTAGCACACGGTGATAACAATGATATAAAAGGTCGCCATCCAATGCAAACTTTGCGTCCAATAATCTAAAAATTGCATATTGTATTTCATTAACGATTTCCGATGATTCATTTGATTTATTTTTTCTTAATTCATTTAACATTTTCTCCAAAAAAGGTTTAAACAAATTACATCGATTTAATACTTCAGCATAAACATTGGAATATTTCATAAATTCTTCGGAACCGAATTTATTTCCTTCGAAATTCTTCGGAATCACTTTTTCGCCAGATTTAAACATATCAATAAATTTATTTTGATCCAATTCGACACGAATTTTATTAGGCGTCATCAAACTTTTATATAATGAATAAATCAAATCATTATCGATATTTATAATCATTTCGAATACGAATTTAGAAAAGTTTTTAAATGTCATTTTAGGAATTGGTTTAAATAACGCTAACATTTTCCGTAGTCTTCGAACATTTTCTTCAAATTTGGTAACAACAGAAAGTTCAAGGATTCTTATCATATAAATATTTGCAGGATCTTTTTCCTTAACTCTTAACTCATCTTTACATTCACAACCACGAATTATTAAATCATTTAAAAGCTCAACTTCTAAATCATTAAAAGTCTTTAAAAAAAATTCTCTAACTAAATTATCAGTTAAATAATATTCGTTAAGATATAAATCATTAAATTCTTTATGCGTTATTGGAATAGTTACACATCTTTCCATAATCCACGCACGACAATTTAAGAAAAAAGTAAGTTGATCAATAGTTAAATCTTCGTCAAGGAATTTCACAAAAAAATCAATTTCTAAAAATCGTTTCATATGATAATGCGAAGTAATAAATAAATCCCAACAACCCTTTTGTATTAAATCAGGTCTTCCGAATTGTCGAAAAGCCCATTTTAATAAATACTCAGGAAATGGAATTATATCGAAGCCTTCACGTAAGTTAGATCGATCATCGATAGTTTTTTCGTCAAAAATAGAACGTATACTATGAATGATCCAACTTAATGATTGTGGTTCTCTATATGAGTAATCACTTGTTAAAAGTTTTGGGAAACGCGATTTTCTAATAAAATATTTAAGTGATTTTGGTATATTAGAAATCAAAACTTTTATTTCTTTGTTTTCTTCATTATTATTATCATTATTGTTACTATTTACTAACATATCAAATTCAGTTGTTTGTATTTCAACATTATTTTTGGTATGTGATTGAATGGAATTGTACATAATTCGATTCATAAGATACTTAGAAAAAAGACGACATTCATCTTCAGATGTATGTAATAAATCATATTCGCCATTATATGCATTAACAATCGAATCAATACTATAATCAAAGATAGAATTATTTTTAAGAATTGCACTTCGAGCTTTGCGTAAATCAGAAAGATTTGGTATTAATAATGTTTTACTATTTTCACAATTAAGCGCTTTTCGAACTGCTTCTAAATCTTTTTTGTTTTGTTCAAAACTTGTGAAATTTCGTAAATTTTCAGAATCTTTTAATGAGTCTTTAAGATTTCTTAAGTTTGGGACACGATTACATTGAATATTTGCAATCGATTGATTTATATTATTTCTTCGTTGTGGTAATTGTTTAAGTTTTCCGAGAAGATTCATTCGATCTTGTTCAATAGCTTTGTAATTATTAATAACATTTTCTGTTGATTGTTGCTTTATTTCTGTTTCAAGAAGTTTATTTGTTAGTTCTTCGATTTCTTTATTTTTTGCTTGAATGGATTCTTCATGCTTTTTTAGTTCAGAATTGACTTTAATGAGTTGTGCTTCATTTTCATTGATTTGTTGGATAATTTCACTAAGTTTGTTTCGGTTTGCTATGGATTTCTTTTCAAACGATTCTTTTTCGTTCTGTATTTCACGTAACTGTTCTTCATGACTAAGACATTCTGTTTGATATTGTAAGGCTTGCTGACGAAGCTTTTCAAGTGTTTTACTCTGGCGATCAATATCATATTTCAGTGAATTTTGTTCATCATCAAGTTTTTTGTGAAGTTCTTCTACTTTTTTAAGTTCAGCAGATTTGATACTATGTTTAGATTCAAAATCTGTTTGGATAGATGTGATTTCATTTCCAACAGTAAAATAAAATTCTGCAATCTTTTCGAGTAATTCGGAACGCTCTGGAAATTCGTCTTTAGATTTTTGTGTAAATTCTGTTAGTGCTTGTTGATATGTTTTAAGGTTTTCCTTAAGAGAATGAATTTTTTCTTCATAATTAGAAGGTGAAATACTTTGAAGATCATTAAGTTTTTGTTTAAAAATTTGTCCATCTTTGCGTTTTGATGAAGTCCAAAATTTTCTTTCTTTGGGAGGATTAACAAGCACAAATGTTGGATCTAAATTTTGATCATTATTAATGATTTCTTTTTTCTTCTTTTTTTTCTTTTTATGATTTAATATGTGATTATGTGAAATATCATATGGGACACTTAGTTTTGAATATATATTACTTGTTGATCTTGAACATTGGGATTTCGGGCGAATTGGATTTACAGGTGCAAATTCAGGTGGCACATCAACCTTTTGTTTTTTATTCACAATTGTTGATTCTATGGTTGTGTAGTCCGTAACTTCTGGAAACATAGGAACATTATCATAGAGATGTCGATTCCCATGTTTTTCTCCCATATAAGAATTTTTGAATGCTTATTCGGCCAAATGTTTTTAACGTATTTTTAAAATGGAAAAAGTAGGATGCAATCATTTAGTTATTGCTGGTCTTTTTGAATCTGATGACTACCCAAAAGCTGAATTTCTTTCAATGCATTTAGAGCAACATCTTAATTATACTATTGAGCGTCAAGGAAAATTAAAATCACAATGGAAAGATTATTATCAAAATACACTTGTTCCATTGGAAATAACATCACCAGAAATTGAATCAGGAAAAACCATTGTATTTACACGTGAAGGAAGAATTATTGGTGGTTTTGAAGAATATCGAAAATATGCTCTCTTAAAATACGGTATTGACATCGAATATGATGATAAAAGAATGAAGGCCATTCAAAAAGAACTTATAAGCAAAGCTCAAACTAAAGTTGATGATCAAGCTCAAGAAGTTTTTGATGAGAAAGTTGATAAATTCTTAAAAGAAAGGGAAGAAAAGATATCAGAAATGCAAAAATCATACGCCGAACTTGAGTCCACATGCAAAGAAAATAAAAAAGGAATCATTGAAATTGATGAATTTATCAACACAATCCAACCATATATCAACAAATTACAAGCATTGCATAAGCAAAGCGACAAAGAAAATGAGCCTAGTGAGGACAAAACAAATCAAAATAACGAATCTGATAATCATTTTCAAAATACAGAAACTGAAAATTTATCACCAACAGAAGAAGAACCACAAAACCCCGATGAAGAAAATGTATCACATACAGAAGAAACACCACAAAACGTTGTTGAAGAAAATTTGCCAAATGAGCCGATACAAAATGTTGATGAAGAAGTCAAAAAAGAAGAAAATGAGCAAATACCAACTGAAGAAGAAGACGAAGAGGAAGCAATTGAACTCCAAATTCAGATGCAAGAAAGCCTTAAGTTTCCACCACTTACTGTTTGCAAGGAAATGCTTAAAACCATCGAAAATAGTGAACAATATGAAATCTTTGAAAAACTTATAAATGAATGTGATGAACAAATCAAAGAAGAAAAATTCAAGTGGAAAATGTTCGAAAAGAAATTACTTTCAATGAAGGACAAAATAATTGAAATCAAAGAAATGATAAAAAGTGAAATATGTGAAAAATATGAAAATAAACTTAAAGAGTTGGAAAAAGAAATTAATAATTATGACGAGTTTATAATCCCTAATGTTGATGAAGATGTATTAAATGCAGCAGCATTGAAATATGCAGCAACATATCAATTTGCTTAAATGTATTTACATAAATAAAAGATAAATTTGCAACTTTACATGTAAAATGTGATCAAAAGTCAATTGGAAGTTTATCAAATTAATTTTTTTTTGTTTCACTCATTTTAATTTGTTTATAAAATAAAATTATTTCTAATTAATAATCAAAATGTTCTTTATTATTTGCATCAATTCCTTCTTATGTAAGATGTATTTTAACTATATCTATATAACCATGTTTTATGGCTTCATTTAATAGTGTACAAAAATTTTGAATAATCACTAAATATTCATTAAAATATTAAATTATTAATTTAAATTGTATATAAAATAAACAAATATTTCTAATATTGACATCAGTATATTTATTTTTAAGAAGCTATTTTACAATTTTAAAGGTGTTGATGATTTATGAATATGTTAATTTACTATATATTGTACTAAACAAGAAATGAGAATGTGTATATGATGTTAAATTAGTATATGTTTTCATTAGTGTTGGTAAATATATATATGTTAATGAGTGAGTATATGAATTTGTTATTGATATATCAATGTATTTGTATCTGGTAATGTTTCGCTTTGTTAAGAAAGTGTGTAATTTGATGTTTGTGGCGAATATGAATATGTATTTGTTAAAATTGGTGAATATCCTGATGGTAGGCATTCATTGCCTGTAAGTGTAGTTTGTTGCACAGTTAATGGACCGAATTTTGTATCTTCATATGTATTTGATACATAGACTTTTGCATTAATATGATTGAAACAATTTGAACTACAATTTCAAGGTTTATTTTCGTTTTGCAATGATTTAACCACTGTATCCATTGGGAAAGACGCATATGTTATTGAAACTTATAAATTTAATGATTGTAACACATTTAAATGTGTGTACTTTTATAGTGAAAAAAATTAATTATAATTATGACTAATTGTTATTTTAATTATTCATCAACGAAACAAAAACAAAAATAAAGAAAAAGCTTTAAGTATTGGAACGAAAGACATTCAACAAAAGAATTTTCTGTTATTAGTCAAATGGCAAAAATGGAAGATGATCCATTTGTTGAAGATCGTTTTGTTCATATGTAAATATATATTTTATTGATTATACATCCACAACAATTTGAAATGCGATTTTTTTTAATAAATCAATATTTTTGTTCAGTTTAAATTGCTTTAATTTTTATTAATTTTTTCATTTTATGTGGTGAGATGCAAACAAATTTAATTTTAAACTTTGATTATTATAATTTACAGTGGTTTCTTATTTTTAATTAGATCTAATTTAAAACTATATATAACATTAAAATTTTAAATTACATTGCATAAAATATGCGGAAAAAAATCAAAGATTTTGTTCTGAAGTTTTGATATTTATATCTACCAGATTCATAAAAATCATCAAAGAAAAGATACCCTCAAATTCACGACCATTCGAAATTGAATTATTTATTTGCTATCGTCGTGATATGACCAAAACCAAATCATGAAATGCTGGAATCATCCAATAAAAGCTGTTGTTTTCGATAGCGATGGTACCCTAATGGATACAATACCAATGTATGCTGAAGCAAATTCTGAAATTATTGGATTTCCTTATCCAGACTCTTTCCAGATTATGGTCAATGGTTTATCAGAAAAAGATTTTGCACAAAAATTAGTTGAAGAATTCAAGCTAAATATGACAGCAGATGAATTTGTTCACAGAAGAGCAGAAATACTCCAAAAAAAGTTTTTAAATACAAAATTAGTTCCATATGTTGACAACGTAGTTTTAAAATTAAAAGAGATGGGATTGCCATTGGCTGTTGCCACAGGTTCTCATAGAGATTCACATGAACTGAAGAAAACAAATCTCCAAGAATTTTTCAAGAACTTCTCTCAAGAAATTTGTGGTGATGAAGTTGCTCACGCAAAACCATCTCCAGAGATATTTTTGAAAGCAGCCGCTAAGTTAGGTGACTTCAAACCAGAAAATATATTGATTTTTGAAGATTCATACAATGGAATTGTTGCTGCAAATACTGCTGGAATGGCATCTGTTTTCCTCGCAAGTGGCACAGAACCGTATGAAGAATACATGAAGAAATTCAATGCAACACCATCCTACGTCGTTCGGTCTTTCAAAGATTTTGATTTTAATGTATTTGATTGGGAACCTTAATAAACAATAAAATTTGTTAATATGTTGTTCTGTTCTCGATCATGATTTCTTTCATATGAAAACGATTATGTTTCATTCAAATAATTACATAAAAAATAAACGTACTTTTCAATTTTTATCTGGCTATATCCAAGATACCTTATAAAGTCTAATTAGTTTTATCATTTTACTTTGTTAAAACAAAACTAGCACCTGCTTGGTGGTGAACTTAAAACATATAATTTTCTTTTGAATTAAGTTGTGACTTAATCACACTGATGATCACAATTTTTCTCAATCATAGTTACAAGTTAGGCATACATGCGGATTTGGTTAACGCCAAATGAATCGACAAAATAAATGTTAAATACAGTAGAATTACTACGTAAAACTCATGCATATTTGAAAAGTGCTTTCGATCAAAATGACATTAAATGTTTTACATGATCGGTGCGCTTTTTTTGTATTCAAATGGATTTTAAGCCCGAGCTTGCCGGATGGTTACGCCGTAAAAACATCATTGGCGTGTTCACCAAACGTTACGCAGTGCTTAATTCCACTGTTCTTACATTATACAAAGATGAAAGCTGCGAAAAGCTAGATATTCAAATCCAAATTAAAGAAAACACAAAGATACAAATTCACGACAAAAGCAACTTAAACCGATTTACAATTACAGGAGATTCTTCACATACATTTGATTTTGAAGATGAAGATAAAATGCTTCGATGGGTTATGGCAATTGGAAGTTGTAACGTTCCTAGAAGCACACTTTCCATGGAGCAATTCCAGGTTATATCTGTCATAGGCCGAGGATATTGTGGTAAAGTGATGCTTGTACAAAAAACTGATACTAAAGAACGACTTGTTATAAAAAGCATTCGTAAGTCTCAACTAATTCAGTCTCGCAAAATCCACACAGTACTTACTGAGCGTAATATTCTTGCCAAGATTGATTTTCCGTTTATTGTTCAACTTAAATTTGCTTTTCAATCCGATTCCAAATTTTATATAGTTGAAGAGTTTGTTCCTGGTGGAGAACTTTTTTTTTATCTTCAACGACAAACATTTCAAATTGAAGACATCAAATTATACATTGCTGAGATAGCACTTTGTCTTCAATATCTTCATTCTAATGGAATTGTTTATCGTGACCTAAAACCAGAGAACATATTAATTGATACTGAAGGCCACATCAAATTAACCGATTTTGGCCTATCCAAAATTTTGTATGAGTCCACAGAAATGAACACTTTTTGTGGTACCTCAGAATATATGTCACCAGAAGTAATGCGACATGAAAATTATGATAATCGTGTTGATTGGTGGTCATTAGGAATATTATCATATGAACTTGTATTTCATAGAACACCTTTTTCTAATCAAAACAGAGCAAAACTCTATAAAAACATTATGGAATGTAAACCACAATTTCCACTTTCCACTCCACAAGAGTTCCAAGACTTTGTATTAATGCTATTAGAAAAGAATCCTAAGAAACGAGCAGGATTTAACGAAGTTAAAAATTCGGAATTTATGTCATCTGTTAACTTTGATGACGTATTACAAAAAAGAGTACAACCAATGTTTGTGCCCATAACTGAAAGCCAAGAAGTTATAAATAACTTCGAAAAGGAATTTACTGATGAACCACCAGTCGATTCATATGTGAATCCCGTTCATGGATCAGGTAAATATTTCCAAGGGTTCTCATTTAGTAATGGAAACACATTTGTGAACTTGGTTGATGAACCAAGTGAAGCTTCTTTCCATTCAGAAGGTCCTTTTCAGGATCTTAGTGAATAATAATAATAAAGTAAAATAAAGTATACAAAATTATTTTGAATTGATTTTGATCGTTGTTTGATTGATGTTAAATTTGATGTTGTAATGAAAAATGTTAAATTTGTTGCTAAGCAAATTAACTAAAAATGGTCAATCTTCAATTGTTGTTGTTAGTATGTTAAAGTCTTTCATTGATTTTTTAAATGATAAAAATCCTGGTTTTGAAGATGTTAAATTTTTTTTAGTTTCGATAATTAATCAAACTAATTACCTTACACATCCTTCAAATATTATTCGGATCTATCTTTCACAATGTTTTGCAGAAAGTTTTTATAAATTTGCACCAATAATTCCTTTGAACACAATTGGAGAACTTAATGAAACATTTTTTTTATTTAGTTCAATATTTCCATGTTATAGCAGCAATGACTTACAAGAGAATTACATCATAGAAAAGACATTAGAAATTCTCTTAAAAACAGATTCATTTTTATTAGTGAATGGATTAGCATGTGAAAATGAATTATTTGCAAATTTATTAAATATGAATTTACATATTTCAACTGATTTTATTATTGGAATGTTAAATTCATCAGACAAAATCACGCAAGAACAAATCAAAATATTATCACAAAGTTTAACAACAAATGAAAAAGCAGAAACAATTATAATGAACATTAGTTTCCAAAATCAAGTTGAGTTCTTTCAAACATATCATTTATATTTATCACAAACGGAATCATTAGAAGTCTTTATGAAACTTATTAAAATGTTAAAACTTTCAATTGGATTTGTAATTAATACAATGCAAAACGGTATAATTAATGAAAATGATTCAACGCGATATAAATCGTTAAAAATAATTCATGAAGTTATTCAACAAAATGAAATTATTGATGATGATATTGAATCATTAAAATTTGTTTTAAGTCGACAAAATGATAAATATTATAAAGTTAGAATTATCATAATAAAAATATCGAAACTTTTAATAAGTATTAATGAATTCGATGAATTAATTACTCGAATATGTAAAGAAAGAATTTATGATCCAAATGAAAACGTACGAATTTGTTGTTTGACTAATTTTATTACTATTAAAAATAACTTATTTAATATTACAGCGTTAATTAATGACAAATCATTAAATATTCGGAAAATAGCAATTTCATTATTATGTGATCAAATAACAAAAGGATATTCAAATTATTTTACTGATATATTAAATATATTTCATGAAAACAAATTCGTTGTATTTTATGCGTTTTCGTTATTATTATCAAATTTAAATTTCATCGATTTATATCAAATTGCTGAACCAAAAAATGAATTTTTCGATGTGATAAAAGAATTAAAATCAAATTATTATATAATTAAAGAATGGACTTTAAATGGAATTAATAATGAACAAATAGAAAAACATATTAATGTTTCATTATGGAACAAATTTCTTCCTTCAGTTAAAATATGGAACTCGAAACATAACAAAGAAATATTAAAAAATATAACAAACGAAGAATTTGCTAATGAATATATTATAATGTGTCAAAAAATCAAAATTCCAATTAATGATATTATTGAAACACGAAATAAACAATTAATGAAATATACATCAAAATATTTTCCAGAATTATTTGAACCTTATATTGATTATTTGATTACTAACATTGATGAAACAATTCTTTCGATTATACCAAATTTATCTGATGTTATTATTAATAAAGAGAAAATTCTTTCGGAATTAACGAAAATTAATAGTAATAAGTCAATTATATCAATTGCGAAGTTAATAAAACAATGGAAAAATGAAATAATTACTTCGAAATCAAATCAATTTATAGTAATTCGTACAATGATTGAAAGTTATTATATTGATATTACTTCAATTTATTATATAACGCAAATCAAATTTTATTATTATTTAGAAAATCCAAAATTAATTACAAAAGAAATATTTAAATTGGATAATAATTTACCTAAAAAAATTATAAAAATTTTATTATTAATGTCAAAAAGTTTAGATCAAACTGAAGTCGAAAAAGTACATTTTTATTATTATAAAAATTATCCATTGGAAACATTACAATCGATGTTACAATATCTATGTATAAATCCAACAAAAATTAATTTAACAAATTTTAAATTCCTTTCGCAAATTATGAAAAATTCAAATATTATTATTCGGAAAAAAGCAGTTACAATACTAAACAATTCTTTAAAAAACCCAAAACTTCACATCTGCTTCTTGTCATTTCTAATAATACTTTCAACAGATATAAATTCTTCTGTTAAAGATTTGGCTATAACTTCATTAAATCAACAGATTCATTTAAGAAAAACATTTTTGAAGTCAAAAACAATAATTAATGGATTATTTCCTGAAGCGTCAATTCCATTTGTAATATATTTAACTATTAACGACAATTATAACATTGATAAAATAATTGAAGTCATTGAACCACTTTTAAATCAAAAAAGTTTAATGATATGTAAAGAATATCAAAAACATATTAAACCAAACGATGAATTATATCAACTTACAACAAAAATTATAAATTTACATAAAACAAAACATAAAAATCATCAAATATCAAATTATTTCTTTATGTTTCCTATCGAAAAATAAGTTCAGTAACTTCATCAATTTCTGAACTTGTTTAATATTATATATATTTTTGGATTTCTTGAAAATATACTTATAGATGTTGGAAATTTATTATTTTTTGGTAATATGAATGAATTGGTGATTCATACATTGGTTCATTTAATATGTCGCAATTTATTTCACGTTTAATTACGAATTCGAATAATTGATTGAAGTTATTAATATAATTTCTTTTGTTGTACAATGAAACTGTTTGTAATTCCTTATCATATAAACGATGAATTGGGAAATTAATATAATTCAAGTAATGACTTAATAAATTTGAAACGACTTCATATGGATAATTAAATATTATCGATGCAGTAATTTCAAGATAAATTATTTTGTCACAATAATCATCGAAATCATTCAACAAAAATATTATTAATTCATTGATATTTAATGTATTATTACTTTGAAGTATATAACTTATAACATCTGAAGAAGAAATTCGAATTTCAATTTCTTTATTTTTATCATTAACAAAACTTAAAAAGATAACAAAAATTTGTTCGAGAATTGGAAAATGTATTTGTATTACTGGAATTATACTTAGAAATATATTTGAAATTTGTTCAATTGGTAAATTTTCGAAATTATTTATAAAACAATTACAAAATACATTAAAACATTCAAACGATTTATGTACAATACAAATCAAAAACTCTATAATTGTATCACATATTTCATAAGGGAAATTATCATTAATTAAATTCGGAATTAAATCAACAAAAATTATATAATTATCGAAACATAAATTTGTATTTAAAACATAAGTTAATGCATCTAAATCATAATGAAGAGAATATATTTGATAATTATTTTGTAATGATGAAACAATTGAATTCATTAAAACTTCGAATATTTCGACAGAAAAAATATTATTTTTAATGATATAATTTAAAATTATTGAAAATTCATCAGTTATACATAAATTACAATTAAATTTAATTAATTCGAAATTATTAATAACAAAATTTTTATGTAATAATTTCCTAATAATTCTTAATGCATTTGTATATATTAAATGTATTTCCGTATTTATATAATTTAATGTATATATAAATAACGAATTATAATCCGTAAATGAATTTAACTTCAAAAGATTTGGAAGTAAATATAAAAAAGTCGATGTCTCGAATACATTTAAATTCTTTTTCATTACGAAATTACAATAACCAACTAAAGAATCATTTGGAGGAAATACGGACAATAAATATAAAGAAGATTCGATTGGATTTTCTATCAGAAACAAATTATCAAAATTCGGAATTTGTTTATACAGAGAATTAATCCAATGAATTATTATGTTTCGTGGATTATTTCGATTTAATTCTTTTTTATTGTTATACGCAAAGTCATAGAAAATATACGGATTTACAGAGAAGTCATTGATATCTGTCGGAGATAATATCGATGAATGAATTAATATTTGGATGAAATCATTTGGAAATGAAGAAATTGTTGAATTAGTTGATAAAAACATAAGTAATGAACATATGAAATTACGTTCTTCAATATAATTAGTACAAAGTATTCGTAATATATTATAACAATTACAAATAATTTGTTCTTTAAAATGATATAACTCAAAATCAGAAAAAATGTTTATCATTTGATGCAAACATTTCCTTTGTGTTTCATCAGTAATATTTAACATTTCCATTAAATTCATTAAATTCTGTATTAACATTTGCGAATTAAAGTTTGTAAAAATGTTTTTGATTACACTTAAAACATATTTCAAATATATCGAATAATTGTTCAAATACAACGAAATGCAAATCCAATATTTCTCAATAATTTCCGGCGAAAGAAAATTATTTCCTAAAAGTAAATGAAGTTTCGACATTAGTTTTAAACATCGAAACAATGGTTCACTTGGAGAAATATGGATTTGATTTATCACAAAAACAAAAAATGGATCAAATGAATACCTATGAAGAAATACCACTGCAATTCGTTTGTATGTTGCACAGATTTCTTTGTGACAAATATGTTGTCGAATTAATATTTCATGAAAAATCGGAAATATGAAATTTGCGAATTCGTTGGGAAAATATTCGCGTTTGCTTATGTAAATTCGAATGCATCCGATTATCAGAAACGAAATTTGGAAATTCGAATAATTATTTTTCAATATATTCAAAAACGTTAGAATTGAATTGTCGTCATTTGTCATCACGTTAATTGCATTATTTAATTCATTAACATCGATTCTTTTATTTAGAAAATCATTTAATAACTGAATGACTTCTTCCAAAATATTTTATCGTTCTGAGTAAACCATACAATATAATGACTATTTTTGACCGTTAAAAAAAACGCTTTTTATGAATGAAGCGTCTGTTTTCTATCTTCATTTCGATGCAACGAATGGGCCACAAATTGTGGAATCAGTCGGCGGTATTACGTTGAGCGAAAGCCAAATCGCGTCTTTGAAAAGTTGTTCGTTTCCGGATACTGTTGTACAAGTTCCGTCGAAATCACTTCTTTATGTATTTAATATCGACGAATTTTTTTGTTATTGTATATTTACTTCGAAAGTAGATGAATCTGAGCCAAGAGGTCATCGTCAAGTATCTTTTGTTATTGTCACAAAATATCCTTATATATATCTTTTTTCGAGAATATTACATTCAACATTATCACCAGTGGATATGTTACCTTCAGATATTTTTTTATTAATAAGTGATTTTGTGGATAAATCTATTTCATTGTTCCCAACTATTAAAGGCCAAATTCAAGAAATTCCAACGTTGGATGGTAGCCTCCCTGTAAGCCTCCCTTCTAATCATAATCAACTTTTCGATATGATCGCTGGAATTGGTTGGAGTCCACAATGTAAAATTTATTATATGAATTCACATTTTTTTGGTATTGATCTCTTTAGCAGTTTTTCCGTTTCTTATCTCATTGATAATAATCGTACAGGAGATATTCTTAAATTATGGGAAGCTGCTATTCTTAATAAATCGATTCTAGTTTATGGATCTACACCGACTGCTGCATGCTCTGCTGTTTTGGGCATTGCATCTCTTGTATATCCTTATTCAACACCTCAAAACATATTTCCATTCATAACCGCCACCGATCACCGATACATGAAGACCGTTAACCATCCACTTCATGGACAAATTATTGGAGTTTCTAATCCTCTTTCATTTCAAAATGAGAATGATTATGATTTAATGTTTTCTGTTGGTTTTGATCAAGGCAAGAATGGACTTAATACTCCTAAATCAAATTGGGTTGCACTTTCACATACAAAAAATATTTGTAGTTCAACAATTCGACATCTTTTATATTCATATACAATGGAAATAATTAATGCTATTAGTGCTTGTATAAATGAAGTTAAACAAAAGAATCCTTATGCAGCATTTGCAGGTATTGTTAGTACTGATTCATTAGTAAAACATTTACAATCAAAGAAAATAGAAACAAGTGAAAGTTTACATTCTTTTGCTTCGAAATTAATAAAATCGAATATATTTACATCAGTGAAATGTAAAGTTTGCTCATTCGAGATTCTTCTTGATGAGTTATTACATTTTTCAATCGATGTAATTTGCCATGGAATGAGTGAACATAATTTAATAAAAATTTATAGTTTAGTAAAAGCAGTTCGACAGAAATGTGAAGGACATGTCGAACTTGAAAAGGTAATCGATGCAGATTTAACCACAATTATGTTATATCTTTCTCCTGAACTAGTTCTTCCTTCATAATAATTATTATTTGTATATCAAAATAAATGTTTCCATGAATAAAAAATATTAAAAAAGATAGTTTTGACTTTTATTGATTATTATTATTAGGTGTACTAAACCAAGGAGGTGGTAGTGCTTCAGTAGATGGAGAATTTGGTGAAATTCCAATGTTTGTGTTGATATTATTATAACAACATGTCTCCATTCGATAGATTTCTTGCACTACTTTTTGGTAACAAGATCTATTTGTTTCAATTTTCATCATTAAACAATCAAGCAACCTTGCTTCTTCAAATTGTTCAAGAGTTCTTAGATATAAATTGTAAACATCTATTGGAATTTGATGATGTCTTTGAAATTGTTCCCCATTAATTGTTAATGAAATATTGACTTTGAATAAATGTGATTCATTTGTAATGTCATAAAAAGAAAAAGATAAATAAAATAGAAGAATCTCACCATTGTATATTAAAAAAGATGACCTTTCATTTTGTGGAACAATTGAACCAATTAAATCATCTTTTGAAACACTTACAACTAATGGTTGCTTGAATCGATCATAATGGATGTAAATCTTGATAATTTCAGACATTTCCTTGGTTTTAGTGGAATATTGTTGCTCGAGTTGGAAAAAATAATTATAAAATTTCTGATAAATAAATATTTCTGTTGAAATATAAATGTAAAATTTTTTAATAATTGGAGAAAATCTATTTATAACTTATTCAATATTTGAACTTCTTTATTATAATATAATCTAAAAATAATAGATTTAAAATCAAATATTGAAAAGAAAACATAAGTGTTAAAGCTATTTATAAATGTTAACTTGCCATAAAATCATTTTTTAAAAAAGATTTTATAACATTGACTAAATTGAGGAATAACAGTAACTTATATGTAAAATTAACTATTACTTATTTTATTTGGCGCTCATAATACCGCGGACATTTTCAATCTTCTCATCTCTTTATTATTTTTAACTTAATAATTTATAAAAAGTTTTTTTTAATAATTACATTTGAATAAATCGTTTAAAATATTTTTTGATAAATAAATAAAATAAGAAAGATAAAAGCATGAATTTATTTAAATTAAAAAAAAAATAGAAGAAATTAATTTTAAAAAATTTTGATTTTGATTAACGTACAACGGTAAAAAGTGACACGCTCGAACACAGAATGACTGAACAAGAAGAAGACGAAAAGATTCCAGGAATGCCAAAGAGAGGCGATTACCGTCAAAGAGCTCACTGTAATCCACTTAGTGATCGAGATATCCCTTATCCATTAAGACCAGAAGAAGTTGATTGGACTGAATTTTATCCTATCCTTTCTGAACCCGATTGCCAAATTGAAAACCACTACCCAACTATTCTTGATATAGGTTGTGGATATGGAGGTCTTAGCTTTGCATTAGCTCCAAAATACCCAAATAATTTAATTCTTGCCTTTGAAATCAGATTGACAGTTACAACATATGTTAATGAGAAAATCAAGGCTTTACGTAGGGTTGGGAAAGCTTCAAACGTTGCAGTACAATGGGGAAATACAATGAGAACTTTAATGAGATATTTAAAGCCAAATACAATTGAAAAAATCTTCATCCTATTTCCAGATCCTCACTTTAAGAAAAGGAAGACAAAATGGAGGATTATCTCTCCACAACTTATGGATGAATATGCATTCATTCTCAAAGAAGGAGCTCTTCTTTATTTGGTGACCGATGTAAAGACATATTTTGATTTTGCTGTTCCAATCATCGAATCACATCCATTGTTTGAAAGAATTGCTGATCCATCTAATGATGAAGATCTTCAAATTGCAATGACAGCAACAGAAGAGAGCAAAAAAGTAGCACGTAATGGAGGTGACAAATTTTCAGCTGTTTTCAAAAGAATAGCAGCACCAAAAGCAGATCAATAAACCATATTAAAAAGATGTTTATTGAGATCAATAATTTACATAATGCATATTTAAAAACAAATGAATTTGTTTGATTAAATGAAAAATGTTTCTAATGAAAATCATTTATTTTATGTTAATTTATCAAATTAAAACTTGTAAATAAATGCCGGTTTGGAACTATTAAAATTGAATGAAAAATTTAAAGAAATTCTATCGCTGAACGATAGTAATCTAATTCTTCCTTGCAAAGAAATTTTAAGATTCAAAAAATAGATGCATTAGCATTTTGGAATAATATTATTCCATCAGTTCAATCACAATATGTTTAATGGAACATTATTATTTTATGATGAAATTAAACCAAATCTTTGGCAATAAATCAATGTGGAGAAAAGAGTCAAAATATTTTATGATAATATTTTTTTATTTATGAAATTTATCTATTCATTCGAAATGTTTGAAATAATTTACCTATTTCAGTATGGAAATTAGGATATGCAAAACCGAGTGCTGTTTTAAATAATTTTATTGCTTAATTTATACTTCTAAATCGAGTGCTGTTTTAAACTCATAATTTTTAAAATACCATTAAAATCTTTTGAAAAAGTTTAGTAATTATTGTTAATTCGAAAAATGTCAATAAATGCTTTTTATTAATCAGTCTAATGATATACCCAATGAACGCTCAATTTATATGTTAATAATGTTTTGGTTTGATGTAAAATATAAAAAAAAAATTTAATAATAAAAATTTATTACGATCACAAGAAAATGAAGTCTGGTTTTCCGGCAGCCATATCAAAGAATTCATCGTCGCCTAGTCCCCTTAAATCCTTTTGATATCTGTTCTTCTTTACCAATGCTTCTCTTTCTTTCTTATTTAATGCTCTTTCGTTACTAATGTCAGCCTTCATTTTTGAGATCACTTTATGTGTTTGTTTATCACTTAGTAAACTATATCCGAACATTTGTTGTATGTTAACATTCTTTTTCATTTGCTCATTTAAATATGGGAAAACTTTAGTTTTGATGGAATTTAGAATTAAATTATTTCGGAGGCCGTTTATGTGTATCGGCGGATAATTGATAGCTAAAACCGTTTCTTTACCTTCCTCAATTTCGAAAACGGTTTTACAAGCGATTTTGTTGATGACTTTTCGGTCCTTTTTGTTGTTGAAGCTATATGGAAGAGAGAAAATCTTGGATCTATACTTAAATAAAAAGTTTTTGGATATTAGTATAGAATTATCATCGTCATCAGGAGTATGATGAATCGAATCTAATGCTTCATAGATAATGGAAATTAAGGTAATAGTTGAGCATACAACTTCGATGGATTTACTACTAATTCCAATGTCTATTAATGATATCAATTTGTTTAATAGTTCTTTGGCAATAACAACTTCTTGGAATGAACATAAAATAAGTGAAATGGCATCAATGATCATGGAAACAGAAGCTGATTTAAGATTAGAACGAACGTTTCTTGTAAGAATGAAGTCAATAAATTTATTAACCACATTTAAACAAGTAACTTCATTATCGACAGAAAATGTTATAATAAAAGCAACAGTGGAATATTGCTTTTTTTGGTCTGGCGTAATTTCTGAGATTGATGGCATTAATTCATTAAGTATGGAAAGTGCATACTTTTGAAATTCATCAAAAGTAGAAAGAGATAGAAGGCAAATGGTTTTTAATGCTTTGTTGTGTTCTTTTATTGTTGAAAATTTTTTGATACAAGGGATAAGTGATAAAACAGTATCATTTAGAAAAGGCATAATTTCACTTCCAACAAACTGGGAAGCAAGAATTTTGTTCATTGATTTTAATGCTGATATACGTAATTCAATTCTTAATGATTTTAATTTTTCAAGTAGAAATGGCCATTCTTCTTTCCATTCTTCCATATTCGAAATTACATTTGAGGCATCTTCTAAAAGGATGTCTTGTGCTTTTCGCTTATATTCCCTTCTATGCATTCAAGAGAAATGATTTATTTGTTCGAATGAATAACAAAGTAAAACGGAAAATTTGCACACAAAATTGAAATGTAATTCAAAATTCTGTGGTTGTAAAAATGTGTCAAAAAGAGGAGTTTTGGCTGGGGGTTTTCTGGCCAAATAATATGTTAAAAAATCATTGATAAACCAATCAAAATTCACTGAATATTATCGTTGGTATTGAATCTATCAAACTTTTTCAATTTTGACTGGTTTATTGTTGTATACATGATGAATTGCAAAAAAAATATTGCTTAAGCAATATATATTTTAAGCATCATCTAAATTCATAAAGTTTTATTTATTTTATCTGAGATAACGTAAAATGAGGAATTTTATGAGATGTACTATGTTTTAAAGCTGTTCATCATAATATAAGATAGGAATAAGAATTTGTCATATTATCATATATCTATTTATATATTGAATAGATGATTATGAATTTTAAATTTTTGTTTATTTTTTTCTGAATATGTTATTTAATTCAGTTAACTGGGTTTTCTTACTTATCATTAATATACTTACAAACACTATTGATGATTTATTAAATATAATGTCGGATTAATTAAAAAAGAGATCAAATATCATTGAACAATCAAATGTTGTTTATATACATTTTTCAAGTAAATTTCTTTAATCCAAGCTGCGATGCCCTATATTGAATTAAAGGAATTATTTTCTTATCCTTTACTTTCTTTGCCATTTCCATTGCATCTTCTATTAAATCATTTTCCAAGTACAGTAACATTTTAGCTTTATCATCTTTTTCGAATTTTAACAAATCTTTAATAACACCAAATTTATTTGTTGTTGCAACACTTCTAATCAACAAAGGCAACAACAACGATTTTTCAAGTGGTTCATTTTCAGCGAATTTTTCCATAAATTCCAAAATTACGTTATTATTTTGTTGAGCAACAAATTTTGCTAAATTCGAAATCACAATAACCGTTTCTATATTCAAAGATTTTATCAATTTTGAATATATCTCATCAGCTTTTTCTACGATCAATTTCTTATGAACCGCCGACTTTTCCTCAGAATTCATAATTTTGTAAAATTTACATAACGCGCAAACGTTTCCACAATTTTCATTATTTTCGATTATATCGAATTCGGGCAAAAAGTCGATTCTTTGGTTATAACAGAACTCACAAAACTTCGTTTGTATATCAACCATTATTAACATTCTTTCCAAATCATTTGTATAAAGATCCGAAGGAATATATTTTGGCGAAAGATTTTTTTGCGGATTATTTCTATAATCCAACGCTTGAGACAAATACGAGTACGCCATAGCTATATGATACAGTCTATTATCGTCAGTTGTATCAATATGGAACAATTGTATTGCAATTTTTGCAGCTTCATCAAATTGATGTCTGAAATTATATATCGATAAAGCGTTTTGGCCCATTAAATGTTGTTCGAAATAAGACGAAACATTAACAAATAAATCACCTGTTACGATAAAATCGGGATCTTGTTCTAATATAAACTTAGTGAACTCTTCGAATTGATCATATTTAATCAATGATGAATATATATAATTCAAAAAGAAATTTAATCTTTTCTCTTCTTCTAAAATGTTCATCAGAACTTGATAAACAACGCGATAATTCTTGATATATATTAATGTTATGACTGATGTTGGTGGTGTTACACAATATGTCGAATAATATTTTAAGTTATTGATTTGATTTGGATTTTCATTTTGTGATTTTATTGTCGTTGGTAAATTATATTTTAATGAAACTAAATTTGGTATTTCATTTATTGGCGTTTCAAATAATTTTTCGATAAATTTGTGATCGAAAATTGATGACTTAATATATAACTTAAAGAATGGAATAATTTCATTCGATTGGATTTCATTTTGTTCTTCTTCTTTAGAATCATATTCATGATATAAATCAAAATAAAATGTTTTAAGTTCTTTCTTGTATTTGTTTAATAATTCTCTGCAATATGAATATAATCCAATTTTGGACAAAATAAATAAAACGTTATAATAATATTCTTCAATTTTCGTGTTGAATGATTTCGATATGTTTTGAAGTAAATCTTCAGAATTAATATCATTCTTAAAACATATTTTTAATAAATATTCGCCAAATTTATTCGTTCCAAAGTTTTCAAATGAATATGAAAATTTATAATTTAAATAAATTCGTAATTGTACAAATTCGAAAAGACATTTAACTTGTACAAAATCGGAATTATATTTATTTATAGTTTCAAAAATAGTGTTAATATGTTTTAATAATGTAATCGAATAATTTTCAGTTTCTATTGATGAAACATTAATAGATTTTATATGATTAGAAAAATGTTTATGAAAATGTTCGGAAATTATATCAATGTTTTTAAATAAAGGAACAAAATGTTGAATTAATTTATAATAAAATAATAAATCATTCGAATTTAATGAATTTAATATCGAAATCAAATCATTATCATTTAATATTACTAAACTTTCTTTTTTGATCTTTAATGTTAAGTTTGAATGATTAATAAATGCCTTTACAATTGAGTTTTTGTCATTAAATTTCGATTCTTTTTGTATTTCATTTGGTAATGATAAAAACGAATCGAAAATATTTTGTTCATCTTGTGGTAATAATTTCCTTAAACAAGATAATTGTGAAATATTATCAATTAATTTATCATAAAATAATGGATAATGTTCATCGTAATTTGTTATTAAAATGTTTTGTAATTCGTTATCTTCTTTACTTAATTCGATGAATTGTATTAAATCTGATTCAAAATTAATCGAATTATTTAAATATTTTATGATATCATTATGTTCTTTCGATTTATATAAATTATTTATTAATTGTTGATATGAATTCGATTTATATTTATTTAGTAAACGAATTCGTATAATTTTTGATTTATCTTCTTGTATTGAATTATAATTAATTAAATTTAATAAATTTAACATTTGTTCATTAAATGAAAATTCGTCATTTTCAATTAATATATCATATAAAGGTTTTGTATTGATTTGATATATTATATCATCAAAATCAATTTCTTCATTATTTTTAACTTTTTTAATAATGTTTTCAACAATTTCTTTTTCGTTTATATTTTGAATATTTTTTTCTTCATTTTCTTCTTTTTGTATATTCATTGCTTTAGTTTCTAATGGATATTGTTTCGAGTAATATTTAACGAAATCATCATTCATATTAAAATCGTTACTATTTCGAATTACAAGTTCAAATAGATTTAATTTAAATAATTTCGAAAGATTTTCAGCTCGTTGAATATCACCAGAATTAAACACATTAGAAATAGCTTTTATTATATTAAATTCGAATTTATTATTATCGTCCAAATTTTGATAATTATAAAATTCATTTAAATAATTTATAAATTTTAGAAGTGTATTTGAATCAGAAATAATTTTCGTGTAATTCGTAGAGATAAAATCAATTGGTGATTCTTCAAACAAATAAACAAATTCTTGAATTGATTCCCATTTTTTATCGCCCCAATAAGTTATATTTTTATGATTTTGTATCATATTTTTGATTTCAGTTGAATCAATTCCTAAATTTTGTTTTGAAAAATCATTTATAAATTCATCAAATTGTTCATCATTAATAACAAAATCAGTCATTTCAATAGATTGTAATTCTTTTATTTTTTCTTTATTAAGAATTTCATTAATATTATTATTTATTGAAAGTGAAATTTCAAGTTTAAGTAAATTATTTTGTTGTTCAATTTCTTTTGGTATTTTCTCATTAATTAAAATGGTATAAATCGAATAAGCAAAAATAAATAATTTCCGATAAAATGATAAATTTGATGTTAAAGCATTTGCAATTTCCCAATTTTTAGTATCAATTTCTTTAAATATTTGCGTTGGATTCCTATTAAATGCATCGTCGAAAGAATTAACATTTTTAATAATAGTCAATGCATTTGTTATATATTGATTATTAGTGAATGAACATAATAAAGAAATAATACTTTTAGCAGTTGAAATTGGTATTAAATATTTATTATCTTTTTGTATAAATAATAAAGAAAACAAATCAATTATTATTATATCTAAAATGCTTTTATTTTTGATATTATTTAATAATTCTTTAATATCATTAATCGATTGTTTAACATTTTTTTCGGATAATTTAAATATAGTTAAATATTTACTTATAATATTATAACAACGAATAAAATCAAAATCAAGCGAAACATCATTTTTAGAAACAGAAAAATAATTTAAATGTTCGAATTCAAAGATTTCTTTTTGCGTTAAAACAAATTCCATAAATTTCGGTAATGATTTACTATTTAATTCATTTACTGTTATTTCATTAGCAGTCACAAATGATATCATATTCGCTAACTGAAAATCATTTATAAAACATGTTAAACATTCAGTTGCTATTGATGGTTTATATTTTAGTTTTAATATTGGCAAAAAACTTTCTAAATTGGAATACATAATTTGTTGATGATTACATAATACGTAAGGTAAAACATCAGGAAACATTTCATATAATTCATTAAATTTATCGAATTCTTGTGAAATTACTTGTTCGATAACAAGTTGTGAAATCAAATCAACAAAAAAAGTGGACGTAGAAATACTCGTATTAACTAATGAAAAATAAAGGGAATTAAATATGGATGGAATATATGATGGAAATTGATGTGATAATGTAAATCGTTTTTGTAATCGTTGTGTAAATTCTGGATAAAGAAAATTGGTATCAAATTTAAAATACTTAGGAAGATCGGTTAAATCAAATGTAATGTTGTCACATAGGTTTTCTGATGGTTTCTGAAGAAAATATAAGATGTCAATGCCAATGGAATTTAAAAGCTTTTGGAGATCAAATGTATTTATAATAGGAAGAAACATTTGAAATATGGAATAGAATATTCCAGGATGATTTTTACGAAATATTAATAAAAATAAGGCTAAATTATTTTTATCTCGATCTGTAAGATTGCGAAGTGATCGCTTCCCATTAGTAAATTGAAGAAGCACCGATGCGGCTTGCTCTTTTATTTTTTGTAAGTCAAGATAAGCAAAGTCAAAAGACGGATCTGTGAACTTAAATTCTTGATTATTTAGTTCTGAAAAGCGTTGTTGAAAACACTTAACTTTCCATTGGATTTCAGTAGCATTTGGCAAGTTTGAAGTTGCGTTTAGAAATGGTAAAATGATATTAGATATTTGTTGAAAATCAAAATCAAATTTTAAATGAAGTAATGGAGCTTCGGGGTTCGTGAATATAGCGTAGTATAAAAACGATTTTATTTTTTCCTTCGTTTCATCTTCTTCAAAGTTGCCCATCGTCTTTTAAGTTTCATCTCACATGCCATGGTTTTTCATTTGGTTTTAATCTTTTCCAAGCAAAAATAAGAGCCACAAACTTTAGCTACACAAAATTATCTCGTTTTATTTTCTTTTTTAAATTTTGATAAATGTAATTATTAAAAGTACTTATTGTTAATATAATTTTTTTATTAAATAAACTCAACACTTGCACGCAATTCCATTCGAATATTAGTTGTTTGATGAGAAGGAATTTGTAAATAACTTTTCGTATTCATTTAACTCATTTAAAATTTGAATCCTATGGTTTTGTGAGTTCAAATCCATTGTAGCTTGGTATGTTAAATTACCAATTAGTGCTTCTGATTCGTCAATTTCATTTTCCCATTTCTTTTGGTTACTTTCGATTTTATCAAGCTTAAGGTGTAACTTAACTAGCTTAAGGGCATCTTCATTGTTGTATGTTTGCTCGCTTGTTTGGTCATTATTATTAGGAGCTTTTGAGGCCACTTGCATTGCTCCACAATTTAATATTAACGGTCGCTATTCCTCATTAGCCATTGACACTTCAACTCTAAAATATTCACATAAAAATTTTAATCGATAAGTAGGTAAACTTCGTTAGTAAGATTAGACATAACTTTTTATCCAAAACATACTTCTGTGTTTTTTGTTATATGTCTCTGTACTGATCATCAAACTTTCATTATAAAGGTGTAAATTTAGTAATGATATTCTATATAAAAAACATGATTTATAAAAATGGTGTTTTGTTTGCAATAAAATTTTTACTCATCCTTGTCGAAGGAGCTCCATTATCTTGGAGGCTTGTTGGTTAAGTGTAAAAACAAAAAATTTAAATAAATTTGAAATATTATATTTAAACATCAAATTATTAAAATAAATATAAAATCAAACAAAAAAGTATCATTATCATCGATATCATTTCCTTCTTGGTCCTGAAGTAAATTTACTATTTCTGTATGACCATTTTCAGATGCATACATAAGTGCTGTATAAAATAAATTAAAAAAAATTCCAAATATTATTAGAAAACATAAAATTCTTATAATAAAATTTAAATAAAACAAATAAATATCTTTAGCATTAACATCAATTCCTTTTTGTTCAAGAAGTAATTTGACAATTTCTAGATTACCTTTTTTTGATGCCAAAATAAGTGCTGTATTAAATAATTTTAACAAATTCCAAATATAATTTTTAAATATAAATACAAAATAAATCAAATAAATATCTCTAAAATTAATACCAATTCCTTCTTGTTTAAGAAGTAATTTAACTATTTCTATTTGACCTTTTTCAGATGCTAACATAAGTCCTGTTCTAAATAATTTAAATAATTTCCAATTATTATTTTAAAATATTAAATAAAACAAACAAATATACATGAAATTAATATTAATTCCTTCTTGATTTAAAATATATTTTACGAGTTCAACATTTCCTGATTTAATTGAAAAAAATAATATATCAATATATTTTGAAAATAATAAATTTTCTTCAAGAAAATATTTAATAAGAAAAATATTTCCTTTACTTGCTGTTTTATAAATGATATTATCATTGATCTTCATTCCTTTTTTTTCTAAAAATGAGAGAATTTCATAGTTATTATATGACACACATTTTTCTCCAAATGAATTAAAAGCTTCTTTTTCATAAAGATATTTAAAGATATCGTTTTGATGAAATTTAATTGCTGTTTCGTATGGTTTCCAAAATGATAAATGACTTTGCTCACATAAATGAATAATTTCTAAGTTTCCACCTGCAATTGCATATTCATATGTATCTTCAACGTCTGGATCATTCATAAATAAATATTTAAAACATTTAACTGAACCAAAATATGCTGCATAATCAATTAATGTAACATTTTCATGATTGACAAACGAACATCTTTCATAAAGTGATGGTTCAATTTTCTGGTTGAAATCAAAATTTGTTTGTGATGATATTTCTTGAAGTTTTTCTACTTCATCTTTTCGAATTATTTTTGCAATTTCATTTGGATTATGTCCTTCTTTAATTAATTGCTTATGAAGTGCCCAATCATTCTTTGATAGTTCTTCATAATTTTTGATAAATTGTTTTTCAAATGGATCTATATAGGTTCGTTGTTTGTTTTCTTTTTTTGTTTTATAGTGTGCAAAATATTTTGAATTAATATTTTTAGTGATATTTTTATCAATTAAATTTTGTTCAATCATGTTTTCAAGGAGATAATTTGATTCCTGTGAAGCTTTTTTAAGAAGCAACTGGGTGAAAATTTCACATATTCTATGTTTACTTTTTTTGTTTTTTGTAATGCTTCAATTTCATTTATAAAAATTATATATACATTTGGGTCGTTAGGCTGCGCAATAAATGATGAATATATCATTTGACTAATTGTTAAATTAAAAGAATATGAGAGATTATTATCAAATATATCAAATAATGTATGTGCTGATTGAGAAATATTTGCTTTATTGAGGTCAAAAATAGTACGGTAAGCCATATAAAGCATTTCCCATTCTTTGCTTTTATTTTCACCACGTTGCATTTCTGATAAGAAAACGGTTATACATATTCAATTAAAAATGGATTTTTTTGATTTTAATTTGCAAATTATATATTATTATTATATATTTCTTAATAGTAAATTTAGTGTTCTGTTCAAATTAAACTTATTTCATCTGCTCTGCTGATAAATGACTTCATGATGCGATGATGGAGAAATTGAATAAAAAGCCATGCTAAAGATTTTTTTTTTTAGTGCTGAATACAGAGAGAGTATTAACAACTTATATTTCCCTCAATCGTTAAGAAAAATAAGTTTTGGAGAGCTCATTGAACCACAATGATTAAATGATTAATTAGTCAGGAAATTTTGATTTACTTAACTTTTTCACATGCACCACCAGCAGCTTTGATCTTTCTTTCAGCAGATTGAGAGAAATCTTTTGCACGAACGATTAATGGAATTTGTGGGAGCTCTCCACGACCAACAACTTTGAAGAAACCATTAGCAACACAATCAATAACTGGAACTGCTTCACCTTGCTTTTTAGAAGCAGCTTGGTTGCGAACTTCTTCTGGAACTAATGTCCAAAGTTTATCTATGTTTATAATTGGTTCCCATTCACGGCATTTGAATACGTGGAGTCTGCGCATACCAACCTTACCAAAGTATCCTGGGTGATAACGATCGAACCAGGTTCTTTGATGATGTTGACCACCAGCATTACCGCAACCACCTGGTGATTTCCTGTGCTTTCCAACACGACCGTAACCCATTGATTCCTGACCACGAAGTTTCCTCGACTTCTTGAAGCGAGTTGGCATCCTTCAAAAGGTCAGACCAAACCGCCTCGTTTAACGTTCTTGTGTATACGATACAATGATTCTAAACTTTACCAACATTTGCTCAGAACGGAGTGTGCCAAATTAACGGTCGCTAATTATTTTTGGTACTCAAGGATAAGATAGGTGAACAATGTTGAATGCTCGGTTTTGATTTTCGTTATACAATTTGTTGTAAATTAAGATTTCGACATATGAGCAATTTTTTAAAAAATCTATCTTGCTAAAATTTTATAAATGTTTTGCTATTGTTATAATTTTTTATAGGGAAAAAAAGGCAAAGCGCTCGGGAAAGAGAAAAAGTTATAAAATGTAAAAATTATAATCCATTAAAAAATCATTTTTTATTAAATTCACAACTCATATTAAGAATCATTTTAAAATTTACATGTTGAAATGTTTAGAATAATTATAAAACTTAATAATTAAAAAATTACATGATAGAAATTTGTTACTTTTTAATTGTTTTAACAATGGTAACATGGTTACTTTTTCATATAAATAAGTAAATATTTCTTCGTTTGTTTCAAATAGTTAAATTTTTTATCTATTAGAAGAAAATTTTATTTGTAACAAACATTTATTTATTTAGCAATGAAGCCATTTTGTATAGCCTTCTGTAGTCGTGCTTTTACAATATCGAACGTTTGCTTTTCCAGCATAACATAAACAGGCGACAGCACTGAACTGTTCTGATTCACCAGTTCATTCTGAGGCACATTTGTGTACGATATAACAAATGGAGGAATCTCTATGAACTCACCAACATTTTCTAATCGCATCAAAGAAGCAATGAACTCTTTCATGTAGTCCATCCCCATTGTTAAACACAAAAGTATAATTTCATCTTTCGTGCTTTGTGGAATTGTTTGTTGCTCATAACCAAAGAAAAATGAGAACACAGAAATTACTGTTTTTATGTTTTTTGATCCACGAAAAATAAAATTCGAATTAAGATCTAAAAATGTTCCGGTGATTTTCCATTTGGAAAATGTAGAAAAACCTAATTCTTTCGCATATGTTTTAAGAAGATATTGGCGTATGATTAATGAAAGATAATCATAAAATGATATGTTCGTTATCCATTGTGGTACACTTTCCGATTTAGGCCATATACGATTTTGAATAAATGTACTCCCATTAGTAAATTTATAGATAAATTGTAATGAAAAAAAATTCGTATTATTGGTGTTTCCACTAAATTTAAATGAGACTGAGAAGTCAAAACTAGAAACAGGAATTTGCTTTAGTTGTCCTAGATATACTTTTCTGGATATAAAACCCCATTTGGGTGTTAAGCCGGTTGATGTGTTGACCGTTAGCTCGCAGCCGTTAATAACCGGTTGCTTGACGATACGTGTAATGCACTCAATTATGTTGGTGCAATGCTGAGAAAAAACAGAATGTGAAGAAAGCTGTTTGTAGGAGCTAAGAGGGCTTTGAAATGTTTTGTGAATAAGATCGACTGCATGAACTTGAAATTTGGTACTTTGATCGGGGATCTTTAATTCTGATGAATAAAAAAAGATGACTTTATCTGTTTGAATCTTGCTGAATAAATCAATTAAAGCTTCAGGATTACTTTTTTGGTTAACAATAAGAGACTCTATAATAAAATATGTTTCTTTTAAAGCATTTGGTAATTCATCACACGTCCAAAAACAAAGATCTGTGATATCACCAAAAGAAACATTTACAATGTTACTTGAGTTTGTGACATATACGGGGATTTCTGCCAAATATACGATTGTAAACTTACAATTTTCAAGTGGTAACTTTTGCGATATAAGAGAATTAATGATTCTGCCAATCGAGAATTTATCAGCAGATAAATCAAATACGAGGGAAACTGTTAGATTTTTTGAAGATATATTTTGGTTATTATGAAAAATGTTAAAATTTGGTTTAGAAATATTTCTATCAAAATAACGTATAGGATTGCAAATTGGGCAAATTTCATCAGGGGATATTTTCAATGAATGACATTTTTTACATTCAATTAATTTTGAATTGTAAGAAAGAACAAGTTTACTATCAAAATCACTTAAGTTCCATGGAACTGTTATGTTGCAACCCATAACTGCATCTATTTCACCAGGGCATAGAGAAAGAGATGAGAAGGAAATGTTTTCCATGTGATCGGAAAACACGTTTAGCTTTAAATTTATTCTTTTTGAATCAGATTAATCGGTTAACCTCAATTAATTGAACGGTAAATTTCGCAATTTCCAGTAATTTTTGGGCTCAATCAGAAAATTTTAACCGAGAAATTGAAGATATTTCGAGATAATTCATATGATTTTGGAGTCTTTAAGGAGAACATCATTCGTTTATTAATCGTAGAAATAAAATCAAAATTATTAATTTAAGATGTTTACTCAACGTAGGTTTCAAGGAATTTGACAGCAGCAGCGCCTAATTGCTTGTTAGCAGCAGCAATGGCACGTTGCTTCTTTTCCTTTTCTGCCTTCTTAGCTTCATGTAATTCAGCAGCTTTTGCAATCCTCTTTTCTTCAAGAGCTTGGACAACATGGCCATACTTCCATCCAAATGTTGTTGAGATCTTTCCAAGTGTTGTAACTGGGCGATCAGTACGAATTGCAACGACACGAAGAGCAGTTGGAACAACAAGTTTCTTGACACCTTCGTACTTCTCTGGGATGCCTTCGTAAACCTTAAGTCTGGCAAAGGCAGCAGCGCCACGAGCTGTCTTATAATTGACCATTCCGCGAACTGTACGAGCGAAGATTTCAGCTGGTGCACGTTCATGGAATGGACCATGGCGTGGGTTTGAGTTGGTTGTCTTTCTTAAGAAACGTCGATATTTGTGATAATTAAAACGATGATCACCAGTTGTAACAATACTTTCTGCGCGAACAACAACAATTTTCCTTCCGTTGAGAAGTTGTTTGGCAATAACACCTGCTAAGCGGCCTGAAACATGGCCTTTTCCATCAATTACTATCGACATCTGCAAAAAGGAAGGACCAAGCCGAAACCGTTTTGCTGGCGGTTATTTAACGGCTTCTTCTTTATGGTAATTTAAGCATAAGATACATATTAATTTAAGCAATAAAATATAATTTGGAAACTTCTTTAGTTTGGCAAAACATTCAATCTAATTTTAAGACAGTTTAATATAATTAATTCAAAAGCAATTAATCAGATTATTCAAAATGTAAATATAAAAAACTTAATGAAGAAACTTATAATCTTGGGCATGTGTTAAACCAATTTCAGATATTAAACTTTTATCTTCAGAGCTGAAAGTGTTTGTTTCTGGGTTCGAAGCAATTTTAACATGCTTTGTTCGAACAAACTTTACTCAAAATGTTTAACGGTTTGGCCTTTCTTTTGCTCGATGACAAGTCATAACTTCGGCCGTACTTTCAAGAAACCAATGCGTCCATACGAAAAGGAACGCATTCACCGTGAACTTAAGGTTGTCGGTGAATACGGTCTTAAGAACAAGCGTGAACTTTGGAGGGTTAATTATACACTTGCCAAGATCCGTAAATCTGCTCGTAATCTTCTTATGCTTCCAGAAAATGACACAAAGCGCATCTTCGAAGGTGCTGCACTTCTTCGTCGTCTCACACGTCTCGGTGTTCTCGATGAAACAAAGCAAAAACTCGATTATGTACTTTCACTTACGCCAAATGATCTCCTCGATCGCCGTCTTCAAACACAAGTTCACAAAGCTGCACTTGCCAAATCAATTCATCATGCACGCACACTCATCAACCATCGTCACATCGCTGTCGAAAACCAACTTGTCAACCAACCACAGTTCCTTGTTTGGAAGGAATCAGAGCGCAATATCCGCTATGCTGATAACTCTGTCATGACAACAGAAAAGGCAGGACGTAAGAGGAGAATGAGGGCCAAGGACGCAGCCAAAAAGCAAGGAAAGGGCGACGATTTCTCTGAGTAAAGATAAATAATTTTTTGATTGAATAAAAATATTTTTCAAATCAAATATAATTTCACATTCGTTGGATATTTACAAACTTAGTTTAACATTTCATTAAAAGTTGTCTGGTTGTGTCAGCTTTAAAATAATAATAAAAAAATTTTAAATTTGTTTACTTTTCTTCATCATTTTCAAGAGTATTAAGAATTTGCTCAGCAAGTGCTCCATGAACAGCCATTCCTTGTTTCCATCCTTCATTATCTGCACGCTTTGGGACTAATTCTTTTTCTTCTGCAAACTTGAATAATTGATAAAGAGTATTTTCGAGTTGTAACATCGAAAGAATATTAGGGTTGCTGTTTTGCTCTGTGAAATCAACAATTACAGCAAGTATTTGGTTAAGGTATTTGCCAATAATTAACTTAGTTTGATCTTCTTCATCTTTTGTTTTGTTTGGAACGACAGCTGTGGAATCACTAAGCTTTGATAGATACTTTAAAGATGATGGCTCTATATTTTTTTGGTCGATTAAAGATGCAGAAGCAATGCATAGATTTTGGAGTCTTTGAAGTGTTTCTTGTGATCTTGCTAATTTTTCCTTTATTCTGTTATTTTCCTCATTCATTGCATCAATTTTTGCCTTTGTTTCCATAGCATTTTGAAGGATATTAAGGGATTGTTGGCTTGGGCGTTCCATTTCTTTGTTTAAGAAATAATTGAGAACGTTTGTTCGGATAAAGTTTGTGAAATAATTTTCACATTACCTGTTAAAATTTTAAATGATTCTTTTACTTGCTTTTCTGGAGCATCCTCTTGGTGCTCCTCCATCAACATGGAAAAAATATAAAAAACATATCAACATAGAAAATGGAACCTTCCTTTGTTTTGATGGCTTAAAAATAATCCCACTTTCTTCACTCAATGATAATTATTTAGACTGCTTAGATGGTTCAGATGAACCTGGAACACCTGTTGGAACCAATCCAGAATTTTATTGTATCAATGGCAAAATTGCATCAAAATACATTTCAAGATGGAGTGTTTCTGATGGCATTTGTGATTGTTGTGATGGCTCAGATGAATTTTTAAATCCTCATTCAAATTGTACAAACACATGTGGCAAATACATCGAAAAGCGAAAAAAATTAATCAATGATATTGCTACTTGTTATAAGAAAGGAATCGCATTAAATGAAGAATATAGGTTAAATTATACAAACATCACAAAACAAAGCAATATCAAGCATTATTTTCAACAATTTATTTTTAACATTTGTAATTCATTTGCTAACAAACTTGAAAATGATGAAATTCCTTCTCAATCGAATTCATCTTTTGTACGTATGATGACAACAATTTGGAATTCGACATTTATGCATGCAAAAGAAAGACAATCTTTTCTAAGTTTCATTTCTTCATCACTAAGGAAGTTATGCAAACGTTTTTCCTATGTTAATGTTAATACAAACGAAACCTCATATTTGTATTTAATGAGTTTGAAGAAAAAATATGCATTTGAAAACTACGAAGTTTCGTTCATGAGAAAGGCTAAGCAAGGAAGCACCGTAATTGGTCGTTACAGGAACGTAAGTGGCTCAACAATGTTTTTCGATAATGGGAAAAAATGTTGGGATGGAAGGAGAAGAAGTTTCACTATGGAAATGGTATGTAGCAACGAGAATAAGTTGACAAGTGTTAATGAAGCTGAGACATGTGTGTACAGAGGAACTTTTGCTACTCCGATTGTTTGTGAACAGAGCTTAATTAACGGTCTCCCAATGATTGAACTGAAGAAACTAAAAAGAATAAGAAAGGAACTGGGAATTTAAAAAATTATAAGTAAATGTTAGTGTATTTATAAATTAGAAACTTTTTCTTCACTATTATCAAAAGAACATAATCAAAATCTAAAATCTCAGAAAATTCTCAGCAGGAAAATTTTTATGATGTTCGTTAATGATATATATTATCACCCCATTCAAAAATAAAAAAGAGTGAAATCATTTTTTAAGAAGATCCAGGTTTTTAAGAAATTTCCATCCTTTCTTCTTTGAATGACTTTGGGATTCGAATGGATTTTTTGGCATTGGTGGACAAATCCCGGAATCTTTCTCTTTTAAAACTTTTATTTCTCCAAATTTTTGTAGTTAAAACATAAATTCATTATAACCACTTGGGATAATTTGCTGATAATTATCTTTTATTTATTCGATCATAATTTTCCCCTCATATATATTTAAATATCAAATGCTTGAATTATATCATGTTCACAAAATGATTAATAAAATTCATGATAGTAAATCATTATAATCTATGATAACTCGTTTTTCCATTTATTTTTGTAATTTATTTCAAAAACATGATAACAGCAAAAACAACAAATTGAAAGTTCACATAAATTTCATGTTTATTAAATTTCTTAATTGCACTCGATATTGAATTTGTTGTCTTCCTTAAAATCATTTGCAAATGGATCATCTTCAATATGCGTCATTTTTGATATTATGTAATCATTACTTACTTCAGTTTCAATCTCACCCATTTCGACATCTTCTGTTATATCTTTCTTATAATTTCGATGTCGTATATATATTATAACAATTAAACCTATAATCAATATTACAACAACTATACATACAACGACAATTACAATTGTAATATTATTATTATCATTTTGATTTATATCATATTCCGATATAATTAAATAATATGGAGAATAGAATGAAATATATAATGAATATCGAACAATAGTATACATGTAAAATATGAAATCGGTATATAGATATGTATAATTTGAATTGATATTAAGTAATGTATATGTGTTTGATATAAATTGACTTAAAATATTTGTTTCGTCATAAACAAAAGAATATGTTAAAATAAATGAAAATGTATATTGCTCATTATATTTTAATGAATTGGTAAATGTATTCGAATTAGTAAATGTATTCGATTGAGTAAATGTATCCGATTGAGTAAATGTATCCGATTGAGTAAATGTATTCGAATTAGTAAATGTATTCGAATTAGTAAATGTATTCGACTGAGTATATGTATTCGAATTAGTAAATGTATTCGATTGAGTATATGTATTTGATTGAGTAAAAGTCAGAGTGGATAAGTCCATACTAATATCACATGAATATGTATATCCTGTATCTAATGATGGAATTTGTATGTTTTCTTTGATTGCACATCCGTCTTTAACCACCAATAATTCGATTCCATTTGCAATTGTTTGTGGAAATAATATCATTTTGCATTCGATACTTTTAAATACTGAATTATATTTACAGATATTTGTTATATCCCAATTATCAAGTGGAACTTCATTATAATCGACATTTACCATACCGAAAAATGAATTATATGAACCTTTATGCTTTAAACCATTTAGAAAAAAAGAATATTCTGAAAGTGTTTGTTGCGTGATTTCAAATGAATCAAAGTGAATTGTCAAATATAAACGAGACATATTACGAGAAAGTGTTATTGTTACAGTATCCTTTTTTTCTTGATATGTACTTGATGTTCCATACATGTAATCCAAATCTTGCATATTAATTTTACTATTTTGCTCGCTTGTATCATATCGTAAACTAACAGGATAATAACTAGTTAAATAAAAATACTCTGAAGCGAATGGGTGCATTAAGTCCGAACTTTGGAATATACCTGTTGAAGAGAGTGTCCATTTAGAAAAAAAGAAGTAATATCTTTCGAATAAAAACTTACCATAACCTGGTCGCCAGTTTCCCATGACGTATCTAACGCAAGAAGTTTTTTACTAGTTAAAAATGATACATTATTAAATAATGTGTGGTTGAGAGATTTCGATTGAATGCAGTTATTGCTGTTAAAATTTACCCAACTTACATCATATTGTCCGATGATGCTTTCTGTTTGTGATCTTTGATATGTTGATACCGAAAAAGCATTTGAAAATAAAAAAAATATCATGAAATTAATGAATTTTATGAAAAGTTCAATTTTGATAGAATTTTACAACAGAAACTGGACGATAGATTATTTCTGAAGGTTAACGATCATTTGTCAAAAAATCAATACCTGATGAAAAAACCTGACTTCACTTTCTTCACTTTTTGAGAAAACTCAAAAAGTAGTATCGGTCTGCTTTTGCTCAGCGTTCGTCACAAAATATCAACTTAAGTTTAAAGTTTTTTGGAGATCATTCATCTATAGTTCAAACTTACAAAAGCGTAAGCATGCATTTTTTCCCATTAAACCAACACGTTTTAAATCTTTGAATTGATCTGGATAACTATATTTATTTTACTTTTTTTAAATTTTAAACAACAGACCAATTTTGTCACTTCAAAAATAGTTTTATTGAACTTAGTTGTTTTGTCACCAAGTAATGCAACAGATTTTGCTTATAATATGAACCTTTTTATTGTACTTAGTTTTAAATTGGCAATAAATTTTGTAACTTTAGCTTTATTTATAAAAAGCATTTTTTTTAAATAATATTCATATATTAAAAGAAAACAAGAAAAATATATATTTTTCATTATTGTATGTTATGTTTTTCATAAATCATTTACCAAATCATATTAAATAAATTCTTCATTAACATTTGTAAGCACTTTAACATATTTATATTCTATCACACAAACATTATCATTATATAATATACAAATAAATTCATTTACATTTTCATATATTGATTCATCACATACATATATTGAAACCTTTCGATTTGTTTTCTTCTTTTTCAACTATTTCTGATTTCTCTGAATTAATTTCTTCGTTATCAGAATGAAATTCTTCAATTTTGTTTGAACACGATTTCCTTAATTGTTTTTCTTCAAATTCGTCATTTTTAGATGAAAATGATACACCAAATAATGTGTGGTTGAGAGATTTGGATTTTATGAAATTGCTGTTAATATTTACAACTTACATCATAATATGATCTTTGATGATAATGTAAAAGCATTTGAATATATAGGGTGGCCGATAAGTAACCGGAATTTTGATGTGTGTTGAATTTCGAAAAAAGTATATAAATAAAAAATTATTGTTTATTGAATGTAGTTTCCATTATTAGCGACACAGGCTTCAAGTCGACGTATCCATTCAAAAAACAAAGATTATCAAAATCTTCACTTTTTGAGGCGAAAAATTCTTTAATGTCTTCTGTTAGATCATCTTCTGTTTCAAATTCATTTCCAGCAATAGAATTCTTCATAGTTCCGAACAGGCCAACATCGCATATAGCTAGATCGGGTGAATATGGGGGATGAGACAGAATAATGAGGCCCGAATGTCTGAGATGCTCCTTAACGGTCTTCGCCGAATGACAGGGTGCATTATCGTAGTGCACCAGGAGCTTGTGTTTCATATTTCTTGATTTCTTCATAAGTTCAGAACCTTCGATATTCATTAAAATGTTATTTATAAAATAATTGGCGTCAATTTCAACGTGTGTTGGTTTGACGTCAATTAATTGTACCCCCTTTCCATTGACAAAAATTGTAAACATCGTCTTTTTTGAAAAATGGGTTTCTTCAACCCTTTCTTCTAGATCATCTACATCAACTACCCACTTACTTTTATATTGGTAGCGATATATGAACCATGACTCATCCCCTGTTAATGAGAATTCGAAGCCTGTTGCTTCTTTATGTTTAATAATTGGGATAAGAATCTTCGCCAATTTTACTCTGCAACTTTTTTGTTCGGGGGTTAAAAAGTGCGGAACCCATCGAAGATTCATACATTTATATCTCAATGTTTGAGTAAGATGCCTTAATATTGTATCATGTGATACATGTTACTCAAGTGCAATTTCACGAGATGAGGAGAATGGCTCCGTTTTGAGATGATCCTGGATTGAGACGATTAATTGTTCGTCTATCGGTCTTCCTTCCTTAGGCAGATTATTTAAATCTTTTCTGCCCATCTTTATTTCTTTAACCCAAAAATACACTTGGGTTTTTGAGAGGGCTTCGTCCCCATATACATATTTGAGTTCCTTGACTATATCAAGAATCCTCATGTTTTTGCGTAGAAGATACATGATGACGTACCTTTGTTCCATCTGCTTATCGTACAATTTTTAACGTACAGTGACCGTTTTTCGATTTTTCTCTATGATCTAAAGGAATTAATTTATCAAACTCATAACAATAAAAATAATTTATACAAGCTATTTATATATATATTTATTTTGTTGATAAGTATTATGTGGGGGGAAATTCCGGTTACTTATCGGCCACCTTATAATAAAAAAATCATGAAATTGGGGATCATATTTTAAATTATAATTTACAAAACATGTGAAAAGTTCAACTTTGATAGAATTTTACATAATATGCACCAAGACGAAGTTTCCACTTTACAATATCAAGATAGCATATAATTGATTTGGCTCTATAGCTAGAGATATGAATAAAAAGTGCCGATAGAGTGTCACTTTGCTTTACTCGTAAAACGATGCAAATTTTAGTCAATTTTTTAACAGTATCAATCAAATTAAATGAAATGAAAATTGGTGCTGCTCTCTATGACAAAATTAAATCAATTCGTTTTAGTTTTCCTTTAAACTCAGAATTTCCAAATTCTATCTCATTTGCAGGTGTTCAAACAGGCGGATTAGTTGCATATGCTTCTTCAAATAATATAATTATTTTAATTGAAGGAAGATGGATTTCAGCTGTTTTAAAAGGTCACAAATCGAGAGTATGCACTGTTGCATTTGAAACTCATTTACCTCATATAATTTCTTGTGATGTGGATTCGACATGTTTCTTTTGGCATTATCATGACTCTAAATGGCAAAATACCAATGTTGTTCAATTATATTCACCAGCTACATGTATTGCTTGGTATAATACTCGAAGAGAAGTTTGTATTTCCTCGCAAAAAGGAATGTTTTTTCATTCAATTTCAGAATTAGGTCAATCACCGGGAAAAAGGATGTGTTTGCAATCAACTTTTTGCCGGTATAACTTTGATGGGTCACTTCTTGTATCATTCTATTCCAAAACCTTAACTGTTTTTATCCTTAGTACATCGCCTAATTTATCACAAGTCATTCGTCATCCTGGTCAGATTGTTTCCTTTGATTTTCATCCTCACTCACCAATATTCATGACCATTACATCAGACAATATTTTACGGATTTGGTATCAGTCTTCTCTTCTTAGCTTCAGCTGTACTTCTGCAATCCAGGTGCCATATCATGGAATGTTTTTATATGAGCCATTTATTTTCAATAGTATCAAATCTCATCATATTGAATCATCTGCGAAAATTGTTTTTGTTGACAATAAAAATCAACTCTTTAAAGTTGAGATTGGACCAAATGGAGAGCTTCCCAGTAAAATTGAATTTCCGAACTCGAAGAACGTTAAAGAGCGAACGTTAATTTCAATACGAAAAACAAATCAAGGAATTGAAGGGTTATTTATAGGGGATAATTATATTTCGATCTTATCTAAGAATCCACATAAGTTTTATTATCATAATCATAACATTATTCAAGCTGATTTTTCAGAGAATTCCAATTTTTTGTTTACGCTTGATTCAAATGGCGAATTATTTGTTTGGGCCATTTTTACTCCATATAAATCGAATAATTTCATATCAAAAGATGTGAAAAATGCAGTATGGATATCATCCAATGAATTATTATATATTCTTAATAATGAATTTTATATTTATAATACAGAAACTAAAACAAATTCAAAATATAATTTCCCAAATGTCGAAAATATATATAAATTATATTTTATTGATAATGAAATTTTTGCAATAACAAAAAATCAAATAATATTAAAAGATAAAACAATTAACATAAAAGAATTTGATATCATTTCGATTAGTAAAAGTTTTCGAAAACAATTCATTATAATAACAACAATTTTCAGCACAAATCAAATTAATGTTATATTATATCCTTCAATGGAAACTATTCAATGTAATGAACGTGATGAAAACATAAAAATTATTTCTATTTCTGCACTTTCATTAATATCATTTGTAATATTAACAGAAGAAAATTTAGAATTTTGGTATTTGATTGAGAACAAATTCCAATGTACGAATGAAATTTATTTACCGAATATGCGAGGAATATATTGTGACATAACATATTTAGGCGGCCGAATTTATTCATATGATAATAAACGCGTTTATTTGATTACAAATGGAGTAATTCCAATATTAACATTACGTGATACTACATTAATGTGCATTGATAATATTGGAAACATTTGTGTCATTTCTAATGAAACATTTAATGTTTATCCACGTTGGTGTATTCAAGAAACGGAGAAAAACTTTTTAGAGAATTCGAATACTATTATTGGTGGTGATCAACCACTTACAAATGTACATAATATGACCGAAACTATTTTACCTAAAATCATTGCACCAGTTTATAATAATTATATGATATCTCCTAAAACAATATTTTCCAATGATCAAAAAGAAGTTCATATTATTCAATCGACGTTATTTCATTTATATGAGTTTAATCTTTTAGATAAATTAAATCATTGTATACCACAACAAATCCCAGCAATACCTAATCAAGATATAATTCAAATCGCATTAAAAATACCAAATAATTATAATAAAGAAACACATTTAACATTATATAATAAAATCCAACAAATTAAAGAAGATATTGATTTATTCGGATATAGATATTTAATGTCTGTTTTAGAAACAACTAATCCTCCATCATATTTTGCTTTATGGTTATCATTTTCATCAAGACAATCACAGATTATTATGTATTTGAAGAAATTTATTGATTCGAATTCACTTTCTAAGTATAATATATCATCTTCAATTCATTCACATAATCTTTTAATAGATATAGTAAAAGCATCGTTATTAAACATGTGGAAATTATATAATAAAGTTGAACCAGTCGCTTTACTTTATGCAGCACTTGGAAATCTTTCGAAAATATCAAAGTTATATAAAATTACGAATGATATTGCACGTTCTGAATACTTTTCGAAAGATTTCTCAAAAATATCTAATAGGAAAAGCGCGTTAAAAAATGCGTATTCTTCTTTATCTCATCAAAACTATGAAATGGCTTCGACATTATTTTTAATTGCTAATGATTTAAAGTCATGTGTTAATGTAATATGTAATAAATTGGATGATCCTTTACTTGCGTTTTTAGTAATTCGATTAATAACTAAATCGAATTATAATTCGGAAGAAATGAAATGGTTTTTAAGTATCATTAATTGGAATGATGATATTATACCAATATTAATATCGAATTTATTTAAAGATAATGTTAAATGTGAACAATTGTTACGTAAAGTAATAATAGAAAATGATCTATCGAAAAATATATCACAATTCGGTGATAGAAGAATTACATTATTCCAAATATATAATCATATATCAAAGAAAATTGATATTTTACCACAAGTTTCATTAAATTTATTATTCGATGGATTATCACCGTTAGCGTTTTATATAAATAATTTAAATGATAATAAAACAAATATTATTCGATCTGCTATAAACGAAGAAGAAAATGAAATTAATGAAGAAGAAAATGAAGAAGAAGAAATTAAAAAATCAAATTCACAAACATTTAACTTTAATTGGAATTATGATAATAATATAACTGATGATGATGATTATGATGATTGGAGTGAATCTGAATCAAGTGAATCGAAAACTGAAGAAAAAGAAGTTGTTATTGTTAATAATAATAATGAAAATAATGAAAATATTTTTAATGAAATGTTAAAGTTTTCGATTGAGTCGTTTTGTGATTTTTATGGAAATAATTTTGGCGATGCTGCAAGTGAATATATATTACGTTTTGGTTCTTCGATTAAAGAATTTAATTCACTTACGAACGAATCACAAAATGTTTTAATTAATTCACTTTCTAAATTAATTGATTTATGTACATATTTATATTTATATTCAGCGATGTTACCAATTAATCCAAAAGAATTATTAACAATATCACAAACACTATTTAATATACTTAACAATAATAACTATGAAATAAAATTCACAACAAATAATTTGATTAATTATAAACATAATAATTATAATCATTCAATTTATTTCGGTATTATTACAACGTTATTATGGACATATAATTATAAACCTTTTTATGACTTATTAACATTAAATGATAATGAATTTGTTTTTAATAAAAAAATGGATTTAAATGAACGATCTCGATTAAACATTGATATTTCATCATCGAATTTTCCGGAATTAATACCAAATCTTTTAAACCAATACATTCAAAGTAATGATAGTATATTATCTATTGAACGAGATCGTTTTTTAATTATGTTTTTAATATATAAAATTATTAATGAAATCTCAATAAAATTCGACGAAACTACAAATAAATGGAATAAGTTACTAAATAAAAGATATAAATCAATGTTAAAGTCATTAAAGTATTATCAAATCTCTTTAAGTTGTCCAAGTTTTGAAGTACCGAAAATTAATAAAAAAGATTTTCATGTTGAAGATTATCCATTAGTCGAATTAATCATCCAAAAACATTATAACGAATTAAATCTATTTCATGAAATCCAAAAAAACGCAATTAAAAAGTTACCATCAACTCCGATATTTCGTAATTATCATTTAGCGTTAAGTTCACCGAAAGTTATTACATTACCATATATCGAAACTATTAATCATATTATTAACATGTCATTAGACAGTAGTAAAATTGTCTTAAGTTCAAACAATAAAATATATTTAATGGACTTAAATAATTCTCCTGAAAAGATCGAAGAGATTTATGAATTTTCTTCTGATGTATCTTTAATTCGACATCCTTTGTTTAATATATTTTTAATTGTTACGTTAAACGATGTGAAAATATTCGATTATCAATTCGGAATTTATGATTATAACTTCATAACATCGACGAAGAAAAATAAAATTAATTGCGTCGACTTTTCACCGAATGGTAAAAAAGTTGTAATATGTTCAACATTCATTGATATCTTCGAATTCGACTTAAGTAAAATGAACGCCGAAAGTCAATTCTCGAAAGATTTTCAGGCACAAATTACTTCTGTTACATGGATAGATAATACATCGACTTTAGCTATTTCTTATTTACGGAATAATGTTTCGGTTCTGATTGTGTTTAACGTGTTAAATAAATTCGAAACATTAATCGAAACAAAAAATGAATGGGGAATAATAATATCGATGAAATATGAGTTTAAAAATGGGGTCTTAGTGTTCGGGACTGACTGTGGTTTCGTGTGTGTATGTAACATAAAAAAGAATAACGAATACGTCTGCATTTATAGCTTCGATTCATTTATTAATAACATTTCGATTTCGGATAATATTTTCTTGATTGGAACTGGAAAAGGTGAAATTTTGGCGTTTTCAACTGAGAAACCAAAAATTTCATCGAAAATTAATTACAATAAAACTTTGAATTGTTTGTCTTTCGCTGGTGATTATATCGCAGTGGGCGGAAACTCAAATTCTTTAACTATTTGGTATGCTCAATGATGTTTTTATTTTTGAGAATAATAAATATTAGTTATAAATAATATTTTTTTTTTATTACTAAATGATAAGTTGTGTCAATTCAAAATCATAAAACTTAATTAGACTCACAACATGTTGTGAACACAATTTATAGATTAATCAAACAAACAAACAAAAATATCCTCAAACAAACGAAGTATTCCACATTAGAAAACGATGGTGAAGAACACTCAAAAATTGCGATCCGAGTTTTTACATTGAAAACCTTTTATTCAAATATTGATTGGAGCACTTTCAAAATTCAATATATTATTTCGGTTTGTGGCTGGCCAGTCTCCACGAAAAATGGATCCAAAGACTGTTTTTGTTACCAACATCAACTTCAAGGCAAAGCAAGAAGAACTCTCAAACTTCTTTGGCAAATTTGGTAAAGTAAAGGCAACAAGAATCTTGAATGAAAGATACCGTGGTCAATTAGTTCCAAGAGGTATCGGTTTCATCGAGTTCGAAAATGAAGATGGCATGAAGGCCGCTATCAAGGCTGCTGAAGAAGCTGAAGCTCAAAAGAAGCCAATCCAATTCCTAGGTCGCAATCTTAGGATCCGCCAAGCTAAGGTCCGCCCAGAGCGCAAGATGGATGCTGTCTTTGTTGGCGGCATTCCTGAAGGCGCAACAGTTGATGAATTGAAAGAAGCTTTCAAGGCATTTAACCCACTTGACGCAAAAATCATCCGTTACAACAAAGGTGAAGCATTCGGCTTTGCCTTTATCAAGTTCTCTGGTCCAGCAGATCAAGCTAAGGCCTCAAAAGAAGGAAAGATTCAATTCAAGGGAGCTGAATCAATCGTTAGACCAGCACGTCGTGATTATGATGCACCAAGAAGAATTTCACGTCGTTTCCGTCGTGGTCGTAGGAACTTCCGCCGTGCACCAAAACAACAAAATCAGTAAAGGAGACTGATTTTCATTATAATTATCTTTACTTTTAAATGTGTTAGATTCAAAGATAAAATCACTTCAGAAAAATAAATTATATTAATTAAATTTGTAATTGTAATTGTACTGATAATTTCATCTCATAAAACTTAGGCTTAATCCTAAGTGGAGAAATACTTTTAACATGTTCTAAATACTAAAATTATTGAATTTAGTAAGTTTTTTGAAAATCATTTTTTGCCTTTGAACAAAAATTTTTGTTTTGCTGTATATAGATCATTTGTATTCATAGGAATTATATATATATTTTTGTGGTTTTTATAACTTTTTTTATAAAATTTCCATATGATCAAATTTAATTTTAAAATTATGTCAAAGGAAAGTACATATTAAACAATATGAAGAATTTTTTTGTAAAAATCATTAAACCATATCATTTCTTGAGATACTTCAAGGAAGGAATGATTTTTCGTTAAACATTCTAATGCTTACCGAAAACAGTTTTTTTCATAGCTTTACATATTTTCATCTGAATTAAAATTAACGTTGAATACAAAAAGTCGGGTAGCAATTTGGCATTTAACTTTTGTGCGGATGAAAATCGCGGGCTTTTTATTCTTCATTTTCAAAAGATGTATAACCCTGCGAACCCACAACCAGATTATACCGCATGGCAAACGCAACAAACAGCGGCCCCACAGCCAACAAATGACATTGAAGAAGCTGATAATTCTAGAAGGCCTCCAAATGCGTTCATCTTATATTCACAGACAATGAGAACAGAAGTGAGACAAAAAAATCCTACACTTTCGAATACAGAAGTCAGCCGTATATTAGGTAAAATGTGGAAAGAAGTACCAAATGAAGTTAAATTACAATACAAACAAAAAGCTGCAAGTCTCCAAGAAGAGTTCAAAAAAGAGCATCCCAACTATGTGTATAGAAAAGCACGCAGGAAGAGAGCATTAAATGAACTACTAACAAAGAACAATGGATTTTCAAATGGCTATTACGATCAGATGCTACAAATGAGCATGATGCCAATGGGTATGATGACTATGAATGTGATGCAAGGAAATCAAATGGGATACCCCCAACAAGGGATGCCACAGATGGGACAAATTAATTCAATGAACCAATTACAGAGTTACCCTCAACCCCAACAGCAACAAGGAATGTACGGGTCTGTTAATCCAGGATATTCAATGCCACCTGAAGATAAATAATAAATGATCTTTTTTTTAGTAAAAATATCCTTTAAAAAAACATCATTTTAAATCTTAACATATTTTTTTTTTCAATGTTTCACATAAATTTATGAATTTTGCTGATATCATCGTTATTCAAGAAATTTTTCATCTTATTTATTTTATTTACACCTAACTATTGAAACAGTCCTATTCCTCATTATTAAAAAGTTACATGCTAACGTTCTTTTCATTTCAATTTTTGACTATGTCTGCTTGTATCAATGGTTTTTATTTTTTTTCTGGGATTTATACAGTATGGTTATAAACAAATTATGGTGAATGATTTTTTACCACTAACAGTATGTCTAGATAATTGCACTAGTTCTTTGATTCAATTTACAAAAAATCAATTAAATTTGACATTTGTTGATTCACCATCAAAACAATATATCTTAAGTGATTTAATGAGGCAAATAAGAGTTTCAAATTCATGTTTTGTTTTATCAAGTTCATCAAGCCAATACGTAAATTTATGGACTTTTCCTCTTTCTCTCTGTCCTAATTCCATTTTAATGATCACATATAATAGCGAGTTTCGATATGATTATATTCTTGAGCCGAATGAAACGACATGTTTCTTTTTTTCAGATCCAATCAAACATCATGTTTTAATATCAAAATCCACAGGTTATTTTAATTCATCTTTTTCAACAACTTTTTATGGTTCAAGCTCTCATCAATCTTTTTCTATAGTTAAAGCATGTAATTCTAGTGAAAAATGTTATTTTTCTTCATTTGAACCATTTTTCATCCAAATAACATCGAAAACGTCATCAAAAATATCTGTTTCATTATCAACTTTTAAGTCATTTTTTACTGATTTGAATTGTTTTGCTGAATTAGTTCAAAATGTCACTGATTTCATTGGAGATTTTAAACTTCAAACTTCGAAATTAACAATCAGAAAATGTAAAAGTTTAATAAATGAATTCAAAGAATTTGGACTCGTTTTAATTCCAATGACTTTTTCGTTTATTGTTCTTGTGTTGTTTTTGAGTTTTCATAATGTATTCTGTAAGCAAAAGATAAATGCAAAAAATAAAATTATAGAAAATGACACAGAAAAGTTAATAAATGAAGAAACAAATGAATAATATGTTAAGAATAAAGAAACTCCCTCTCTAATTAATTGTGCAATTCCATCATAAGTACCACGAATGAAATTTTCACTATTGTAAGAAATTTTAACTGTTCAACCATGTTCTTCTATAGGATATAATAAATTAAATTTTAAAAAAAAAAATCAAGTTTTTTTTCTAAGGTTTGAGCCTGTTTTTTTCTGGGCTAGCAAGCTCCTACCAATAAATCTATTATTTTTCAATAACATGAAATCTTCTTCTGATATTAACGCATCATCTACTTTGAAGTAATAAACTTTGACAAGATTCTTTATTAAATTCATTTTGTCATTAAAGTTCTATAAAACACTTTTTGCAAATTGTGGATAACTGAAGCTTTCAACATAAAGATTCACCGTATCGACAAATCTTGAGATTCCGTCTGCATTGTACGTATTTTGATACATAAGGTTCGAATTCATCAATATACTTATTGACGTTATTTACAGGGAAAAAACTTTAGACAAACCCGACCTTATTTTATCTGCAATCTCTATGGCAAATGAATATACGTTATCAAAACATCCGAATTCAAACATTATTTTCTGCATTAATCCAGAGAATTTATAATATCTTGATACATTAATTTTTTTTCTGATTTCAACAAATCAATAACATCTTAAATTTCTTCCAAACGCAAAGGTATTTCTTTTTCTTCTGGAGTGTATCCAAAAAAACTTTTTGTTTGATTAACTTTTTTAGAATAAATTGATAAAGGTTTTTATCAGCAACAAATATTTTACTGTAAGAATTTAATGTTTTTTCGTTTGATTTGTTATAACTCCATGATAGCTTATTCATTGTTTGTTGATTTATTGAAATTAGAAGTTTATGTTGTATCATCAGATATATTAAGCTTCTTATACCAGACATTTTTCAGAAAATGAATATATTTTGTCATCAAATTTTGATAACATCATTTTTATGTTATGATTTTTAAATCCTGAATCGAAATTAATTTTTTCATGATTGTTTTTATAACATTTCGATACATTAACTTTAGAATTTAGCATATAATGGTTTTTTATAATTATTAGTTTTATTTCTCTGTTGTAATTCTCACCAAATATCTTGACACGCGTTATGCCAAAGGCTCGAACCTCACATGGTTCGGTATGTTTGGTTACTGGATTAAATATTTTGACTCCGATTTTTATTTCCAATGAATCAAAATTGTTTTTAACTCACTTTTTGGGACCGTTCGAGTTTGAATTAGACTCTTCAATAATTACAATTCATTCTCTTTCAATACTTCCTCTGTTTTCGAACGTGAAATCTTTTTGTTTTATTAAATTTTTAGTTATTTTATTTGTTGGATTGTAAACTTCGCGTTCAAAATCTTCCGATCCATTTTTGCATAATTCATTTTTCTCATAACTGAAACGTTCAACTAAATGGTAGATTCATTAAATTATTAATTTCCTAGGGAATGTATTATGCTCTTCCTATTGATATTCTATATTTTAATTGATTAACACTTAATCTTATATTATTTTGATATTCTTCGTCATCAACTTCAATAGGAGTTAAAGTATTTCTATTAACAAAATTTATCGGTACAGTCTATTGTAATTTTTCAAATAAATTTCTAACTTCTTTTTTGCGTAATTTTTTCGGCATTTTATCAACAATGATAAAATAAATATTTTTAGAACTAAGTTTAATTTTTTTCATTTAATTTTTGTAGCATAATATGTTCTATGAACGTTCGTAACCTTCCAATTTTTTGTTTCCTCAAGCATTGGACCGATCGGTCGATGTCAGCTTGAAGTATCATCCACTATTTAACTGCTTTCAACATTTTGACTATTGACATAACTAATATTTTTTCTTTATTCGGAAAATATTTTTCAACAAAATCATAAATATTTCCATTATCTTCTTTTTCATCAACTTCTTCTTTAATTTTTTTTATTTTATTTTTTAATCTTATTTCCGTATTTTTTTTTTTTGAACATTTGTTATTTTCCACGTTTCTTTTCTTCAAGCATTGCTTTTATCTCATCTTTCCTGATAATGCACTTCAACTTCTTCTTGTATCCTTTTAATTTCATCTTGCGATTCTTCTTCCGCTTCTTGCCTTCTATCTTCGATAAAATATTCATATTCTCTCATCATTTCTTCGCACTTTGCACACTTCAGTGAGTGATATTTTGCATTAAATTTATAAACCTCAGCCGAAAAATTCATTTAAGCTTCAATGACTTTATCAACATCATACATTTCAATGCTAAATTCATTAGATTCTTTACCGCGTGGATCTTTATTTCTAATTTTCCAGCAATACTCAGCTAATAATTCATAAAAATCATCAATTATCTTTAATTCAGACCTTAGCGTAATTTTGAGGCGTCAGCATTATATGTTAATGTTTAACTTTCAAATATTGAGTGATTGCAAGAAAAGGTTTGTGTTTATCTGTTAATTTTTCTTATTAATGCTTTTATTTCTGTTGAAACACTTTTATCAATCTCAATTTTTGAAAAACTTTTAACTGAAACATTAAGCGTTAATTCTGGTATATTCATCGCGGGAATAGATTTTGCAAATTCTAAAATTTGCTCCGAATATTTTCGATTCCTTTCTGATTTAACTTCAACTGGAAGTTGATGATTCAAAATTTTATTTTTATATTTTTTAATAATATTTGCATAATCATTTACTGAATCATTAATTATATTTTTAATCTTTATATTTTTCAATTTAGTCAAACATAAAGCAGATGTCTGATTATCCGAGACCGAACAGGTTCGAGCCTTCAGCAAGACAAGAGCCGAACGGTACAATAATATTATGTTTAATGGTGTCTTCTATTTGGGAAATTTCTCCTGCGTGATGTTTTGCGGTACAGATTCCAATAAATTATCTATAAAAACCATTGCAATTGCATTGCTTTTTACTAACGATTAGTAGGATCAGTAACTGTAGTATAATTATAAATTTAATTTTTAAGTCTCGATTTATAAACATTACCTGTTATAAATACTGGAGAACCAATTTCAAAATCATTTAATGTTGATGTAGCGTCTATAGGTGAATTATGAGTTATTGTTATATTAATCAGATTAAGGTCACCTGACCTCCACTGCTTGATATTATTGCTACTTTATACTGACCTTGTGTATGATGCCAAAATCATAATTTATTTTGATAAAAAGCTATTCTCCAAGTATACGTTCCAGGCGCTTCTGTTTATTGGTCGTGGTATACGAAATCTACAAACCGACCTGTTTTTAATACTGCATTTTGATATGGAACGATAAATTAGGTTAATGCGTGTGACTACTCGATGAAAACGTCGACGGCTTATCAGTAATATTATTATAACTATGTGAATGACCATTTAGTGAAAAAGTATTAACATTAATATAATTGATAGAATTACAATATATGTTATTATCATTTCCATCGTAATTAATAACATCATCATTATTATCAAGTTAACCGAAATACATAACATTGCCAGTAAATCTCCTTTCCTCATAACAAAGTAGCTAACCAGATAAACAGAATAGCCAAAAAGTTACGTTTGCAAAAGTAAATATCCAAAAAAATGACGCGTGCATAACAAAGTCGCTTGCAAAAAAATAAATATTCAATGTTTGTGAATAAATATTAATGTATTTTTATTTAATCTCAAATTTTTATGTCACAAATGAATTCGTCTGCACAATCAACTTTAACAGATGATAAATACTGATGGGAGATAAATTTTATAAATGAAAAATTGAATAAACAAACGCTAAGGTGAAAAATTCTTTTTGAAGTTTTATCATCATTTTTCCTTATTTTTATTACTGAATGTCAAATTACTCTCAAAATATTCAATCGAATATACATGTATAATGAAAAAATTTCTCTGCATATAAAATCAAAATCAGAATACTTCACACCCTTAAATAATACTTTGTATGCAACTGTGTAATATGTTATGATATATCATTTGATTTACAACAGAGTTGCAATGAATTTTTGAGTGGTTAAAAAAGTGACGTAAAATTTTTAAACCATTCAAATCCCGTCACAACGTGATTCTGGTTATACAGTATGTAATAAAGCATAAAGAAGTGGAAATATTTCATTTGATAACTGCTTCACGAGACTTAATCTGAACTGAGTCCTATTCCTACGAACTTTTAGACAAAAGAGTAAAAAACAATTTATTTATTCATCAAAATGTACCTGTCCTTATTTTGTGTTGTAAACTTTTCAAATTTGGATATTTAGTTTTGCTAGCGGTATACCCTGTTTTTCTGCCTGTTTGTAAACCTTTCAATTTTGGGTATTTACTTTTGTCTTAGGTATATTTTGTTTTGCACGCGTCACTTTTTCGATACTTCGTTTTGAGATCAATAAATTTATATTTGCATTAGAGGTATTTGTTTTTGCAGACGGTTTGTAAACTTCTCAATTTCGGATATTTCGTTTTGCTGACCTTATAAAAGCAATTGCAACGAGCTGTAATTCTCTATTAAATATAGCTTTTTAACGGATTATCTTATAATGATAACATCAAGGGGCCCTGAGGCGAAACCGTAAGGGGGCCTGTAGATGTTCTGTGTGTGTGTGTACAGCAGATTCCTCTTGTACTATCATCTCTCAATGATATAACCAATTCGACTTGTTGTTGATATGTATTTTTTTTTTTTTTTGTCAGAAATTTCTTCTTCATGTTGTATTAAAATCTCTCTTTTTTCATCAGGTAACGGTTGTAATGTTCCCTCAACAAAACTCTCCAAAGGGGCTTCAAAACGTAAATATGTATTTCGCGAATTTTTGACTGATATCTTCTCATCCACTTCTTCATTATCAGAAGATGAACTTTCTACAAGAATTTCGTCGAAATTGGTGCAATTACTATAGGGTATTAGCAATGGCCGATTTTCCTGAGCATTTAATTGCTCATATTTACTAAGCATCTCTCTTAATCTTTCCACAAAGTGATCTCCGTCTTCTATATCATCACAAGGAACCGTGGATTTTACTTCGTTGTGGTCTGATAGAATTCTTCTTCCCATGCATGATCGATCAAGTTATTTATTGACTTTTTAATCAATTCAATCTCTACTGGGATACTCGAGGATGCTTTTCTTGGTCTACCTCTTCCTCTCTTTAAACCATTCATAGTTTAGTCTTCTAATATTGAAATAGTAAACGGAAAACAATCAATAAACGTTCAATCTGAGTGCACATTATAGATCACTTCACATTATCATTAAATCTCTTTATATATATTAGCTAGCTTAAATTAAAAATATGAAATAAAAGTAACTATAATTTTAAGAGATAAGAAATATAACTATAAGTATAAAATTTAAAAAAATGAAAATAAAATTTTTAATGCTTAATAATTTTATCAAAATTAGGAATTAAATGAAATTAACAGCTGTATGCATACTTATGCATTCTCTTACATAACTTAATACTGTTTAATAAATAAAAATTATAAAATTTTAACTTATATTTTTATCATATTCATAGTTTACATCAAACTGAATATTCAGCGCTGAATATGTCATTTTTAACTTATATCATTTGGGGAGGGCAAAAATGGTAATAAAAACATTGATTGGTGTAAACATGGTATTTTTTCTAAAAATAATAATTAATTTTGGTTTTTATTAATTCTTGATATTAATTCCTTTTTGAAGTAGTAAATTAATGATTTCATCATTTTCCACACCTTCTGGTATAAATTTATTTATTTCTTCAAGGGTCACTTTAATATTTTCTTGTTCAAGAAGTAATTTAACTATTTCTATATTCTCATTGGCTATTGCAAATATAAGCGCTGATCTATCAATATCATCTACTGCATTAATATTAATATTTTCTTGTTCAAGAAGTAATTTAACTATTTCAGTATAACCTTTTTCACATGCAATTATAAGTGGTGTCCTATTAAAAAAATCTTTATCATTAATATTAATATCTTCTTGTTCAAGAAATAATTTTACCATTTTAATATTACCATTTTTAGATGCGTAAATAAGTGGCGTTTCACATAATTCAAACATTTCTTGATCATGATCATTGATATTAAATTTAATTAAATTATTTTTTCTTATTTGAAGAATTAATTGAACAATTTTAATATAATCATTTTTAGCAGCATATAAAAGTATATTTTTAATTAATTAAATCAAGTTTAATATTTTCTTGTTCAAGAAGTAATTTAACTATTTCAAAATAATTATTATATAATGCAATTTCAAGTGCTGATCTATCAATATCATCTACTGCATTAATATTAATATTTTCTTGTTCAAGAAGTAATTTAACTATTTCAGTATAACCTTTTTCACATGCAATTATAAGTGGTGTTTTATTTGTTTTATTTTTAATATTAATATTAAATCCTTTTTGTAAAATTAATAATTTAATAAGTTCAATGTTTCTTGATTTTATTGAAAAAATAAAATCAATCGGTTGAAACTCATACTTATTCATAATATCATCTAAAATGAATAAATTACCATTTTTTAAAACTTCTTTAATAATATATTTTTTTGTATTTAAATATAATAAAATTTCATAATTATGATATTTAATACAAAAATTTGTAAGTTTATTTATTTCATAATTTTTTTTAAATTGTTCATAAATATATTTAAAAATATCATTTTGATGATATTTAATTGCTATTTTACATTCGTTTTTAAAAGATAAATGATTTTGTTCACATAAATGAATAATTTCTTTGTTTCCACCTACAACTGAATATTTACTTGTTTTTTCTACATTTGCTCCATTAATAAGTAAATATTTAAAACATTTTATTGATCCAAAAAATGCTGCATAATCAATTAATGTAACTTTTTCCTGATTAATAAATGAATATCTTTCATAAAGTGATGGTTCAATTGTTTGATTAAAATCAAAATTTATTTGTGATGATATTTCTTGAAGTTTTTCGATTTCATCATTTCGAATTATTTTCGCAATTTCATTCGGATTAACCCCATCTTCAATTAATTTTTTATGAAATTCCCAATCATTATTTGAAAGTTCTTTATAATTTTCTATGATTTCATACCTAAAATTAGAATTTTCTAATAATTTATTTATTTTATGGTTAGACATGTGATGTAAAAAGTATAATGAATTAGTGGATATTAATATTTTTTTTGAAATAAGATTTTTTTGAAACATTTTTTCAAGAATATAAATCGATTCTTGTGTAAATTTAGACATTAAAATTTTAATAAATGAATCAAAAATATTATTTTTTAATTGATCATCTAAATCATTTATAAAATTAAGATATATATTAATATCTCTTTTTTGTGTTATAAATGCTAAGTAAATCATTTGTGATATAAATATATTGAATGAAATAGGATAATTTGATATTAATAATGAATTTAAATTTTTAAATTTTTCAATTGAATCTATAATATTATGTTGATTTAAATTAAAAATGATTTTTTCTAATGAATTCAATAAAGTAATTCCTTTACCTTCGTCTACTTTGGACATCATAATCAAAATTAATTTCTACATCAAAAATCACATCAAAAAAAAATTGAAATAAAATAAAAATTTTGGCTAATCGTTTTCGCCATGATCGGCACATTCAAAAAGTGAAAATTGAGATAAAAAATTTTTTGCTGAAAAAGTTATATTTTAAAGGTTATAAAAAAAGTTTTTAATTTCGATGGGAAGTAAGAGAAAGTAAAGTTGAATCTATTATTAATGAATGCAAAAAAATTAAATAATTGGCTCATTCAATAATAATTAATAATTCATTAAGTGGAATGTGTGGATGGGTTGTTCCAAATAAAAAAAAAATGCACTTTCGATACTTTTCTTTTGTTGTTCTTTTTATTTCAATTTTCTCTTCTTAATATGTTCTGCTATTTCATTCACTCCGTCTGATTTATCACTTTCGTCGTTATCATTTTTCATTTTTTGATTTTTCTTCGCACTTCTTTCAATACAAGTCAACCTCTTTTATCGAATTTGTGTCCTTCGTCCTCTAAATTCTGTGATTTTTTCATTATTCGTTGTACTGTTTCACATGGATCATTTAAATCATGTATATTTTCATCATATCTACTATTTAATCCGATTTCATTGAAACTTTGCGTTTTATCTGTTTTATTGTTTAGACGTCTTAAATTCCTATTAACTTCTTTACGTGCATTACATAAAAGTTTATCTTCGTTTGGTGGAAAGCATTCAGTAATCTTTGTTATGCCAAACATTAATATACATTTTTCTATTAATTTATGTCATTTGCTTTTAATTTCCCAATTTGTCTTTTTATTAGAGTTAATTCCAAGTATTATAATATTACCAAGTTGTGAAGATTCAACAAATTTTGGTAATCGAGAAATCAATTTTGAAAATTGTAATGCACTACGAAATACTTATGATGTCGGATTAGAATCAGTAGCCTTGAAACATATCAAACAAAATTTTTTGAGGTCTTTAAGGTTAATATTTTCTGGAAATTTGTTAATTTAAACATTCAATAACATCAATTGTATTACTTAAAAAATTACTTGAATTTGATGCTGTACAAACTGATGTAATAACAATGGTGTTAATGATTGTCCGCGTTTTATGAAATCACTTGCAATAGTATTAATAAATTCATTAGCTGCTTCAAGTATTTTTAATCTATGCTCTTTGAATGCTCCAACAATTTCTGGTAAAAAACCATTAACATTTCACCATAATTTTATGTATTTGGTATTTGTAATAATGTTAACATTAATAATAATTGATAACCTAGTGTTTTCGATGATTTAACTTTTGTTGTAGTGTTTAACGCGTTAAGTAAATCAGATGTAACTGAAGGATTTGGAAACTTCTGGAAACGTTTGATAAGTACTTATCAATGCAAAAGGGCGCCAAATTAACTTTTTGTGAGAAAAATTTGTTTTTGGTGGGGTTTGAAATAAAAAACGGTTTCCTCCTGGCCAGGGGTACCCCCTATTTCTTAAGCTTGAGCAGGATTACTCCATATATGAGCCCTCAATCCTTCTATAGTTTAAATAAATTGGTCAATAACCTTCATAATGAATGTGAAAAATCAACACCAAACTATCAAGAATGTCTTCGTTTAATGAAAAATTTTGGAAGTATTCTTAATGCAATTGAAGATATCAATGAATTACAATATCAGCAACTTTGGTCGATTGCGAGATCAATCCTTACACGTAGGAAAGAAGTTCCACTTATTTTACGAATTATTACTATTCATGTTTATACGACATTAACTATAAAATTATATTCTAATCATCACAATACAGCGGGGGCAATCTCTTATACATTAATTATTAATGAATTTAAGGATGAAGTATCTTCAGATTCACCTTCAATTTCATTTTTAATTTCAATTTTTGATGCAATCTACGCATGTTCTAAAGCAGGATGTTGTAACGACAAAGAAACAATTATTGGGCTTCTATCATTACAAGAAATATTTAGTTCATTAACAGAATGTTCCAAGCAATCAATTGCTTTTAGCACTTGATATTGATTTAGGACCATTTGTAAAACTATATAAATATGGACAATATTCCGTAAAGATGAATAATCTTCTTCAATCACTTGGCTGTTCGAAAAACATAGTCGATACACAGTATATTTTTCCAATACCACCACGTAAAATAAGTTCATTAGAAAAACGTATTGCACTACAAAACGTTCTTAAAGGAATAGAATCATATCAACTCGCTCAACTTATAATTAAAGGATTTCAAAAATTTGAAATTATTAAAAATTACAAACCACCACAAACCACAACGGCACTTATTCAACAATTAATTGAAGAAAAACCAATAGAAGATATTAAATCATCAGAATCAGGTATTTTTATTATTGAACAAGCATTAACAAATCTTCAAAATAATTCACAATATATACCAATAACAATGCAATCACAATTTATATCAATATTAATTACTACTATTGATTTTAATGAACCTAATTTTGAAGAATGTAAAGGTCCAATAACAACATATATTATCAATAATGTTATTTCATCATTAAAATATGTTGATACATTTTTAACATCATGGACGAATTATGAGTTTATACATAACTCAGAAACGCGTTATAATACACTTGTTAATATAATACTTAAAAAGATAAGTAATAATTTAAATAATGAAGGATTAATTACAAATTATATATTAAATTTACCTAAACTTCCAGAAGAAATATTTCAAAATCTTCAAACAAAAGAATTTCAACAAATTAATCAAATATTATTAACAATAAATGAATATATAAAAGATTCAATAAATTTACAAAAGAAATTTTTAAAATGTTTATTTCAATTAACAATTCAAGAAGATGAAATAATATCAAATTCATCATTAAATATTATCCAAAATTATTATCAAAAGAAAGAATTTATAATGAAAATTAATAAGAAGGCAATAAAATATTTAAATTATTCTATAGAAATCAAAGATAATATACAATTATCAAATATTTATATGGAATTATTTTTTATGGTGCTTGAATATAATTATGAAATTTTTAGGGAATTAATTGATATATATAATAAAATTACGAATAAATTAATCAAAAATTTAATTTGTAAAAAACTTAAAAACAAAATACCAAAAATGCATTTATTTGATAATGACTTTATTAAAGAAATTATTAAATATTCACGACAAAATAATTATAAAATGGATTTAATTCATATTTATCTTGATTATGTTTCAAAACAATTGATATATATATCGAAAGATTTATTTAATATCCTTAAAAAAGAACTTATTAAATATAATGATCCAAGATTTCTAATACCAATAATTCCTACATTATTAAAGAATACGCCAAATGATTTTGAACAATATTTACATTATATGTTAAATTTATCGATCGTTGGATTAAGGCGTGCATTATCTTCATTAATTTATAATGATTATGGTATAACATTTATAATTTTATTAAATAATATAACAAAAACATCAAATTTATATAATAAAGCAATTGAAGCATTAAAAATTAGTTTTGAAACTAATGGTTTATTAACTTATGAAAAATGTACAATAGCTATAAATTATATTATACAAAACCACAAGTCTTTGGATTTATTAATGAATACTTTATATGAAATAATTTGTAAATTTACGAATGAAAAATGTTTTAAATATCTTTTTAGACATATATTACCAATAGTTAATCATTTTGATATATTTAATGACAAAAATAATTGGAATATATTAAAGAAAATGATTTATATTGCAAAACCAATATCATTTCAATTTGTAAAAACTTTAAGTTATGATAAAATTAATGATTTGATCAAAGAATATCCAGAAATAAGTAATATTTTAAAAAATATCAATAAATGAAAAGAATAATTATTTCATCATCAAATATTTTAATATTTCTTAATATTTATAACTATAGCTTTCTTTAATACTGATGAAAAATGCATTTTTCGATGTATTTTTGCAGAACGTACAACGAGATTATAAATCACATGGAATTCTACTGTCACTTTTTCAAAACCGAAAAATCCACATAAAAAGTGATATCACAAATAGAAATGTTATTTTTTAAAAATTAACTACACTTTGTGAGAAATTAAATGCATTTAATAAATTTCTAATATCTTGACTATTCTTCAGAAATTTAATATCTTGATTATTCTGATTTTAAAATGTGCTGGGAAAAAAATTGTGTTTTATAAGAATTGAATGAGTTTCAGAGGTTGTGGTTCGTATTTATTTGATTATATTAAAATTAATAAAAAATCGTAAGCGAATTTTGCAAAAAAATGATTTTATTTTAGTATTGTAAAGTATTCAAATGAACGATTTTTACGCTCGTTTTTGATCGTGATTTTCACTTTTTGTATGATCTCCATTTTTTTCTATACTTTTTGAGTTTTTTGACATTCTATCGTGCATAAACACACAGATCTTGATCGTTTGACGTGATTGTCACCCCCTCCCATCTGGTTGAACTTTTAACTTTTAGTTAGGGGCTTTTATCATAGCCAATATCACTGTGTAATTTTGGGATTTAGTAAAAACTACCATTGGGGAATATATACCTATTTATTTTTATATTTATACTTTCTGCGCAGGAACTTGCAAATCAGACGATTAGCCACACCTTAGTATGGAATTTACACCACAATAGAATGGATATATTTTGAGTTTGAAGTAATGTTAATGTTATCTCAAAAATCTTTTGCTCCTTTCCATAGACACATGTTAACATTTCGAAAAATTTACGTTTTGATTCTATAACAATTTCATTAATTTCTTATTTTAGTTAAGTTAATTACCTTCTTGACCGAATTTCTTTTTGTCCATTTCTCATATTGAATGAGGTCTTGTTTAGAAACTGATGGGCGCACTTTTTGGATACTCTGGCGGAAGTCATCTATTGTTAGCGAAGGAGGCTTAAGCATCGCCAATTGCGCTGGCGACATTTCGAGGACTGTCATGTGCATTGAGCCTGGTGTGCCCGGGTTACATGGATATAATTGCCCTTGGTACTCAACGAAGTTTTCTGCTTGTTGGATACGGTTCACTGGTGCCATAGCTGCATCGCGTGCCAAAATGTTCATATCTGCACCTGAATATCCGTCTGTCAAACGCGTGGAAATTTCTTAATTATATATAATTTATCTAACTTCCATATATAACTTTTGAAATAAACAATTATTTCATACCAAAATTATTTGGTGTTGATGAATCTACCATGATTAAATTCGAACAAGGCGCATGACATTTGCAAATACTTTTTTAAGTGAAGTTCATGATATTTATTAATTTTTTTTTAATAGGTTAATGACATTGATGAAGAATAGAAGAGAACCATATATCGCATATACATATAACATTAATATCAAATTTTTCGGTGAACGAAATTCAACATTTTCTCTCTCGATGTTCGGAAAGCAGTCGATGAAATGTTTGCAACTGGTAATTTCTCAGGATATGGCGCTGATAATGATCTTCGCACAGATTACTAAAAATTAGTTGCTATTTGGATATGGATTAGTGACAACATCGAATATGGTGGTGTAGGCCAGAACGGAAATTCAGCATACGATGCAATTGTTGACCATAAAGTCGTTTGCCAAGGTTATTCAGCTATATCATCTCTCTTCTTTAATCGTGCAGGTATTGAAGGGATTGCTGTTATTGGAATTACAAAAGGTAGTCATGCATGGAATTGGGTTCATCTTGGCGAAGATTGGTATGCATATGATAGCACAGATTCTCGAGAAGGATTATTCTTAAAGGCACTTGATGGTTCATATCATAGGAAATATTATACTTATGTTAATGGTGAATTGGAATATGGTTTCCCGATTACTGATGTTGACTATCAATATAAAGCATATCCATGGCAAGACCCTAAAGATAAGCCACTATTCTATCAAAAAGAAGCAACAGACTCTGGTTTAATTGGGTCAAATCTTAGGTGGACATTAAAGAAAGGGCTTCTTACGATTAAAGGAAATGGACCAATGCGCGATTTTGAAAACGAAACACTTGTTCCATGGAAGAATTTCTTTAATGATATTACAGATCTTAAGATTGAAGAATGTGTTACGACTATTGGTGATTATGCATTTTATTATGTAAAGACTCTTAAGTACGAAAATTGCCAAGATAAATTGGGATCAATTAAATCAATTGGAAAGAATACATTTTCTGATATAGATAAATTTGTTGAAGATCTTAAAGATAAAGCAAAAAGCAAATGTTATCACATTTTCATTAAATAAGTGTTTATTCAAACAAAACAAATGATGAATTCTCAAATGGCATTTCCAATAAATTAGATGATCATTCTCCATCTTCAGAAATTACCAGGTTTTCGTTAGTCTTAATGCAGTCCCTTAGTTCATTTATCAAGTTTTCAGTGATTTCATCGTCTGTTGGAACATTTTGTAAACATTGAATTAATTCATCGTCAAAAAAAGGTATATCGAAATGTGCAATATTCAATAATCCTTTCAGTAAAAGCGGGGTACTTTCAATTGAAAACATCAATTCCTTGATATAATTAATCAAGCCAATTTGTATTAGAGCATTAATTTGTAGTGCATCGCAATTGATTAATGTTATAGAAAACAACTCTAGAATTGCTTCTTTTAGATCAAAGTCCAGATTGTCAAACAAAGCGCCTATGTGCTCAAAGATTTGAGCTGCAATTAAAGAGTTAACGTAAAAACCGCCACGGTTTACAACGCTCTGAAAAAGTTTCACCACTGAAATTTGAATGCTTTTTTCGGTTTTTAACATGCCATGGAAGACGTTAAAATCGATCATTTGATGGAAACGAGAAATGTTTTCTTCGTTATAACTTATATAACAGAGTTTTAAAATCTCAACAATATAAAATACAGTGGGGATATCTTGCGAATTTATGAAGTTTAAAATCAAATCTTCAATAAATTTTGAAGATAAAAATTGATTTACGACTAACAACAAATAGAACAAACCACATATGCTATGTGCATAGCAGGGTTCGATGTTGTTTTGGAAAATAAAACAGAATATTCGATAAAGTAAATCAATTGATCGTTCATTAAGAATATCTGCTTTCCTCGCAATGTTCGAAAGTAACCACGAAGAACTTTGGAGAACTTGGCTTTCTGTGGACTTTGAGATTTCATTGAATAGCATATCTAATAATTGAAATATATATTTGAAATGATTCAAAAAAATGTCTGTAGAGTAAAGATTAATTAAAAGACGTAATGCTCCTATTTTGGTATCAACACTATAATTGACAAAATTATTTAAAATAATTTGAACAGTGTCATATTTCGTAATTAAATCAACAATAACATCTTTTGATGCATCTGAAAGTATAACAAGTAACGTAAACGCACGAGCTAATAAAGTTTGATTTCCTTCAACTGCATCATGAAGAGGTGTTTCAGCAGCATTTAAATCTACAATAATAAGAAGTGTATCTAGTATTTCAGATTTTTTAAGTTTGTTGCAATATTCATTCATTTCAACATTTTGTGAAATTGCTGTAATACAGAAATTGATTAAATTTTCGATTTGTAACAAAATATTTCCGAAATTTAAATTAATCCAAGAAGTAAAAAGTCTTTGGCATGTGTCATGAAAAATTTCAATGCTCTCTATAGTTGGTAATTTATCAACATCTTCATATATTTGGGGAACAAAAGAGGAAATACGCATTCTTCCATGCATTGAGTTGAATGCTGATACTTCAGCAAAAGAAAACTTCTTACCCAGCGCATAACTCACCAGCATTTTTAGTGAACTTAACAAGCATATAGGTCTTTATCAAAAAGTTTAAAATAAACGTTCCAAATATTGACGCTTTCACTGTAAACTGATGAATATCCACTTTTTTAATGCTTTTGTGGTGTCAATATACATTTGAATAGTTTTATCAAGAATTAATTTTTTGATTGAATTTTTGTGATACAAAATTAACGGTCGATATCTTCTATTTATGTCCGAAATATTTAATCAAGGGTCCATGTCTTCTATGGTAAAACAGCTAGTTGGAAATGAAGAAACTCTTTCACAAGAAGCTGAAAATATTCTTATACAAATTGGAATGGAATTATTTGAATTAATTGCTCAAAATTCCATAACTGAAGCAAAGGCGAGGCAACCTGATCAGGAACATGTAACAGTTGAACAGTGCGATGCTTCTCTCGTGTGTGATGCTCTTTTAAAAAATAATCACCAACAAATTAACAAATCACAAAATCCAGAGCACCTTGAAAGGATGGAGCTTCTAAGGATGTTCCGCGAATCAAAGGAAAATCAATAAATATATGTTTAATGTTAAAAAAAATATTATTTTATTTAATGATTAAAATCGTGTTTGAAATTATTATAGCTCATACAAAGCATCGCCCTTGAATTATAATAACGAAATTTGTCACTATAGCGCGATTTTATAAAAAAAAAATGATATTAATAAATTAGAAACTTTTATCTAACATAAATTTATGTGTGTATATTAAATATATGTATATAACATATCTGTGCATAACATATTTATGTATTACATTTTCATTGTGTATAGCATATATTAAATATTATATATTCATTATAAGATATAACATCATATTTAACATATTCATTGTATATAATCTTATATACAATAATGTAATTTATGATGATATTATATTTGAATATATGAAATACATGATTGTGTTATAACACATAAATATGCTCTGCATGATGTTATACATAAGTATGTTACATATGATTATGTCAACATAAGATTTAAAGAATATTTCAAGTTTTTCTTTGCCCAAAAAAATCAACAAATTTCATAAAGTATGTGCTTCATAAGGTTTATTGCAAAATTTCTAATCTTTGAATAAAAATTCATAGAAAGTAGGCTAAACTTGTTTTTGGAATTTGGCAGAAGCTGTTAAAATTATTGAAATTAATTTTGAATTAAGCATTAATTCCTTCTTGTTCAAGAAGTAATTTAACTATTTCTATATAACCACATCCAGATGCAAACATAAGTGCTGTATCATATAGTTTAAATAATTTCCAAATATTATTTTAAAATAAAAAAAATATTAAAATAAATCTCAAATTAAGCAAATAAATACCTTTCCCATTAATATCAATTCCTCTTTGTTTTAAAATATATTCAACAAGTTCAATATTTCCTATTTCTACAGAGTATATTAAAATATTTTTTGGAATTGGATTTTCTTTCAGAAAATGTTTTATGAGATAAAGATTTCCAATTCTTGCACTGTCATTAATAATATTTTCATTAATTTTCAATCCATTTTGTTGTAAAAACTTTAAAATTTCAATGTTCCAAAACATAATACATTCTATTCCTAATTCTTCTAAATCTTTAATTTCAATAACATTGTTTTCATAAAGATAATAAAAGATATCATTTCGATGAAACATAATTGCTGCTTCATATGCATTGTCAAATGAAGAATGATTTTGTTCACATAAATGAATAATTTCTTCATTTCCACTTGCAACTGCATATTTACCTGTTTTATTTACATTTGCACCATTCATAAGTAAATATTTAAAACATTTAACTGACCCAAAAAATGCTGCATAATCTATTAATGAAACACCATAATAATTGACAAAACCACATCTTTCATAAACTGATGGTAGAATATATCGATTATAATTAAATTTTGAATGTGATGTTATTTCTTGAAGTTTTTCTATTTCATCATTTCGAATTACTTTTGCAATTTCATTTGGATTATGGCCATCTTCAATTAATTTCTTATGAAGCGCCCAATCATTCTTTGAGAGTTCTTCAATGTTTGACATATGTCTAGAAGAACGATAATTCATTGTTTGAATTTCTTCTTTAGTCATATAGTGAATAAAATATAGACTTTTCTTAGCTTTTAATATTTTTGGATCAATAATGTTATATTCACATAATTTCAAAAGTGGATAATTTGGTTCTTTCTCAATAAGTGTTGAAAAAAAAAGAAAATTAGTAAAAACATCAAAAATTTTAGATTTGACTTTATAAGTTTCTTGAAATTTTTGAATTTCATTCATGAAATTTAAATATATAGTAAAATCATTGTCTGTAGTAATAATACAGATAAAGACAAAATGACTTATAACAACATTAAATGAACATGGGTAATCATAATCAAATATGGAAATAATTGTTTGAGATGATTGAGAAATATTTTTTTTATTTAAACCAAATATGATTTGCTGAATTGATTCAATGATTTCCATTTCGCTTGCTTTTGAGTTTTGATGTTTTTTATTTGGACTGTTTGCCAACATGAACAAATGAAATCAATTGATTTTGATCAACCTTTTTTGTATTATTTATCAAAAGTGACGAATTTTTTCATTATTTTACCTCACATAATTGGACACTCAAATTTGGTATTCATTATAACATTATTCATTTGAAGTGGTATCCATATTTGCCACAATAATTATCTGGTTAATGTCCTAAAAATTTTAATTTAAAATTCTTATGATCATACAATGATTGCTCAATTTCTTTAAAAAGGCTTTATCTATATTTTTTTATTTTTTCTGAAGGGGTTTTGAAAGATTTCTTTAGCTTAAAACTTAAATATTATAAATGTTATTGCAATATCAAATAATTATAATTAATTAGTTGAAAACTTAATTTGTGATTATGAATCATATATGAAACATTTATCCAACCAAATAATGTTATAATGAACGGTGCTAAAGAACCAATTCCAATAATAAGAATTAATAACAATTACATCGAATTTGAACATTCTAATGGATGAATTTAAGAAAATTCATTTATCAGAAGGAATGTACAATATTTGAAACTAATCGTGATAAAAATAATGAAAAAGAACAACTGAAATTACCTAATAACACAAATATTATAATTAAATTCTAAATAAAAATGGACGTGAATGTAAAATATAAAAAAAAAGTGGATTAGGAATAGCTTCAATCATTGGAATTTCCATTTCTGTAGCTGTTGCTTTAATTGGTGGAATTCGATGTTATTTCAAAGCAAAAAAGAAAAAGATTAACAGAACACTACAACTGTGATTAATCACCTCATTTGGTATTTTGCTCTAACGTTCGCCGATTCAAGACACCGCCGATTTCATGTGTCGAATCGAAGCCAAAAAAAATGAATGAAAAAACACACGGTTTTATTGAAAAAGTTAGTGGTTGTAAGCGCTAAAATAATAACCCGCCACAACCATTTTTCAAGATGTCAGGCAGAGGAAAAGGTGGTAAAGGTCTCGGTAAGGGAGGCGCTAAACGTCATAGGAAAGTTATGCGTGAAAACATTCAAGGTATTACAAAGCCAGCTATCAGAAGATTAGCTCGTCGTGGTGGTGTCAAGCGTATCAGCGGTGACATATACGAAGAAATCCGTGGAGTTCTTCGTCATTTCCTTGAAAATGTTATTCGTGATTCAGTTACATATACAGAGCATGCAAGAAGGAAGACAGTTACAGCAATGGACGTTGTCTATGCTCTTAAGCGCCAAGGCAGAACACTTTATGGTTTCTAAATCTATTTTCGATCGAATAAAATTTTGCTTTAATGAAATTTGCATGCATATTGGTGAATTTTTTTGACTGATGAAAATAGGTATTTGCTACCCACCAATTTTATAATATGCTATGGCATCTTAGATGGAAATATTGCATAAAAACTCTTTAAAATAACACATTCACCAAAACTTGCAAGTTCGGGCACCCGAAAAAAAAAAAAAACATAAAAAATATCACCTGTAAGAATCGAACTTCCAACTAAGATAAAATTGGCCACCGGCCTAACTAACCGTTGTTTCACTGTGAATTTTAGTTATTCCAAATTAGCAGAAATTTAATTAAAAGAAATTACTTATGCAATAATTTGGAACCAAATTCGAATTCTATTAAACATGTTAATTAAAAAATAAAACATTTATAAATCTATATTTATTAAACACAGCATATATTATATTCCGATAAAGTCATCATACTCTTCTTCCTCTTCAACAAAGAGCAATGATTTTGTTTTTGCGTAAAGAGATTCATTTTCATTTCGAATCCATTCATCTCCGAGAACGGACTCAAAGAATGGATGTTCGATTATCTCAAAAGCACTTATGCGCTTTTGTGGATCTGCTTCAAGTGTTCTTTGGATCAAATCCTTCAAATCTGGATATTGTTCAAACATTTTTTCAACATTGTCATGAATCAAAAATAAAAATGTGAGACCATAACTTAAGATATCTGAGGAATATAAAATTGGATCACTATCAACCAGTTTAATAGAATTTTCGAAGTCAAAAATTTGTGGTTTTGGTTCTTCACTTTCTATTCCATCTACGATCATATTTGCCAGTTTGGTGTTTCTTAGAAGAATATTATTGTTATGTAATGTTGAAAGAGCAATAGCAATTCTATACATAACAATTGAAATGAAGCGAATTGAAAGATTAGATAAATTCTGTACACCGAATGATGCTTTACCACATTCGTAAGGCATAACAAGAACTCTGTAAATTTCATAATAAAATTGCTCCAAAATAGGTGTCATGTATGGATGTTGAAATTCCGATTACAGTTGAGATGTGAAATCAACTTCAGCCATGTTTCCTTGAGTAATGGAAATAAATTTGAGTAAATATTTTTTTTGATACTTGGTTGCAACATACATGCAAGAGCTATTCGTGCTATAACAGAGGCGGTCAAGCTCGTACCCGTTTATATGTGATCCAAGTTGACCGAACATTCAAAGAATGAATCGAGATGTGGCATCTCCACTATAACCGCTGGTATAGATTAATTTTGAGTTAAAAATGATCCGATTTTCGGTTAAAATGGTAACTCTTATAATCATTTTGACTCAAGTTTGCATTAGTAATATGATGAACAATATCAAACCTTCGGAATAAAAACATACATATGCAGGTATCATTCAAAAAAGATCACTTTAAAATAAATTATAAAATTAAGAAATTTTATTCTTTGTATGAAATGTTTAATTATTTTTTCTTCGTTTTAAGCAATTTCACAATGTCTTTATGTCCTTCTTCAGATGCAATTGAACATGCTGTATCAAATATATGTTATAAATTCCAAAAATTATTTTTTGATTCCAAATTTTGGAAATATACATTAATTTTATTAGAGAAATATTTTTAACATTTAAATTAATACCTTTTTGTTTAATAAGTAATTTGACTATTTCAGTTGAACCTTTTCTTGCTGCATACATTAAAGCTGTTTCAAACAATTTCATAAAACTTCAAATTAATTTGTAAAACATCAAATTTTTTAATATGAATTTCAAAGACAACAAACAAAATTTATCCTTAACATTCAAATTAATTCCTTTATACTTAAGAAGTAACTTAACGATTTCAATTTTATCATTTTCGACTGCGTGCATAAGAGCAGTTTTAAATCGGAATAATAAATACCAAATTTTCACAAGAAATTAAAAACTATTAAAACAAATAGCAAATCAAACAAACTAATATCTCTATAATTTATTTGTATTCCTTCTTGTTGAAGAAGTAATTTAATTATTTCAAGATTTTGGTTTTCACTTTCGATTGCAAGTATAAGTGCATTTTGAAATTATATTCATAAATTCTAAATAATATTTTGCATCAGTAAAACATTTCATATAACATCAAATAAAAACTTATATACATCACTCTTAACATTAAGATCAATTCCTTCATGTTCAAGAAGTAACTTAACTACTTCTGTATTACCTACTGAAGATGCATGCATAAGTGGTGTCCAAAATATTTTAAATAATTTCCAAATGTAATTTTGAAATATTAAATTATTAAAATAAATCCAAAATAAAACAAATAAATGTCTTTTACATTAACATTAATTCCTTCTTGTTCAAGAAGTATTTTCGTTGTTTCTGGTTGATTATATTTCGCTGCTAAATTTAATGCATTTTGAAATTATTTAAATAAATTTCATTAAATATTATAAAATTTCATTAAATAACATAAACAAATTTCAAATAACATAAATAAAAATTAATATTTTCACAAATATCTTCATGTTTTAATAAAGTTTGTAAAACATCAGCCCAACCTTTTTCAGCTGCTTCAAAGAATAATGTTCTAAACAGATTAAATGAATTCCATAAATTATAAATCAAATACTAAATTTTAATGATTAACTTTAAATAAAACAAAAAAATATTTTTTGCATTATAATCAATATCTTTTTGTTCAAGTAATAATTTAACAACATCAATTTTGTTATAAATTGCTGCTAATAAAAGTGCTGTATTAAATAATTTAAATTAATTTTATAATATATTTAAAAAGAACAAAACCATTAAATAAATATCATCTTTAGCATTAATATCAGTTTTCTCATTTTGAAGTAATAATTTAACAACATCAATTCTACCATTATGAGATGCTTCCAGAAGAGCAGTTTGAAATTCAGAAAATAAATTCCAAATAAAAACTAGAAATATAAAATATTTATAATAAAATCCATAGAAAACATTGAAATATCTTTTGCATTAACATCAGTTTCTGGATTATCGAGAATCATTTTAGCAATTTTCTCATTCATTGCACGCATTAAAGGAGTTTTAAATCAAGAAAACAAACGCCAAATAATTATGAACAACATCTATAGATTTAGCGTTAATATCAATTCCATCTTTCTTAATAATGAATTCGACAAGTTCATAATTACTTGTACGTGTTGCATAAGCTAAAATATTTTTAGGTATTTGATGTTTTTCAAGAAAATATTTCACAAGAAACAAATTTCCTGTTTTTGCTGCTTTATTTATTATATCATCATTAATTTCCAAATTTTTCTCTATTAAATATGATAATATTTCATAGTTATTACATACAATACATTTCTTTCCTAACACATTTAAATTAGCACTTTCTTCTAATTTGTTTTCATAAATATATTTAAAGATATCGTTTTGATGGAATTCAATTGCTGTTACATATGCACCTTCAAATGATGAATTATTTTGTTCGCATAAATGAATTATCTCTATGTTTCCACCTGCAACAGCATATTCACCTGTTTTATGTATATCAGCGCCATTCATATGTAAATATTTAAAACATTTAACAGCAGAAAAAAATGCTGCATAATCAACAATTGATACAGAATATCGATTAAGAAGAACACATGTTTCATAATGACTCCTTTCAATTGTTTGATTATATGAAAAGCCAACTTGTGTTGATAATTCTTGTAATTGTTCAACATTATCATTTCGTATAATTTCGGCTATTTTAGTCGGATTAACTCCTTCTTGAAAGAGTTTCTTATGTAATTCGATGGGATCTTGCCCTTCCCCATAACTTCGAGCTAAATTAAGTAGAAAACGTGGAACTTCTTGAGGATCAAGATTTGGTTTATGATGAATAAAAAACATTGAATAATTACTTATTAAATCATCTGCTTTATAATAACCATCTTCAATTAACATTTCTTCAAGGTAAATAGTTTCATGTCGTGGATATGATTTCCTCGTATTGATGTAATCAAGAAATATTTCAATGGGATTTTGGTCAAATAATTTTTCGCTTTCTTCTTTTTCGTGAAATTTCTTTAAAAATCGTAAATTTGTATGAATATTTCCCTTTCGGGCTCTGAAAGATGATAATATCATATGACATAATTCTAAATTAATTGAATATGAATAATTGGCATCAAATAGATTGACAAGTTCATCAATGGATGCTTCAATATTTGAATCATTTAACTCAAAAACAATATGATTTATAGATTGAAGATAAGAAAGATGATTTTTTGAGTTTTCTTGAGACATTTTCTGGTGATTTAATTTGAAATTTGCATCAAACGAAAAGTTATTGGATTTGTGTAGGATATCGGCAATAACCGAAATCGACCACCCACAAAACAGGATGATCAAAATATATTCAAATTCCACACTACTTTTGCGCAAAAGTCTTTTTAAATGTCATAAAACGTTTATTGGAAGTTAAGAAAAATAATTTACTTTTTTTTTTCACGATCACATCGAAACCATAATTAAAAACAATGGAAAGTTTATGCGATATTCGTTTTGTGTAAAGAAATGATAGAGTTGAATGAATGGAAAATGATGGACCACTGAATCTGAAGGAATAAATAAAGTTATTTCATTTATGTACCAATAAAAGAAACATTTCGAAACGAATTTAAATTTTCAGCAAAACGAAAATTAAAGAAATAATTACCAATTCACAAAATAATTTATTAATATTTATCACTTACATCTTAAAGTTGATTATCTGTGGCAATTCTCTATAATTAAATTCCAATTTGAATGGTTTTCTTTTATCGGCATTTTTCGTTCTTGGTTTCTTAATTTCTGTTTCGTTTTTCTTTGGCTCCACTTGATCTGTTTGTTCCAACATTTGTTCCTGTTGTTTTTTATCTGTTTTCTTTTTTCTTCTTTTTACATCTTGTTGCCCTTGATTTACATTTTGATGATCTTGCTGTTGTTGATCAATGAAATTAAATCTTCGAATAGGATTCGCATATAATCTCAAGTATCTTCTTACTGGTAAATTTGTTATAACAATCATCTTCAATCGTTGCATAACAAGTACATGTTTAGCGAAGAAGCTATTAGCAAATTGTTTTAAACTTGTTCTCATTACTGCATCATATTGATTGTTCCCATATATCTCTATATTTACTGTATGTAATGACAATAATTTACTATAACCAAATTGACATATACCTTCAATCAATGCTTGATCATGTTCGATCTTCCAATCTTTTGGTAACTCCAATTGATCTCTAAACACGGTAGGTAACGAAGGCCATAATTGTCGAATATAATTTAACACATAAAATCGACTTTTTAAAGATTTGATATCTTGTTCTGGTATAACGATGGTGGGGTACCTCAAATCCGTTACCCTATCGTTGTCGTTATCGTCGTTAACAATGACATTTGTATTTAATATTAATTGTTGATAAGGTCCAACTGTTGTTAATGATTTAATAAAATATTTCACATAACTTGAAATCATTTTTGTGTTTTTTGAGGTGATCCTAGCGATAGCTTGGAATTCTTCCCAATCACTTTCACTAGCAATTGTTTGAGGGATAAAATATTCTTGTAATGCATAAATAATCGAACGATGTTCGAAGTCATTCCAAAACCCAAAAAACGGTCCGTTTTCGAACGTTAACACTAACGGCCTAATTAACGGATTCGAGTTTAACGTATTCAGCCCATTCAATTTCATTTCATGTAAAACGTATGAAAACAAATCTTGAGCAATTGCTAAATATAATGAATTAAACATATTCTTTAGCATGTCATCACTATAATTTAATATTTGTACACTTTTCGCTATCAATTGCCAATTTTCACCATATTCCAAAAATGATTTAATTAATCTATAAATTTGTTCCGGATTAATATTTTGATTACCAATGAAAAAACGTGGTGGTAAATAATTAATTGGTCTTACTGACAAAAATGCTCTAACGATCCAATTCTTAGTAAATTGCATTAAATGATTATCAATAGTTTCTTGCGAATGTAATAACCTACCGAATGGTGTACTATTAAATAATGTTGTTGACATTAATTGATCTGTTTGCGCTAAGTGTTGCCAATACATATTATCTTGATGAAACTCTGTGGTGAATGCCTCGTTATTAAATTGATACCACAGAATCGAATTAATGACATTATAATTCGGTAAATATTTCGGAGAGATATTACTAATTAAACTTAATAATATGGATTTGCCATAGACAACAACTTCTTCAATTGGTTTCTCTACAAAATTAGAAATGCGTTCCCATTGATTAATGCCAAAGCGAAACATCGCTGTAAGTAATTGTGCACAATCGGGACTTTTCCACGCGCTTTTGTTGCTTCCTAATGATGGACTTAATGACCCAAATATTGAATCCCAAAAATCTGTCGATGAAATTTTGGAATGATCAAATCCAATGATATCTTTAATATGCATAAAATCATTTGGATAATGAAGTTGAAGATCTGTTTGTTGTTCTTGTTGTTGTGATCGTTGTGGATCTGATAATAAAAAAGCAATTCGAAAATATGTATCGACTTCAAACGTGTTCATTAGTGAGAAGTTCAAACAACCGCCGTCAATTGAATTACTGCCTTCAATTGTGTTGGCAAAAATCTCGGATTCAATGGAATTCTGTGTGAGTATGTGATAAACAGGTATTGAATGATCAGGATTTTTTGATAGAATATATTGAATGAAATTGACTTCCGATTTAAAATTCTTTGCAATATCCACGAAAATAATCTGTTGTAAACCCGTTATAAATCTGTCAATTTTTGTTGTTAATATATCTCTTGTTAATAAGATAACACTACCAACAAAATCATTTTTAACATTATCATTTTCAATGTTCGAATTTAAAATTGAACAACCCTTACCAGTTGAAGTTATAACCTTATGTATTAAACGTAATAAACATAAACTATCCGAAACTACAAATGTTAGATTTATGTTTTCGATCATTTCTAAAATTTTCATAATTTTCGAATTTGTTGATATTATAAAATCAATTTTTTGTGAATCATCAAGAACAGTATGTTCATTAACGCCATTCTTGAACATATATTCTTGTTTTAATACATGATAAAATGTTGGTATAGCAATTGGGTTAAATGATAAATAATAAAGTTGTTGAACTAATTTCGTACCACGTAAAGATGATGAACGACTTTGTTTCGTACGAAACACAGAACTAATCCATTTATATGTTATATTTTTTATACTATTCGGTACAAATATAATATTCTCATCAAAATTAAATACACTATTTTTTGCAAATTCATAATCAATTGGTATATAATCTTCATTCGGTATGTCGCTTAATAAAACAGTAAATGTGTTCGCTCGTTCGATAAATTTATTGTCAACTTTAATTGTAGATGAATGAATCATGTCAATAATAATGTTCCCCCAATGAAATTTCTTAAAGATATTCCTATCTTGTCCATAAATAGTTGGACTAGTAATCACTACATCGAACAATTTATCATCAAAACCATGTGTTCGAACAAATGTACGCTCAGATACGGGTCCGAAGTATTCGATCCATTTCAAATTAGTCGTAAGTGAAATTGTATCTTTCCAAATATATGAAGAATATTCATCTGTGATTATTAATGTACTTCTTGAAAATGAAAATTGGGCAACTAAATTATGAATAAAACTAACACATGCTAAAACTCGTCCAGTGCCGGCGCCCGTTAAAATTTGTACGTTATTTCCGTTTAATTTTGATTTGAATAAATCGAACACGATTTGGTTCTGTAAGTCTGTTAAAGGAATTCTATCAACTGGAACTACTTGTGTTATTGGACTTAAAGGTATTTCATGCGATTGACGTCGTCTTAAATAAGATTGATGAAATCGATCAAATTGATCAATATTAACACATGAAAATATTTCCCCTTTTAATGATCGTATGGTTTCCCATGTTGACTCACTGGGTGGTAACCCTTTCCATTGAATTAAATATTCAAATTCATCACGATCATCATTACTTGATTCATCTGATAATGAATTAGGAACTTCACCTTGAAGTGTATAAACTCCGTTTGGTTGAAGAAACATTCCTACTTCACAATCTGTTGGTAAAAATGGATTATCAAATTTTTTCATCTGTTCAAATGGTTTTAATTCATCAAGAGGATACCCTGGAAAATATATAGAACTATCATTGATGAAAGAAGGAATATTAATTTTGAAATCATTTGTTTGACGATGAGATAATATTCTATCAATAAAAAAATTTTCAATTTTAAATGGAGTACCTAATGGTTCATAACATTGAGCACCTACATCTGACATTACTGTTGTAGTTTCTTGTACTATTTTGTTGTATTGTACTAAGTATTTATAAGATCTTGTACCTGACTTAATTTCTTCTTCTGGAACAAGAGTACAATGAATTGGTGCTTTTGCGATCCATCTTACAAGATATTTTATTCTATTGGCTTGTTCATGTACTTGGCAAAAAATTTCACAAATTGCAGGTCCATCTCCATGATCACTAGCTTCTTCAACTTCATCTGATTCATAGTCACTTTCTACATAAATTGAATGAGAACTTGAACTTCTAGTTCTTGTTGATCTTCTTGGTGAAATATCATTATAAGTTCTCGTATCAGTAACAAAATCAGCATCTGAATCTGAATCTTCTGGTCTTTTCTTTTTTGGTCTACCTCTTTTTTTTTTTGAATTTGGTGAAGGTTGTTGTTGTGGGATCATTCCAGTGAGTGGTACATTAAAAACATTCTGTGGAAAACGTTGATTTGAAGATTGATTTTGCATGTATATATTTTGTTGAAAGGAAAACCCTTGCCCGGGAAAAGACATTGGATCTGTCACTTTTATTAAACCGCACACAAAGACATAAAAAATCCATTATGTATAATAAAAATAGTTATAATTACATTAATAAACGCAACCATTAATTCTTAAACTACTTCCTACTTTATAACACTTAAGTCTAAAAAATGAAAATTAATAATTTGAAATTATTTTATTTTCGAAAAACTAGTTAATATTTAAAACATTCTAGAGTTAGCCATGATAAAAGCTCATAGTATACTGATTGGATTTGTTTGTTAATGTTTTTTGATAAGATAAGATGAAATAGGACAGACCCATTCAATTTCTATCAATATAAACCTCCGAAACTATTTACAATATTTTTAAAATGTCATCTGAAACTGACATCATGAAGCGACTTATGGACTTAGTCAAACTTTCTTCTTTAGGTTTGACTGACGAATCCCCATCAAAAGATGAAGAGCCAATTGAAAAAGAAGATGTAGCCGAGATTGAATCACTTGATCGATTATTTAAGCAATTACAACCTTTTGATAAAGATGTCAAACTTGAATCAGAATCACCCGAATTCAAGAAGAAATCAAATAAAGTTTTAGAATCCTTTGCAACTATCACTTCAAATTTAGAAAAGCAATTTGAAGAAACACAAGTTGAACCACAACCAATGACAGCCCATCAACTTCGTATTGAACGACCATTTGACAATACCATTATTACATTTAATCCATCTGCATCTAAAAAATTACAAGAAGTAATAAATGAACTTGCCGAAGGTCACACACTCATTATTCCCAGTGGAGCATATAGTCAACCAATTGAACTTAACAAAGGCATTCATTTGTTAGCTGATCAATCAGCTGATATCGTTGTTGCTGGCTCTGAAGAAGCATTTAAATGCCAAGCAGTTGGTGCCGTTATAGAAGGTTTTACATTCCATTACAAAGGAACCGATTCTGTTCCATCAGTATTAATATCACATGGTGAAGTCACATTTATAAACTGTAAATTTGTTGGATCTGAATCCCGTGCAGTCATTGTCAAGGGCTGTGCCTCCACCACCTTCATTAATTGTCAATTTGTTGATTCCAAAGATTGCAATATTGCGGTTATGGGCAATTCCATTGTCTACTGCAAGAACTGTACCATCAAATCGTCTGGCCAGAGCGGTGTTTACTTACAAGATGAAAGTTCATCGAAATTTATTGGTTGTAAAATTTCGAATAATAAGCAACATGGAGTCAGTATCCAAGACAAAGCGAGTGCCCTCTTCCAGAAGTGTACGATCACCAAGAACAAAATGCATGGTTTATATGTCACATCTACTAGTACCGAAATCATGATTCGTGAAAGTACTATTAGTGACCATGAAAATGGATTTGCAGTTGCGATGTATCAACAAGGAAAATGTTCTCTCACGTCGAATACAATCAAAGACAACTTAAAGGGTTCATTACTCTTATGCGAATTTTCGAATGTATTATCACTTAATAATAAGTTCATTAGTAACTCGAAAGATTTCTCTGCTATTTTAATGTCACAATCTGCTCAATGTATCTCAGAAGACGATGAAATTGTCGGCGCATGTAAGAATGGCATTAGCTTATCGAATGAGGCACAGTTCACTGGCAAAGGATTATCGATGAAAGGCATTTTGGGCAACGGTATCGTCCATTCAAAAGGCACCGTTGTAAAATTAGAACGATCCAATTTTGACTACACGAAAGCGGCTGCGATATCGTCCAAAGAAGGCTCAAGGATTGAGATGACCGATTGCACTTTTTCAAATGTTTCTGAAGATTCGGCGGTTGTATTGAATGGCGCTGTTAACGGCTTCATGAAGAATTGTAAAGTTAACAAATCCAAGACTGGCATATTAGCAGTTGCAGCGATTGGAGACTTTGTTATAACTAATTGTGATTTTAGTGATAATATTATACAAAGTGTTAATGCGAAAGATGGGTGTACATTACGATTTGAATCATGTAATTTCACTTCTACATTAGGCTCTAAGTCTAAGTTTAATGCTGTAATTCATAATGATTTAGAAATAGAAGTTAAGAAGCCAACAAATCCAATTTTCATTAATTGTAATTTCACTGTTTCAGAATGCGCAGGAGTACATATTACAAGTGGTTGCTCACCAATATTTAAAGGATGTAAATTCTCACAATCAGCAAATCAAGGCGCAGACATCAAAGGCTCATCGCCAATATTCGAAAACTGTGAATTCACTAACAACGGAATGGCAGCGATCTTAATCTATCAGCAAAGCAAAGTCGCAATCACTGGTTGTAAGATCACTTCGAACATGATGTCCGGACTTGTCATCAAAGAAGTTGGAACTAATGCCACGATTAAAGACACAGAAATTAGTTCGCATACTGCTTCTAATGGCTCTGCGGTACAAAATGGAGCGACAGCAACATTTGAAAATTGTAATTTCTTTAATAACTTGAAATATCATTTGATATCTGATCGCAAAGCTGTTGCGAATGTGATCGGATGCGATTTCCATTCAAGTGGTATTGGTAAAGGTGTAATCGCAAGTAACGAAGGTAAAATGAACATAAGTAAGAAGACAAAGATTCATGACGAGTCTATTGTAGGCGCAATGACATTCGACGGAGAATTAGTTATTGACGATTCAGACTTCTATGGATGTTCGCAAGAAGCAATTTACATTAGCGGCGCAAAGTCAAAGCTGACTATTACTGGAAGTAGAATCCATGATAATACACCAGATGGATTATTTGCTGCTGATGGTGAAATAATTGTGAAGCATAACGAGTTCTATAATCATTCAGGTCATGCAATTATCATCGATAAGAAAGTGTCACACCAATTACAAAATAACGTCTTCACAAACAATAAGGTAAAGGACGTACTGATGACTTGAGTAAAGTAACCAAAATATTCACTTTGTTTTAATCGTATTTATTATGAAATGCTTTCAATACTTTATTCGGAGTGTAATGATTTTTAAAAGCTTCGAAGGGTTGCCAAAACTTGGCGAGGTTCGGCTGATGAGGGAATTCTTGTGGAAACAATTCATAAATGATAAAAGTCAAAATATTCGTGTTTGCCTATAAAACTTGGCGAGGTTCGGTTGATGAGAGAATTCTTGTGGAAACAATTCATAAATGATAAAAGTCAAAATATTCAAACAGGCTGATAAATTACCCAAATTTTTATCTCCTGTATTTATTGTTGTACTGACATCATGAAGCATGTACTTTGGTAAAATCAGAGTGTTTGACAAAATGAAAAGTTTTGAATTCACCGATCAAAATCTATTTCTAACTGTTATTGAAATTTCGCAATATGTAACAAAAAAGTAGAAGAACTTAAATAAATCAGATCATAAGATTAATGTGGAAAAGAAGCTATACCTTTACAAGCTTTATTCTAGAACCTAAATCAAATTATCCAAAAGTTTTTCTGCATATAAATATAATTCCACACGCACTTGAATGTTTCAGGAGGTAAATTTCTGAAACAACTCACTAAATAAAAGTTATTACTAATTATGATTTTATTTTTACTGATTTTGTAAGTTTTATTTAATGTAAATATGAATTCCTTTCATACATATATATTTTATGCCTTATTATATGATAATAAATATATTTATATATGCGATATCTTTCAAATTTGTAATGTTCAAAAAACGATAATCGAATGTTTTAGTCAACTAAACATAGTCAATCAAATCTAGATTATTACATATATTTACTTATAGTCAATCTAAAGATATTTGAATTTAACGATTAATGTAATTTTAAATTATTTGAAATTCAGTTATAATATTCGGAATTTTTTCATATTATTATATACATCTTTAATATGGTCATCCATGAAAGCCAATATTGAAGTAGTTGAAATACTTCTTGCGCAAGAAGGAATTGATATTAATACTAAGTCTCCTCATGTCCTCATTCATCCGTTTTGTTTAATGTTTATCTTTACAATTTAATATTTTAAATAATATTTGGAATTTATATAAAATATTTAAAACTGCATTAATGTATGCATCTGAAAATGGTAAAGTAGAAATAGTTAAATTACTTCTTGATAAAGAAGGAATTGATATTGTTACAGGAAATGTTAATATATTTTAAATAATATTTATCTTAGTTATTTAAAATTTATAAATAATATTTGGAAATTATTCAATTTATTCGACACTGCACTTATTTTGGCAACAAAAAATTCTCATGTAGAAATTGTTCAATTACTTCGTGAAAAATCACATCGTCAATGTACGTTTTGTTAATAACTAAACAATAATTGCTAATGATAACCTGTTTGAATAGTCATCGGGATATAGACTTAATCTCGGGATAAATTAATAAAATTAAAGGTTAAATGTATTCGTTTTTTAACTAACCCTCTGACTCAAGCTATTGTAAATGGATGTACCGTTATTTTTTACAATGGGAGCCAATATACAGAAGATTGTCACGTACATTAGAATTATTCATAGCAACAAAATTTTTATCGTACTGCTATGATTGATTTGAGTTCAACCCCTTAACAATATTTGCGAAATCTTTTAAATGTTTGTTAAAATGGCATTCATCATGATGTGCTTTATTGTTTTTTTGATTATAAAATTGTACAATGAAGAAGAAGCATTATAAACAAAAAATGTATATATATACATTGAAATTTTTTTATATAATAATCTTGTTTACGCTTTGTTAATAAAGGGATTTTTTTTAAAAAAAACACTTAACACTCCATCAAGAAACTTGAACAAATTTATTCAATAAATGATTAACTCAGCTTGTTATAATGTTATAATTTTAAAGCTATTATTCAGATTTAAAAAAAAAAAAAATGTTTTATATAAAAAAATTTTATTCCTTTAATTTATTTAATATTGAAACATAATAACTAATAATATATTTAATTTCCCCAATAACCTGATCTTTCCATTACAGTTGGTATGACTGGGGACGAATCTCTTGTTCTATATGCTGATTGTTCTTTAAAGCTTTTTGTATATGTTGTATTTCCTGTCTTAAACGTTCTAGTGTCTCCAGGCACCCCTGCTCTAACCGTTTCGTTTGAATTGTAACCGCTGTTCCTTTTGGGTGCCATAGCCGTAACCGCCCTTTTCGGCGGTTGGTATGAAATCATGCTAACGGATTTGTATGGGTCTGGATCGAAGAGATTTTGGTATTCCGTTGTGTTCTTGAGCTTTAATTCTCTGACTGTGATAGGGGGAAGTTGTTCTGCTGTTACGTTAGAAAGAGGAAGCGTTTTTTCATGTGTCGGTTTGATGGAATCTGTAAAACCAGAATGTTGCATTGTAACATTACTCGGAATTCCGACTGTGCTTCGAGTCCTTGGTCGACTACAATATGATGTTTTCATGATTGAAATGGGTTCTTCAACTGGATCTTCGGGAATTGTGATGTGTTGCCTTGTAAATGAATTTTGCTCTTTTCTACCAACAGAAGGCGGACCATTGTCCCAAAGGCGCTCATATGATGTTGGCTTTTTTGAGTAAGCTGTGCCTGTTGTCGTTGATCCCCAATTTGGACCAGCTCCATGGTTTTCTGCATCAATTGGATTGTAGTGTGAAATCCTACTAAGCGCTAATCTATCAAGATGTGATGCATTTATTTCTCTTTCTTGTTGAGTTTTGATGCGCATTGCAGGAGATTCGTACAAAATATTTGCTTCTGGCTCATTCCAATAACCAGAGCGTTCCATTACAGAACGAGTGACTGGCCTGTCTCTATTAATGTTTCTATTAACAGCAGCAAGAGAATGAGTCTCATGTGAAGATGTGTTTCTGTAATCAGATCTGTCTTTTAATGGAGCTAAATCAAGTGGTGAAATGTGGTTGTTTGAAGAAAATCCTGTTCGAATATTTTGGGTTTGCGGATAAATCCCTGGAGTTATTGAACGAGATTGCGTAGTATTTGGACGTCTATAAGACGAAGCATAAGTAGTTGTATAGAAAGACATAACATCAGAATCACCTCCACGAGATTTTGCACGAGACATTTGCGGGTAACGTATTTGTCACTTTTTGTAATCCATTGTTGAAAATTATAAAATCGTTTTTTCATGTGTTTTTTTCCTTTATTTATACTATTAATTCATACTTATTTTTTATTAAAAAGATAAATCAAATAATATATGTTTGTGTTTATAATATTTTTTATATTTTTGATGTTTTTGTGGAATAATTTAAATATAATTCATATGATTTAATAAAAATTTGAATAATAAACATCACTACATATGCCATATTCTGATTGAAATATTTATGATGGGGAAAAAATTGAAAGTGATATTACATTTTTAAGTAAGAATATAAAAATTAAAAATTTCAAAAAGTGGATGTGGGGAACCATTTTTTATTTACCACATCCAACTTGATTTTTGCAGTTTATATTTTTTATGATTTTTTTTCAATATAAATTCTAGCAAACCGCAAAACATTCACTCATACAAATTCTTAGTAATTTCATAAAAAAACGAAATTTCCAGTTTTGATAATCAAAACTTATATATTTTGAATTCATAAATAATTTAGTTTGATAAATGTTCACCGATTATGCAACTTTAATGCCCCGTCGCCCATCAAAGAAACCCCATCCTCGAGTACCATTTTCGAAAGATGAAGATGAAAAATTAAAAGAATTAGTTAACCAATTCGGCACTAATTGGAATGTAGTTTCAGAAAAAATGGAAAACAGAAATCCTAGACAATGTAAAGAGCGGTGGACTCATTATTTATCACCGAATGTAATCATGAAACCTTGGACGACGGAAGAAGATGAATTTTTAAAAAGAAAACTTTTGGAGTTAGGTCCAAAATGGGTTAAATTATCAAGTTTTTTTCCTAATAGGACTGATATACAATTAAAGAATAGATGGTTTGTTTTGATGAGGAAAGAATGTAGACATAAAACAAAAACCGGAAGGAAGAAATACAGAAACATATCAGAAAATAATATTAATGGCGGTACTTTTCAAACGCCCCATGAGAATGAATTTACATTTAATCTTAACTCAAATGAGTTTCAGATATTTAATGATTTACTTGATAACATAAAATGGGAACAAGATTTCCAAGCATAATTTTCGTAAATAAAATTTAAAGTATCGATTATAAATATTTCTTTAATAAATAAATCATTTAAATCCAATCTCTTTTTATACTTTTATTTTTTAAAAGGTTTTGATAAGCAACAAAAGAATTAAATTTTAATGTAATTAAACATAGCAATTTGATGATTTCAACAATCACAATATAGTGAGTATATGTAACAGAAAAGATCTCTGTGTTGATTTCAATGCTAATTACTGTATAATGAGTAACATTATGCAATGATTTCAACCATATAATGAAATTTGTTTTCATCATTTTAATTAAATAAATAAAAAAATTTATATTAAATTATTATTTATAAATATTTCGGTAAATATCACTACAAAACATTTAATTTATTCCCTTTTCTCTCAACTTCTTCTTAGCCGCAACAACGTTCTGACGCATTTCGACCAGCTGCTTGTTCAGCTCCGCAATTTCCGCCCTCAGCTGCATAAACATTTCCTCCTTCTCGTCTTTGATCGTGTTGTACTTCTCCGCAATGACTCGCAGCTCTTTGGCTTCCTCCTCAATATCAGCAACACGCTGCGATGCCGCTTCCGACGAACGCGTCAACTCCTCGAGCTGCTTGTTATGCTCTTCGGCTTCTGCAGCTTTTGCATTCGTCAGCTCCTCAATCTGCTTGTTGAGCTCGTCTATTTCCGATTGTTTGGTATTTGTCAGTTCTTCCATTTGCTTGCTATGCTCTTCGGCCTCTGCAGCTTTGGCACTTGTTAACTCTTCAATTTGCTTATTATGCTCTTCGGCCTCTGCAGCCTTCGCACTCTTCAGCTCCTCAATTTGCTTGTTAAGCTCGTCTATTTCCGATTGTTTGGTATTTGTCAGTTCTTCCATTTGCTTGCTATGCTCTTCGGCCTCTGCAGCTTTGGCACTTGTTAACTCTTCAATTTGCTTATTATGTTCTTCGGCTTCTGCAGCTTTTGCATTCGTGAGCTCCTCAATTTGCTTGTTGAGCTCGTCTATTTCCGATTGTTTGGTATTTGTCAGTTCTTCCATTTGCTTGCTATGCTCTTCGGCCTCTGCAGCTTTGGCACTTGTTAACTCTTCAATTTGCTTATTATGCTCTTCGGCCTCTGCAGCCTTCGCACTCTTCAGCTCCTCAATTTGCTTGTTAAGCTCGTCTATTTCCGATTGTTTGGTATTTGTCAGTTCTTCCATTTGCTTGCTATGCTCTTCGGCCTCTGCAGCTTTGGCACTTGTTAACTCTTCAATTTGCTTATTATGTTCTTCGGCTTCTGCAGCTTTTGCATTCGTGAGCTCCTCAATTTGCTTGTTGAGCTCGTCTATTTCCGATTGTTTGGTATTTGTCAGTTCTTCTATTTGTTTATTATGTTCTTCGGCCTCTGCAGCCTTGGTATTTGTCAGTTCTTCTATTTGTTTATTATGCTCTTCGGCCTCTGCAGCCTTCGCATTCGTCAACTCCTCGATTTGCTTGTTGAGTTCGTCTATTTCTGTTTGTTTGGTATTTGTTAGTTCTTCCATTTGCTTATTATGTTCTTCGGCCTCTGCAGCCTTCGCATTCGTTAACTCTTCGATCTGCTGCTTATGTTTCTCTGCTTCTTCAGCGTTGGCATTGGTCAGTTCCTCAATTTGCTTATTGAGACTTTCAATTTCAGACTGCTTTGTGCTGTTCAGTTCTTCAATCTGTTTGTTATATCTCTCAGCTTCTGCATCTTTAGCATTTGTTATTTCTTCAATTTGTCTGTTGAGAGCGCCAACTTCTGCCGCTTTAGCATTTGTTATTTCTTCAATCTGCTTGCTATATTTCTCAGCTTCTGATATTTTTTCATTGGTTATTTCTTCTATTTGCTTGTTGAGGTTCTCTATTTCCGCTTGTTTTGTATTTGTTAGTTCCTCAATCTGCTTCTTATGCTCTTCGGCTTCTTCCAATTTCGCATTCGTTAATTCTTCGATTTGCTTCTTATGTTCATCAGCTTCTGACGCTTTGGCATTTGTTATTTCTTCAATCTGTTTGCTGAGGTTATCTATTTCTGTTTGCTTTGCATTTGTTAATTCTTCGATTTGTTTCTTTAGCTCGTCAATTTCCATTTGTTTACTATTTGTAAGCTCTTCGATATTCAGAGCGAATTTCTCTGCTTCATCTGCTTTGATTTTACTTAATTCTTCGATTTGCTTGTTGAGTTCTTCCGCTTCTGTTATTTTAGCATTAGTAATTTCATTGATTTTCATTTGCAATTGTTCTATTTCTGCTTGTTTACTATTTGTAAGATCTTCAATTTGTTTCTTATATTCATCTTCCGCTACATTTTTACTCTTCGTGAGTTCTTCATAGTTATTCTTCAAAACATCAATTTCAGCTTGCTTGGCAATTGCTAACTCTTCAATTTGACTTTGCAATCGATTTACTTCTTCTGCTTTTGCATTATTCAATTCTTCAATTTGTTTATTGAATTCTTCTGCTTCAGCTGCTTTCGCATTCGTAATTTCATTGATTTTCATTTGATATTGTTCTATTTCTGCTTGTTTACTATTTGTAAGCTCTTCGATATTCAGAGCGAATTTCTCTGCTTCATCTGCTTTCATTTTATTCAATTCTTCGATTTGCTTGCTGAGTTCTTCCGCTTCAGCTGTTTTTGCATTATTCAATTCTTCAATTTGATTTTGCAATTGTTCTGTTTCATTTGCTTTTGCATTATTCAATTCTTCAATTTGATTTTGTAATTGTTCTATTTCTGCTTGTTTACTATTTGTAAGTTCTTCAATTTGCTTTTGCAATGTTTCTGTTTCATTTGCTTTAGTATTTCTTAATTCATCAATTTGCTTATTAAGTTCTTCCGCTTCAGTTATTTTTACATTTGTTATTTCATTGATTTTAATTTGCAGTTCTTCAATTTGCTTCTTGTGTGCTTCGGATTCAGATTCTTTTGCAATATTTAATTCTTCAATTTGTTTATTCAGTTCTTCAATCTTCGAATTATTTACAGATGTAATTTCTTCAATTTGCCTTTGTAATGCTTCGATTTCCATTTGTTTGCTACTTTCAAGTTCCTCAATTTGTTTATTAAGTTCTTCAACTTTTGTATAACTTGCAGCCGTAATTTCCTCAATTTGCTTTTGCAGTCCTTCGGCTTCCATTTGCTTATTGCTTGTAAGTTCTGCAATTTTTCTTTGCAATTCTTCAGTTTCTATTACTTTATTGTTGTTCATTTCTTCTATCTGTTTTTGTAATGTTTCAATTTCTGCTGCTTTGGAAACATTTATTTCTTCGATTTGCTTTTGTAATGCTTCGATTTCTATCTGTTTATTATTTGTAATTTCCTCAATTTGCTTTTGAAGTGTTTCGTTCTCTGTTGTTTTGGATATGTTAATCTCTTCTATCTGCTTTTGTAATGTTTCGATTTCTGCCGCTTTTGCACTATTTAATTCTTCAATTTGCTTTTGTAGTTCTTCAGTTTCCATTTGTTTATTGTTTGTAATTTCTTCAATTTGCTTTTGTAATTCTTCAGTTTCCATTGTCTTTGCGTTGTTTAACTCTTCGATTTCTTTCTGTTTATTATTTGTAATTTCTTCGATTTGTTTTCGGAGTTCATTTATTTCATTTTGCTTTTCATCAGTTATTTCTTCGATTTTGTTTTGAAGAGTTTCAATTTCGGCGTTTTTAGCGTTTGTAATTTCTCCGATTTGTTGCATTAATCCGCCTGTTTCATTTTCTTTGTTATTTGTTAATTCTTCAATCAATTTCGACATTCTTTGTACTTCAGTTTCCTTCGATAACTTCAATTCTCCTATTGTGTTATGCAATTTCTCAATTTCTATTTGATTCGAATCAATTTGTCCTTCTAATGTTTGTTTGGATGCATTTAATTCATTAATTCGTTTTTGTAATTCATTAATTTCATTTTCTTTTGATAATTTTAATTCATTAATTTGATTTTGTAATTCGGAATTTTCTGCAATTTGTTTATTTGTTATTTCTTCGATTTGTTTTTGTAATATTTCTATTTCATTTTGCTTTGAATTATTTAAATCTTCAATTTGTTTATGTAATTCATTAACTTCATTTTCTTTTGTTAATTTTATTTCATTAATTTGATTTTGAAGTTCTTCTGTTTCCATTTGTTTCGAGTTTTCTAATTCTTTGATTCGATTTTGTAATGTTTCAATTTCGGACAGTTTCGAATTTGTTAATTCTTCGATTTCGTTTTGTTTTGCATTTGTTAACTCTTCAATTTGTTTACGTAATTCATTAATTTCATTTTCTTTCGTTGTTCTTATTTCATTAATTTGATTTTGCAATTCACCGCTTTCCGCTGTTTGATTATTCATTAGCTCTTCAATTCGCTTTTGTAGTGATTCAGTCTCGTTTTGTTTTGAAATTGTTAATTCTTCAATTTGCTTATGTAATTCATTTATTTCATTTTGGTGTTCTGAATTTTCTGTTTGTTTTATGTTTTCCAATTCTTCAATTCGCTTTTGCATTTCATTAACTTCATTTTCTTTTGATGATTTCAATTCATTAATTTGATTTTGAAGTTCACTTATTTCTGTTTGTTTAATACTTTCCAATTCTTCAATTCTCTTTTGTAATGATTCTGTTTCTTCTTTTCTCGAATTAGTTAACTCTTCAATTTGCTTACGTAATTCATTAATTTCATTTTCTTTCGTTGTTTTCATTTCATTAATTTGATTTTGTAATTCGCCGCTTTCTGCTGTTTGATTATTCATTAGCTCTTCAATTCGCTTTTGTAGTGATTCAGTCTCGTTTTGTTTTGAAATTGTTAATTCTTCAATCTGCTTATGTAATTCATTTATTTCATTTTCTTTCGATAATTTTAATTCATTAATTTGATTTTGCAATTCACTTATTTCTTTTTGTTTAATATTTTCCAATTCTTCAATTCGCTTTTGTAATGATTCTGTTTCTTCTTTTCTCGCATTAGTTATTTCCTCAATTTGCTTATTTAATTCATTAATTTCATTTTCTTTTTCCTTCTTTAATTCATTAATTTGATTTTGGAGTTCGCCGCTTTCTGCTGTTTGATTATTTTCTAATTCTTCAATTCTCTTTTGCATTACATTTATTTCGTTTTGTTTTTCTTTATTCAAATCTTCAATTTGCTTTTGCAATATTTCTATTTCGTTTTGCTTTGCATTAGTTAACTCTTCAATTTGTTTATTTAAATTATTAATTTCATTTTCTTTTTCTAATTTTAATTCATTTAATTGTTTCTTTAGTTCGCCACTTTCTGTTTTATTATTTTCCAATTCTTCAATTCTTTTATGTAAAATTTCTATTTCATTTTGTTTTTCACTCGTTAAATTTTCAATTTGTTTTTGTAATTCATTTGTTTCTATTTGTTTTACATTATTTAATTCATTAATTTTTCTTTGTAACTCATTAATTTCATTTTCATTTTCTTTTTTGATATTATTAATTTGAACATTTAATTTATCATTTTCTTCTTTTCTTTCATCAGTTAATTCTTTAATTTTTCGTTGCAAATTTTCTATTTCGTTTTGTTTTGTATAAGCCATTTCTTCGATATGTCTTTGTAACTCATTAATTTCGAATTCTTTCGATTTCTTAATTTCTTCAATTTGCATTTTCAGTTTTGCAATTTCATTTTCTTTTTCTTTCCTTATTGCATTAATTTGATTTTGTGCATCGCCGATTTTACCTTTACTATTTGCTAATTCATGAAGTCGTTTTTGGAGTTCAATAATCTCTTGTTGTTTGCCCATTATCATTTCTTCTTCATTCCGTTGTAGTTCGATCATAACTTGATCATGTTCCGCTTCAATGTTTTCGATTTTCTTTTTAAGTGCTTCAATTTCTTTGTTTTTATTCATTTCGATTTCTTTAATTTGTTTTGTTAATTCGGAAATTTTGGCTTCGTTTTGTTTATTGTTTTCATTTTGTTGCCCTTTGATACCTTTAATTAAATTATCTTTGCCTTCTATTGATTGTAATTTAGAACGAAGTTCATTTATAATTTTGGTATCTTCTTCGACCTTTTCTTGGAGTTGAGTTAATTCTTCTTTGATAATTGGATTTTGCATCTGGCAGATCTCGTATTGAGCAAGTTGCTCATCTGGAATAATTCGCTTCTTTAATTCTTCGATTTCTGACTTAAGAATTTCTTCTTGACTACTTCCACTTGTTTTCTGTGATTTGAGGATTTCTAGTTCTTTAGCTAAAGATTGTTCTCTTTGACGCGCTTGTAAAAGTTCTTCATTCAATTGTTCTCGTTCAGTATTAAAAAGATTTTTTTGTGTACGAAGAATTTCAAATTCATTGTGTTCTTCTTCTGTAAGCGCCCTTTCTTTGTAGTATTGTAATTGATCTTGTAATTGTTTGATTTGTTGTTGTACATTTGCTGGTGGCGGTTGTTGATGTATTGGTTGTGGTTGCTGAGGTACTTGTTGTGATGGATATTGTGGCTGCTGTTGCGGTTGTTGTGGTGGATGTTGTTGAGCCTGTTCATCTCTTCTTGAAAAGAGTTTTAGACCAGAAAATAGGCTCATCCAATTAAAATGTCACAACAACTTTTTTCTTTAAAAATTTATTGACATATTATTTTTTATTCAAATATATAAAAAGCCGTTTATTTTCACTTCAACAATTCTTTTATAACTTCATCTAAATCCTTATGGATCACAAGAGCATGCCTTTCGATAGGGTAATAGAATTTGCTTTCACAATCTAAGTTAATTCTTACCAATCTCCAATTCTTATTTTTGACAATGAATTCTTCAAAAGGAATCTTTAATGCACCAGGAGAGTTAAACCCAACTCCAAGCTCCAAAAGAACAATTTTTTTGTCCGCGTTTTCATTCAAAAATTTTTCATAATTTGGATATGTGATTAAATTTGGTCCTTCAACAAATAAATCATCTTTCCTTAAATGAGGAACCAACATTTTTCCACAGTGGGGGCACTTTGGGATATCACTTTCTTGTATTGCCAATGTTTCATGATTCATATTTTTCAACATATTTTGAACCATTTCATAGTTGTTGAAAACTTCTTGTGTACAAGGAACTGGGCATTGAAATTCACTGTAGTCTCCTTGCATTGCAAATAATTTTTTTGTATCAAATCCTGATTTAAGAAATTGTCCATCAACGTTTGTCGTTGCAACAAAATAGTTTTTATCTTTTACCAGCTTGAGTAAGTTTTGGTATATTTGTAAAGATTTTGTTTGATATCTCTCATTATTTATGTGAGTTGCCCAGAATGCATAATACTGAAGATAGTTTTCTTCTGTACATTCCCAAAAATTTCCAACACATTCCCATAGTGTCTTAAATCCAAGTTTATAATACTCTGGATAATGTTTTTTGAAGTATTTTGGATCAACGAAATTTAGTCCTCCTGCTGCTGAAAGTCCAGCTCCAGCACCAATTAGAATTCCTTGACATTTCTTAAGAATGTTTCTTACATGTTGGATTGATTTACTGCTTGACATTAAAATGAAGAAAATTCATTTTCATTTCCCTCCAAAAAAATTAACCATTCAAAATTGTTGTTCGGCCAATCTTTTTCAATGTTTTATTTATTCAAAAAGTGAATTGAGCAAGGAAATCAACAAGGAATCATCAGCGCATGCAGTAACATTTAACTCTTTTTAAAATGTTATAAAAAGAAAATTAATTTTCTCATATTTATCAAAATAAAAAAAAAAAAAAAAAGTATTTTGCATAATTTTCCATACAATTTGTATAATTTAATTGGCATTTTGCTGTGCAAGAAACATTGCACGCATTTCAAACACTGATAGGCCGTTTTCTGGAGTAAAATATAATTCTTCATTTTTTGCTCTTTCTTTGGTTCTCCTTTTTCTCTCCCTTTCTGCATTATGTATTGCCTCATTAATAATTTTCTGTGCCTTCTGCATTGCAATTTCGTATCTTCGTTGTGCTTTAGCAACATCTGTAGCAACGCTTGATCTTTCTCCCTTTTGTAAAAGACTATCTGATGTAACAACACCGTGAGCTGTAACAACTGCTGTCAAGCTTGGATTTACATGAACATTAGCTCGTTGGAATTGATTAAATTGATTAAATGTAATATTAGAAGCTGTAGCTTGATTATTTAAAGCAGCAAATCTTGTAGCATCCCCTGCGTAAAAGGCAGCATCAAGGTTGACATCTTTTGTTCTTTCTTTGAATTCTGGATCTACAGATGAACGCCATGCCAAATAAACACTTTCTGGAATACCTTTCATACCAAAAACAGAATTATCAGGAGACTCTCTGTCTGGAAGTGCATTGGGAACAGCTTTTAATATTTCTTTGTGAACTGTTGACATATGTGTTGCTAATGCAGAGGAATTTATCTTAACTCTTTTACACACAGGACATCTGAAGTGAACCATCTTTTGGTGTGCTATAAGCTGGTTTTCATCTACAAAACTTTTATTACAGAAATAGCACCAAATGGTGTTTTTGGTTGACATTGTAGAAACCGTTTACATTATATCCACGAACATTGCCCTTAATCCTTTATATAAGGTTACTAGATATTTTAAACATGATTTTTAATATTAATTTCTTAATAGGATTTTCTTACCAAATTATAGAAAGAATAAAATTCAAATTTGTGATTATTTCGAAATAGTTGACCTTTCCGATTGCGTTTCATAAATTATCATACAAACAGGAAGTGGTTTATGATTTTACTATTAAACGGTACAAACGATTTATATCGCGACTCATTTCAAGAAGATCTTCAACTTCATAGAGTTACAGCGTTCAAAAATTCGAACTTTCGATACACATTGTTTATTCACAATTTTCAATTATGGAACATGTTTTTGTGGGACAATGCATTGAATTGATCATTGAATGATTCAGCGATTGAATAATTGTATGAATTCGGTTACGACTGACTAATGTTTGTTCGTTACAGCCAAAAACCCATATCTCTAATGCTAAAATTATCAAGCCCACTTGTATTTTTTATCATCAATTTAAGCACATTTCTAAGACAGCTGATATCATTAACATATACCATTTTGACATTTTTCAAGCATTTATCAAAATTATTTCTTATCAAATTCAGTTTTTATAAGAAAAAGAAAAGCAACCATTTATTTTCTCATAGAAATGAATATCCTAATTACAGCTTTTTAAGAATCGAAAATATCAAATATTTTGTACCTATTGCTTTTGTTTTATTTTTTGCGCATTCGCTTCAAGAATTCGATGAAAATACAAAAACACTTACCATTAGCAATGAAGATGACTTTAATTCACCATATAAAAATATATCTTATTACATAATTATTGAAAATCAAATAACCCAAATACCAGATGAAGCATTTGCCGGATGTAACTTAATTAAGAGTATTAACATTGGAAATTCCGTTAAGACGATTGGTTCAAGAGCATTTTATTGGTGCTCAAATCTATCGGAGATCAATCTCGGGGCAAATATAGAAACAATTGGAGGACATGCATTTTATAGATGCACTTCTATAACTAACATGATAATCCCTGATGACGTCGCAATAATTGATGAGTATACATTTTCTTATTGTACACATCTAATAACATGTGCTATCGGCAAAAATGTTCAAACAATTTCATCAAATGCATTTGAAGAATGTTCGATAACAAGCATTGTAATTCCTGATTCAGTTGAAACAATTGAGAGCAATGCATTCAAGCGATGTACTAAGTTGCAAACAGTTACATTCGGAAACCGAGTAAAATCATTTGGAAGTTCTATATTTGATTCATGTTATGTGCTTGTAAGTGTTATAATTCCAAAATTAGTTACGATAATTGAAACTTCTGATTTTTACTCTTGTAGTAAATTAGAAGAAGTTCAAATCGATGGAAATATTAAACAAATCAATCGAAATGCATTTTTTGAGTGTGACTCCTTAAAAACCATCGAAATTCCAGATTCTACACAATTGATTGGCAATTATGCATTTCAGAATTGTGATGTTTTACATACAGTTATAATTGGAGAAAGTGTAAATGAAATTGGAAATGGCGCATTTATGTATTGCGGATATCTTAAATGCATATATTTTAATGGTACAAAGCAACCAGCTACAATCGGATCGAATGCCTTTTTATCAATAGATACATCTCCATATATAATCGTGACAAATAAATATACAGAGAAAACCTTTGTCGGATATCAAGTTATTACTGATGCACCAAGTGAATGCATACCACCAACAAACACATTTTCACAGTCGAATACATTTGCTAAATCAAATACATTTACACAAAGTAATACATTTACTCAAAGTAATACATTTACACAAAGTAATACATTTACTCAAAGTAATACATTTACTCAAAGTAATACATTTACACAAAGTAATACATTTACTCAAAGTAATACATTTACTCAAAGTAATACATTTACTCAAAGTAATACATTTACACAAAGTAATACATTTACACAAAGTAATACATTTACACAAAGTAATACATTTACTCAAAGTAATACATTTACTCAAAGTAATACATTTACTCAAAGTAATACATTTACTCAAAGTAATACATATACTGAGTCAGACACATTAACATTAAATTCATATCCTCAATCAAGTACGCATTTTGAATCAATTGTAACATCAGAATCAAATACGAATGCAAATACAAATTCAATTTCAAATTCATATGTTACAATAACACATTCATTCACATTAATGTATTCATTTTCAATAACTGAAACACAAGTTCCGGAGAAATCAATTTTATCAAGTTATATATATTCCATATTTAATTCAACTTACACTAATGTTATCACAAACATTATATATTACGAATATTCTGTTATTAAGTATACAACACTTATTGGATATTATTCCGATTTCTTCACGATATTTTATGAGGCTCCATCATCGATAAATGATAATAAACAAACAATAATGATAGTAATTATTGTATGCGCTATAGTGGCAGTAGTTATTGTTGTAGCTTTGATCATTTTATTCGTTCGTATCATGAAAAAGAAACAAAATAATGATATCGAATTAAGTGAAGGATCTTATGAAGTAAAACAGCCCGAAAATATGAATTCGTGTTCAACAGGATTTAACACAATAGAAGTAGAAAATGATCCGTTCGCTAATGATTTCAATGAACCGGATTTCAATGTTGTATCACTATAAACATATCAATTACTTTGATTTTTTTCGAAGTAATTCGGACCTTAATATATAAATAAAATTGAATAATTCAATGTAAATTTATGTTTAAGTGTTTTTAAAAGTGAGAAAAATATAAGCAATGCAAATAAGTATTACCCTGTAAAATGTGTATATTTAAAATTAGAAAAGAAGATTCAACTACGACTAATCTCATTTTTTAAATGAAACATTTTTTTTGCGAAAATTATTGCATTCCAAATTTATCAGTTAAAATTTAAAATTAACAATAAAGAAATAACATTTGAAACCATTATAACAGCAGAGGGAAAAATGGAGATTGTTTTATAATAATGTACTCATTAATTGATGTAGAAAGTTATCATAATGTAAAAGACTTTTATGAACTCATTAAAAATATAAAAGGTGAAAAATGTGCACCAATTGTAATTTGTGGGAATAAATGTGATCTTCAAGAGGAACGCTTAGTAAGCAAAAGAGAAGGATAAAAACTTGAATTGAAACTTCAGCATTAGATATATAAATATTCGAGAAATGTTTGAAACTATTGTTAGAAAGTAATCAATAAAAATAAAATGTGCGCCAACAGTATAAAAAAAACACAATGAAATATATTTTTTTGTGAGAATCATATTTTCTTGTGTCTAAATAGAACCAAACCTATTTATAGCTAAACAAATGTTCTAAGTAAACTGGATTCATATATATTACGTTCTGATTTATTGGTTATTTATTGTTGCAACATTTTAATAACAAATGTTTCTTTTCGCCTATCTTCGAGTGATTGTTGTATTGAGATATGAAAAATGTTAAAAAATACAGTTGATAAAGTTCTGTACCTTTCTATTGAACAACTTTCTTTTCATATAATAATTATACACTTATAGATAAAATTTTTAATGAAAAACATTCATTTTATTTTATAATTTATTATTATGTACAAATTGAATATAATCATCGACAGTTCCACTTGGATTTAGTATTTGCCAATCAATGAGTTCATTTATCAGTTGTGCTAGCTGTGGCCCTGGCTTCACATTGTGCACCTTTGCTAAGTCTTTCCCATTGAGCAGTGGTTTGATTTCATACACATTACAAAGATTTTCACTTTCAACAAATGGAACAAATTCATTATCAAAGAAATTCGAAATGCCTTCTTCAAAAATGAGAAGACGCGAAAACTTCCATAGTTTTCCAGTAGCTCTTATCCATCTTCCACATGTTAATCTATCTAATTGAGTAATTTGTGGAAATGTGAATGATCCAAGTAGAATCGAATTAGCAACATGATAAACTTCTGTGCTAACATGTAAGTTACGAAGTAACGCACATTCTAAAGGAGGAATCTTCTTTCTTCGATTTATTGGATCTGAAACATTTTCATTTCTATAAATAGGGCAATAAACGGTCGCCAGCGTGATGGGATAATGGAAATCGCCGCAAAGAAGTGGCTCAACTAAAGATGCTCGACTAAGAAAATCTTCCTCATTTAGATTCCATTCATTGTTCGAATCAAAAATCTCATAGAATAATTGAGATTGAATGAGGTATCGAACATATTGAAATGGATTTGGTCCTTTAAGTGCTTTGGCAAGTTCAAGTTCGATTCGGGGCTTAGTAAGCTTCCGTGAAAAATCTTCTTTGACACTTTGAGCTGCAGTAATTATTTCTGGATCAACATCAAAACTAAATCTGGAAGCAAAACGGAAAGAACGAAGAATCCTTAATGGATCATCAGAAAAAGATAAGCGTGGATCATAAGTAGTGCGTATTATTTGTTGTGTAATATCTTGAATTCCAGTTTGAAAATCTTCAACTTTGCGTTCATTTATATTGTAAAAGAGAGAATTAATTGTAACATCTCTTCTTAGCGAATCTTCGGCTGGTGTTCCAATTCGAATATTTGGAATTCGAGAATCTTCTGAATATTCATCACATCTGAGCTGACAAACATCAATCCAAAAGTCTCCAAAAAGACATATCTTTGCTGATTCAAGATGTTCTGATTGAGAAGGATTTGTTTGAACCTTTGCTTTTGTTAATTCCTGCATCTTTAATGCAAATTGTGGTCCCGAGGCGTTTTCAACGGACACATCAAGATCATCTGATTCCATGCCAAGAATTTTATCACGAACCCATCCGCCAACAGCACGAACAATAACAGGAGGATTAAAATGATTGCAAACATTTCTTAAAAGTTCGAATGCATTTTTTTCTTGCTGGGTAAGATTTTCTTCTGATTCAAGTCTTTTAATGTTTTCAAGAATAAATTCTTGATCCATAAAAGAGAGCTGGAACAAGGGCACCCCAAAACCTTTATAACAAAAAGTTGGAAGATAAACCATTCAATAAATTCGAGTAAGGCTATCGTTGTGCTGAAGAAACATGAGCACAATTCTTTCTTTCATAGCTAAATTAATTTCAAATAATCGTGATGATGATCTTCGTGAGTTCATAGTTGCATACTTTCTTGAGGAAAAAGCATTTTCTGTTGTTGAAAAAGTTGTTCCAAATTCAGGATTTCCAGGAGGAAAATTCCTTCAAAAATCTAAGATCAATAATCCTAAAACAGGAAAGCCATATCAACCTGAAGAGGTCGGAATTGGCGAAGAGGTTAACTTAAATGGTTGGAGATTCAAACTGATCGGTGCAACAGAAGGAACACTTCGCGCTATGGAGGCTAATTCAGAAACGTTCTCACGTTCTGATTTGGCATCATTTCTTCTTCCAATTTCAGAAAAACTTAAACATAAAACTAATGATCTAAGGATGGCCTTCCAAGAAAAAGATAAATTTAAACGTGGAAGGGTACAGCGTGATCAAGTTGATCCAATTTTATCTAAATTTGGTATAAATTTGGGTCCACAAGAATCAATAACATTATTCAGAAGATACCAATTTGCTGACAGCAATTTGTTTGAATACAATGACTTTATTGATAATATCAAATGAATGGAAAGTAAAAATAAATAAAAAAATTTTTTTTGATTCTAAATTAATTACCTCTTCAAGATTTTTTGGTTTATCTGAAAATCCTTATAAGAAAAGACAAGATATGATTAATCTTAAATTGTTGGATTTTAACTAAAAAAATCTTCTTTTTTTTGGTCTAATAACGAACCAAATTTTTCATTTCAATGATCAGAGATTTGAGCTCTTTTCTTGATGAAATTCGGCAACAAACAGAAAACAAAGAAAATGTTTTCATCGAGTTCCAAAGGTTAGTTCAAAGATTTAATGATGGAGAAAGTTCACAAAATTTAATTCCGGAATTAATTAATCTTTTTAAAAATGATCCTAAAATAGTGGAAAAATTAATAGAGTTCAGTGGAAAATCTAGCATGAAAGAGTTTCAACAATATACAAATCTTAAAAATGAAGTATCTAAATTTTTTCAAATTATTCCAAACACCTCTCCATTTTTTCCAGTTAAAGAATCTCTCAACCAATTTATATCAACCTTGTTCCTCCTTGCAATTCAAGAAATTATTCCTATTTCATTTTTGATCTTTAAAATTTCAAATTTAAATCCACCTCTTCCATCTCAAATCACATCCAAAATAACACAAGCCATGACAAAACTTACATCAAAAATCCATTTTTTACGAATGATTTTTTATGATTCTCTTCCCCCTCCAAAAAACAACCCCACCATTATTAAACCGTCAATTTTGATTCCAACCGAAATACAATTCTTAGTTATAGTAAATTTTCAATTGGATGCCACAAAAATTCAAAAGTTTATTGAACTCCTCACATTGTTTTCTTGTGGTTTCATATCAGTGGAAAACTTCACCTTAATGCTCAATCTCCTTGATAATTCTCTTTCTAATTTCATCGATTTATTAATAGATCCAGTAAATCCAAAATGTTTACATCCTTCCCATTTAGTTAAAACGATCAATCAAATTGGAATTGATTTAAATCAACAAAAATTATTTTTTGGAAATCAATTATTAGAATCATTAAAAAGAGTTTCACCATTATATGGCAATAATTTATTGGAATCTGCTTATTTTTTTGAGCGTACAACAGAAGAAGAATATTTAAGTAAAGAATCGCAACAAATTTCGGAACTTCAAAGTATTCAATATTTTAATTCTTATAAAAGTTGCATACATTATCTCCGTAATAAAGGGGAACTTGATAAATCAATTGAAATCACATTAAAATCATTATATGGTAATTATGCGCCTTCTTTAAGAGATTTTTCTCAATCACTTCCTTTCATTAATATATTTAATAAAAGATGTTTTAACTTAGCTTTAAATTCACATAAAAAATTGCATTATTTTTTATGTGATCAATTAAGAACAAATAATTTCGATTCACCTGAATGGAGAAAATCATATTTTTCATTAATGAAATTTTCATTTGTTTTTCATCATATTATATTGTTGCAAAACATATATATAATTTCCGATGCAGATATATTGACAAGACAATTTTTAGCCGAATTTTTAAAACATTTTCAAAATCTTGATGAAAAATTTAATGCATTTCTGTGTATTTTAAATGAAGGAACATTTTATTGTGGGAAAGAAATAGTTTTTGCGATTCATTATTATTTCGAAATCGAAAAATTATTAAATAATTTTGATGATGTGCAAATTTGTATTACTGATTTCGCGCATACTATTTTTGAAGAGAACTTTGTAATAGAAGACGAAATTGTAAACATTGATATTCCTGCATTAAATTTCGCAAAAGCATTAAACAAAGCAGAAATAACAATTTTTATGAACGTTACTGAATGTTTTTCATTAGAAAATGAAGACTTTTTGTTCGAGGTAAGAAATATTGGAAACGAAATATTGATAAAATCATTTGTAAATCCTATGACGTAGAAATTATATATAATAGAAATATATTAATATAATTTTAATTAAAGAAAATTATAGAGTAAAATTAGATTAAAATATATAAATAAAAATATTGTAAATTTTCATTTCTTTTAAGATTTTTTGTAATGTACTAATTTAATTTATCAATATTTATATATAAGATATTATTAAAAAAGTGATTTCATTAAGAAAATTTCATATCTAATTCCAACAAAATTTCCATTATAAACTCAAAAATATATAATAATTAAATTGAGATTTCATATCATATATTAAATTTTTATGATAAAATTTTCTTTATTTATATAATACAAACAAATATATTTTTATTCAATAACAATAATATATTTATGTTTTTTATCTCTCATGAAAGCTTGATTTATGTGTATTCTTTTTTAAGAATTTTTCAAGTAGTTTTACAATTTTGTCTTGTGATTTTTCAGCTGCAAGAATAAGGGCTGTTTCAAAATATTATAATGAATTCCAAATGTTTTTATAAAATCCTAAAAATTTGGAGAAAACTTCAAATAAAATAAGGAAATATTTTTAATATTTACATTAATTCCTTTATATTTAAGAAGTATCTTAATAATTTTTGTTAATCCATAAAATGATACAATCATAAGTGCTGTATTAAACTAATTACATAAATTCCAATTTATATTGTAAAACATAAAATTAAAGTAAAAAAGCATCAAATTAAACAATATAATATTTTTTTGCATTAATATCAATTTCATTACGAGCAAGAAGTAATTTTATAATTTCTTTGTATCCATTTTTGGGAAGCAATCATTAAAGCTGTCCAAAATAATATAAATTTATTCCAACAACTATTTACAAACAGAAAATTATATAAACAAACTTTAAAGATAATGAATTAACATCTTTTGTATTAACATCAATGCATTTTTGTTCAAGAAGTAATTTTATGATTTCAGTTTCGCCTGAAAATGATACGTACATTAATGCAGTTCGAAATTACATAAACATATTCCAAATTTTTCATTAGAACAAAGAACAAACAAATTGAATTATAAGCAAAACAAAAAAATATCTTTAGCATTGATATCAATACCATTTTGATTTAAAATATATTTTACAAGTTCAATATTATGTGATTGTGAAGAAAAAACTAAAATATTTTTTGGGATTTTATTTTTAATAAGAAAATGCAGAGTGGTTCCAACTTGAGAAGATGATCACTCAGAAATTTTGTTTCAACTTTTTAAGGTATTTAGAATCAAATTATAAATTTTTTTCATCAATTAAATATTCTTATATTACTTTTCACTTTTCATTTATGTATAAAATTTTAATATATTTTCAAAAATTAGAAATATCAAAAAAAAAGATTTCGATTGATATTTCATTTAGCATATATATTTTAATTGTATCTTTGATTGTGTTTATTATCGTTCAATTAATATTTGGTTTTATTTATTTGATAATGAGAAAATCGGGCATAAATTTCATACAATGTTGCTAAAATTCTTCCTATGTCTTTTAATTGGCCCTACAGATTGCAACTAAATTTTAATATCATGTATCATGTTTCTGATATTTTATTATATAATATTTTCAAAGAACTCTACCGTGTGGATTTAGAGACATTTTTATTTTTGTATAATGCTTTTAAGACTTGTGTAAACAATTCAAAAATAGGTTGGTTATTTGCTATTTGAATTCATTTTGATCGTAAAAAAGTGGAATCAAATTTCACATGCATTTTTGTACAACTTTTTCTGGAAAATGAGAGAGTAGAATGTACTAAAACTTTAATCATATAAACTAGATACATATGACTATAATATATTAAAATATAAAACGAATCTATAGGGCCATTTTTCTAAAAAAACAAAAATAAAATGGAAAAATTTAATCATTTTTCATCTGTCACTTTTTGAAATGGAAAGAAAGAATCCAATTATGGACAAATACAACGATAAAAGAGAGAAAAAGTAGCAAGTTGCAATTCGCAATCTCAAGGTGAATATTGTTTTGCCAAAAAAGGAAATTGTTCGCACAGATCAATCCACAAGTCCAATCCCTATTCTTGATCAACGAGCAACAAATGCAACACCAATTCTTCAAGAAATCAATAAGAATGTAAATAAGCCAGCAAAAGGCAGGAGATATTCCGTTGCAATCATGATTTTCTCGTTACTTGTGATGTACTTTTCCCCATCGGCGTATTCAATTTTAAGAAGAACTTTGACAGGCCTTCCATTATTTTCATCACTTTACAACTCAAGAGCAAAGAGATTTTAGACCGTTCAGAATTTCTTTTAAAAACCGAAAAATTGTCTCAAATTTTGGAGACATATTCCAAAGAAAACAATATTTAAAATACAGAAAAAATCAAAGCAATAATCTCCGTTGATGCAGCCAGTGTTACACAGTCCAATAACATTTTTTCTTCAGGAAGAGTTGCTGGCTTGATCGAAGAAATCAACATTTCTCAGGATGAAGTAGAAAAATTGAAAAACTCATATCAAAAATTCGAACAATTTTTGATAAACAATTCAAAATCAACATTAAAGGCTGCTTTTGTTTTCCAGCTTCAACCTTTGGACAAAATTTACCCCTGCTTAATTATACACGTTATACCATGGAACACGGGGAAAGAAAATCCTAAAATCGTCCAAAAGTTAGACGAATTGAAAAAAATTATTGAAAAAAATAGCAATTTTGCAATTATTGGATATGCAGCTGATGGAGACAACTCAAATCGTCACTTTTTAAGAAATTTGGCTTTCAATGGTATACGGAAAAGTGACGATGTTTGTTTCTTTCTGATAACCTTCATCTTATGAAAAGGGGAAGATATTGGTTTTTGAAAAACATTAATAAAATAGCAACCAATGTCAATCAATTCATTTCAGATTTTTGTGTTCAATATAATATACCTTCAATCGTGATGTCAAACGAAAAAATCACGAAAATGCATGATTCTTTGCCAATTCGGGTTTTTGATCTCAAAGTTCTTTTGAAATCAGTTATTGAAGGTCATAATCTAATTTTCAGTTATATTTTCCCATGGTCTCTTTTTATGACTTCAATTAATTCCAAAAATATTTCAATGGAAAAACGATACAAATACCTTCTGATTGTATTGAATAATTATTTCAATTGGTTCTCACAACTTTATGATCAGAACTTGGTCATTGATACCAAAGGAACAATTTTAAGCTTGCTTAGTGTTTTTAAAAATATGAAAGGGACACACACACTAACAGCATATCCTTAGCTTGGTGCGTTGCACTCGCTCGCGGCTAAGCTGAACATAGATGATCCCGAAGTGTGTGTTTTGGTCCGCTTTTTCGTTGCTACTACATGATACCCATTAATATTATCCTCTACATTCCATCAAGTCATCAAGCATTTATTGTATCATTCATGGCGGCATCAAAATCATGATTTTTCATGATGCAAAAGCTGAACCAAAAAATTTTCATTTTTGGGGTAGGTCTCAGAAATGGCACTTCTATCTTGCACATGTGCAGGATGCAGAATCTTTCAAAAATGAATCATTATTGAAGAACGGAAGTCCAAAAAAGCTGAACAAAAAAATGTCAGGTGGTTCAGCATACCTCATTTAATCCGACACATGTGTCGGATGCAGAATCCTTCAAAAATGAATCAAAATTGAACGTCAGAGCTGAACAAAAAAATGATCAACCCTTAATTTCAAAAATGACTGAAATCAGTGATTTTTCATGGTTTTCAACGTGTATATCGTGTAAAAAGCGTAGTTTTGCCATTCAACGTAAAATCCTTCAAAAATGAATAATTATTGAAGAACGGAAGTCCAAAAAAGCTGAACAAAAAAATGTCAGGTGGTTCAGCATACCTCATTTTATCTGACACATGTGTCGGATGCAGAACCATTCAAAAATGAATCATAATTGAAGGACGGAAGTTAATCCTGGAGTTTTAGATAAAAATAGAAGGACGGAAGTATGATAACATTTGAAATAATAATAAATTCTGATTCGACGGGTATAAGTAATGAGTATCAGTAATGAGTATTAGTAATGAAATTCAGTAATGACAACATTGATGCTAGCGTCGACGGTTCTACCAAATGTGCTTCATTAATGATTGAAATATTCTTTCTCCACTTCCGATCGAATTTGTGGTGTAGCTTGACGTAAAAATAAAAGGTGACAGGATTCTGTCATCACGACCAAAATCACATATCAAATATATTTTTAGAATTTACATCAACAGGAGAATCTAAAATTTGTGTTAATTCTCCTTTAAATTGATCAGGGATTGAGAAATTAGAATTTGCTTTTCCCGAATAACTCTCTACTGATTTGAGCTTTGTTCCTATGTCATTAATTTTAGCAATTAATTCATCAGTAATTGTTTTAATAATGTCAGATCTTGCCGCCATATATTTATTATTAAGTTCTGCCGGAGCAATGTTTACTAATTTCTTTTCACACACTTTTGCTAAAACATTATTAACAAATTTAATGTCGGCAGAATGTAACAACTTTAATGTCTTATCATAAAATTTTACTCCGACAAGAATAATGTGTTGAATAATATATTTCTCCGATTTCTTATTCAATTTAATGTTTTCAGAGTGGTTATATTTAGATTCAACAGCAGCATATTCTTGTACTTTGTACTTACTAATTAAATAATTATGAAAATCTTCCATTTACTTATCCGTGAATTAATAATTTTTATAAAATTAAAACAATGCGAAAAAATAAATTATCGGAAGTAGATAAAAAATTTGATGATATAGAATCAATGTTTGAAAAACTTGAGCAAAAGAATATGGAAGTATTAAATAATGCACAGATAAAACTTATTCACGACAGATTTATTTTTTTTGCACAGAATGGTATAAGTGCATTTATCGCACCAATGGGCAGTGGGAAGAGATATACATATTTAAAACTTGCTGCTAAACAAGAAGTACTATTTAATGAGCCTTTCTTCGAGCTAATAACAATTTGCAGCACAAGTAATAAATTCGATGAAACAGTAAACATTTATAAAGAAGTGATTAAAAAGAGTAAGCTCGTTGCCGTAAAAGATACTCAGTTACTCGACTGGTTAAATATGTATATGAGACGGATTTTAAAATATAATTCGATCATTAAATATATCAACAGCAATTTTAAAGAGACTGACAAAGAAGTAAAAAGATTATTTACAAAACATAATTTAAACAATCAAAAGAAAAGATTAAAATATGTTGCCGAAAAGTTGGCAAAATATTTGTGGAGAACTTATCCTCACCGTTGCTGGCTCATTCTTGATGACTTTGCATCACATCCATTACTGAGGAATAAAGAAACGGAGATATCAAGGTTATTAAAGAAGCTCAGGCATTTTAATATTAATGTTACCATATGTGTTCAAACAGTGAAGAGTATCCCAAAAGATATTAAAAGAACATTGTCAGACATTGTATTATTTAATGGGATCGGATATGAAAACTTCTTCGATCTGTTAAAAGAATCACCTGCGAGTGTGTTTGATGCAAAAAAATTATGGCAAGAGTTTAGTAGATTAAAAGATCCTCACGCAACATTTACACTTCACATTAAAGCGAAGAGAGTAATAGTAAATCAAATAATAAAATAAAAAATTTATTTTTGTTGTTATTGCTCTTACTTCAGCGATTGCTTTCGCTTTGCTCAATAGCGAATAAATTATCATCAGGAAGACCTTGGACGCTTATGGTAATGTATAATGGATTCAATAAATGAACTTCATGAAGATTAGCATCAACTAGTGTTAATTGTAAATGTGATAGATCATTACTGTTTAATTCGATTCCAAAATCAGCGTTCGATACTATTATCGGAAAGTTTGCTGAAAATGAGTTATTAATTCTTAGAACAATTTTTGATATGTTAATTGTTTCATTAAGATTTCGATATGAACTTTTCCCGACATTTGAAAGAAGATATAGAACAGGAGTTGATAAGATGTTTCCGACACTTTCAGCAATAATCTCATATTGTTCATTATAAGATGCAGGAATAGGAAGTACTTGAGAATATAATCCGGATATTTGAATAATATTATATGATGCACTGTTGATAGTAAAGGCTGTGTCGGAGCTGAAAACAATTCTTCCCGCTTCATCAACTTCAGAAGTTACACCTGATTCTTGGATGAGTGAGTTTAACAGAAGTATAAATGTTTGTGAATTGAGGTCTGTGTAATCAATCGTGAAATAATATTTTTTCTTGTTTATTTGTATAAAATCATCTTTCTCAATCACAACAATAGAACATTTTGTCGTTAATGACGTAACAATCATTTTGGCTAGTCTTGTCGGTGGTGATGGAAGATTAACGTCGATTCTATTATAATGTGCAGCATCATAAGAAGATATTGTGTAATCAATTACAGCATTATACATTTTGTAAAAATAAAATTTTTATTTTATTAAAATGTCATTTGTTGGTGTTTGGTTTTGTGTCATTGGAACAATATATGGTTTAAATTCTGTTGTAAAAACTTTATTGAAAGCTTATGAAATATTTAATGTTGAAGACGAAGAGGATGAAATGTCGGAAGAAATTAAAAACACTATGTACTCATAAAACAACAGTTTTACGATAATTATATAAGAATACTAATTGAATAATAAATCGACAATATTTAGGATAAACATTATATTCACCATTTGTCGTAAAACGTATGTTAAAAGTGCTACCATCAGTAGGAGCATTATATAATACTGTGAGCTTTTCGTAAAAGTCTACTTTAATTCCGATAAATATTTTTTTTGAATCACTAAATGATGCATGAAATTCAATACATTTTCTGTTCCAAACATTACGAAATACTTTTGTATGTGATGGATTTGATAGAAAATTTATATCAGTTACATCTTGATTAAGGAATCTCAAAAATTCTTTAGTATTTATATTAGTGGATGCAGCATCAAATATCAAAAAATTAGCGGGAACTGATTCTGTATCATCACTACCGACATAATCACAAAATAATAATGAAATTCCGCTATCATCATAAGTATAATGTAATCTATAACTAGCAAATAATGAATTAAAGTCGTTACATATTCCTGTTAATATCTCAAGTAAAGTGTTTTGTGCCATTACTTGAAATGATATTGTTTTCGGTGATGGCGACGACCCTGATACACTTTCGAGCTTCACTACATTAGAACGTAAAAATATAACATGTGTTGTTGGTATAACGTCAAGTCGACGAATACTCATCGCTTTATTCTGTGAAGGAGATTCTAACCAACGTTGAGGATAACGGAATGTGTAATAGTTCTGTTCGTTGAGTGTTTCATACTTATCAATGTCGAGATTTGTATAATTTTCTTCAATCGGAAATTGTGATGCAGTTGTGCTCAATTGATTTTCAGTTTTGAACATTTTTATTTTATTAAAATGTCAAATTCACAGTTTGAAAAAATCGAAAATATAGTTAGAGCATTAATGAATAAAAATAGTGTTGTTTACAGTAATCACAGCAAAACAACCGACACTTTGTCAAATGGTATTCGTACGTTACAGATAAACAGTTATGATAAAAGTTTTGTTTTCACATATGGCAGGAATCATGTTGTAATATCTCCGTTAGATAATAGTATCAAAAATTTGAAGTATATAAATGATAATATTAAAGTTGATGATATACTTACCGGAGAAAATATAATGAAAAATGTATATATAATGAAAATGTTCAGTTATATTAATAATGTTTTAAATTAATATAAACAATTTGTAAAAATTAGTGAGGATAATAATAATGTTACAATTAATAATCTTATTATTGATACCATTAATGGTTATTCAACAGATGATTTCGCATCTAAGAAGCACAAACATAATGATGAATACTCTCCATTAAATCATACGCATGAAATTATTAATAATGATTAATTTATCAACAATAGCATTGTAGCAAATTATATTAACGGATATTATATTCTAAATAGTATTGGCGGAGGTTCTAATATAACAATAAATGTTCCATCAATCGCGACTATTAAATCAGATGGTGTAATGGAAGTAGGAGAATATATTGATTTTCATTATAGAGATGATTATAATAAAGATAACACTTGGAGGATTAGAGCTATAACTGATACATTAAGTTTTAAAGCATAAGGTGGGAGTACAATAAGTTTTAGTAATAATGGTAACATAAATGTTACTACAATAAATGGTATTGATACCGATAACATATCTTTGACAAGTCATAATCATGATGATAGATATTTATTAATAAATCATATACATAGTGATTATTTAACAAGTGCTAATTCAGAAAATATTAATAACAAATTAACGGGCATTTATTATAATGAAACACTTATAGGAGTTGATGAAGAAGAAGAAGATATATATGAAAAATATACTGTAATTAATCAAGATTATATAGTTAATGGTACAATTAATGATATTAATACTGATAACATAGCACTTATAGAAGATGGGGTGCTGAGCATCGGAGATGTTGTACTATTCGATAATGGTATTAATGTATCAACTTATGATAATACCACAGAAGAAAAAATTACGGAAAACAATTTGTTGATAAATATCCCAAATGGTAATAGTATCATGTTTAAAGATAGCGGTCACACTTATGGTATAGTTAATGTTGACGGTGTTTTAACATCTGAATACTATCCCACAAAACAAATGATTATAAATGAGATTCAAGAATTATCAACAGGAGCTCCTGGTGAAGACGGTGAAGGATAAAAAGAAATTGGCTGGAATATTTATCAGATGTATTATCTTTTGCTATGTCATTGGCGGAGTTTGCTGAACTCGCTAGTAAAGTATATAACAGTATTAAGAATAGTAGTTGGGCAATGACATTAATAAGTAGATTGAAAAATGTATTTACTGGAGCAAGAGGATATGTTCCAATTCCAACATTAAGATCAGTAGTTTTTGATGAATATGACATATCAACAGATGAGAATTTAAACGATTTAGGAGGATATGACGATACTGATATCGATAATAACTTTAATGAATATAATTATTTAATAACATTATTTCTCGAAATGAATACAATATTTAAGAATTTGAAGTGTTATCATAAAGATGTATTTAAAGGACGAAGAGCGAATGAATTAGGTATGTTATTAGTAGATTGCCAGATATATGAAAGATTTATTAATCACACTCATGATAATTATTTAATAGCTGCAGATTTAAATAATAATACAGGAATTACTTATCACAAAGATTCGATAGGAATTAATGATAGGGCAGGAGTTTACGAAATTTACACGTTAATTAATCAAGATTCAAAAGTTGATGGTAACATTGAATGTACAACAATTAATGGCATTGATTTAGACGAATTATCGGTAATAAATAATGATATATTCAATATAAATAATAAAATTACTGGTATAAGTTTTAATGAAGATTTATCAGTAACAAATGAAGAAGAAGAAGATATATATGAAATCTACACATCAATTAATTAAAATTTGAAGGTTAATGGTAATGTTGAATGTTCAACTATTAATGGTATTGATACAAATAATATTTCATTAACAACTCATACACACGACGACAAATACTCTCCGTTAAATCATACACACGATGAATATTTAACAGATGATAATTTGACTGATATTAGTAATAAGTTAACAGGAATATCATATAATCAATATGGTGAATGGACTAAGATTGAACGAGATTTATTAGTAGATAATGATATTTCATGTAGAATATTAACAGCAAAACGTGATATCGATATTGATTGCAGCAAATATCCAGATGATACGAATATATATAAAGGATTATTCATTTATAGATCTAATGCAGTGACAGGTAATTCTATCAGAATGGAAATAGGTGTATTACCATATGGAGATGATTGTAGTGTAATAGAGCATTACTTAGATTCTAATGATAATATTGATACTTGTTTAAGATTCTAAACTTGTGGTGGAAATTACGTGAGTATATATAAAAACGGTAATATTACTTGTAATTCTATTAACGGAATTGATACTGATAACATTTCGTTAGCAACACATAATCATGATGACAAATACTTATTAATAAATCATACTCATGATGAATATTCATTAATAAATCATACTCATGATGATAGATATTTATTAATAGATCACACTCATTATATATTATTCTTCGATTTCCTTTTTCTTCTTGAACAGGATTAGGATTATTTGTGCTCATCATATAATTTGCCCAAGAATCTATTTTAATTTGATCGACTTCTTTAGTTTCTTGAACTGTTCGTTTTTGTGTGAGCTTTGATTTTATTTTACCGAGATACTTAAATTTCTCCGTAGCTTCTGGCGGCTCATTAATGTTAATTACTAAATGACGACCAATCAAACCATTTTATTTACCGAAAACTTTATCTAAATCATCAACGTTTTTCAGCGCAAAGTTACAGAGCAGTTCGCAAAAGCACTCAACAGGAAAGCTTTTCCCTGAGCCTTGAGCTCCATGAATAATTGGCATTGTTCCGTTCTTAACGGTAATGTTTTGAAAGGTGTTAGCCCACCATTTCATGAAGTAGTCGTATTTGGTCTTCGTCATCATGACAAACAATATGTTTTACATGATCCAGTAATGGTTAAAGTAGTGTGAAATCATTTGATTTGCTCTCAGTATACTTAAATCCTTGAAAGATGTTTATTATATAGGCTTCATCAGGATTGTTTGTCATTAATTTAGCGTCGTCATAAGCAAACCAGTTTGAATATTTTTATACAACATGATATAATGTTACTTTAGTGTTTCCTTTGAATGGCTTGTATAGAGAAAGCACTTCACGTATTTTTGTTTATGATGTTTGATCCCGAATATATGTTTGATCTTCTTTAATCTCTCTAATATAGAATCTTGATTTAACAAAACCTATGACACCACGAAGATTAGTAATTAGTTTTGGAAACTCATGTTTTTCATAAGTTTATCTTCATATATCCTCATAATGCCATGTGGAGTTGTTAATATTTACTGTAAAATCAATTGATGAATCACTATACAGTTCTAAATACTTGTTCCTTATGTCTTCCGGTAGATGTTTTATTAGAGAATAGAACCACTTATTCGTCATTTTTCTCACGTAATAACGGTCTAATATTTGATCTATAGTTAAAACTACGTCGTGCTGATGCTCTGTTTTTGAGTACCATTTAATAAAATGTTGGCGTAAGGATTTTTTAGGATAAGGTGAGTGATACGAAGGAGCGAGAGTAACATTAAAAGTGTTGAAATCAAAATTAAAATAGTTGAATATCTCTTTTATCTGTTCATCACTGAATATAATTAATTGGTCTTCATAATCTAAATCAACAATATCAAAATTACGTTCTTTCATTTGTTTCTTCAGTTGTATTTTAGTTTCCTTCGGTGTGAATAGTTTGCTCCATTAATCTTTTAATATTAATCTATCATCTCCACGAGTTTGAATTATTTGAGTCGCAGGAGATTAATTATTGATGATGTAACCGTGATTCATTTTATTCTGTGGATCGTTGGGTCTAAATATTTTATCAGAAAGACCGTGCCTCATTACTTGTCGTGATTACTGACCTTCTCTTCTGGGAACTAATATATATACGTTTGGATCGCATAATTCATGAACGCCATTCATGGCAAAACCTTTTTTCTCAGTATGTTTCATAATTTCAACAATATTTTTTGATGCGATTTTTGTCTCATAAAAGACAACATGCATCGATAAATAATGTTTGTCATCAGGAATGAGTCTAAATCCATATGCTTCCATTTCCCCATTATTACAATAACCACCGTAGGAGTAACCTCCGAATATATTTTCAAGTTGTTCAGACCATTCATAAACAGATATAAATTCATCTTATGATTTAATAGAATCAAAATCAAAGTACAGGTGCACATAATCCTCATCCATTATTAATTTATTGAAGCCTTTACTGAAATCATAATTGTTGATCTCGTCAAATGATATTTCTCTTGGAATGAAATTATTAGGTCTGTTAAGAGATATGTCATATTTTATTTTTCTTTCA